>NC_080382.1:56011559-56343614 GCF_014773155.1 Arachis stenosperma
GTGTTTTCTTTATTATTTACACTATTTTTTGAACCTTGCATTTTTAATTAAAAGAGAGTACATAGTACAACATAACTAAAACATTCCATGACTCTTTTTTTTGTGTGTTTTCTTTAATTTCACACCTAATTTATATTATGTTTTAATATTCTGTGTTCAAATCGGTTAAAAGACCATTATATATGTTACATACAATATTAGTATCCAATCCAATGTTTTAACCAAAGCAGTTACAGTGTTACATCATTCAAACACTATTATTATCCACAAGTATGCGCGGGCCTCTGCTAGTTAAACGCAACATATACACGACGCTCTTAATCTCCCTTCTATCTCTCCTTCATCTCCTCCATGTAAAAAAGCTCTTTGACAATGTCGTTCTTTCCTCTCGGGCTTTTTCTCTCTCTGCTGGTTAAGATCTCTCTAGATACATCTCCATCTCAAGTTAAATTAAAACAATTACTCTATTTGAGAAGCCGAAACTAAAGATAAAATTTTGTTTTATATTGTTTTTTCTGTTAGTGCTATGGAGACGAAGATTCCGGCGAGAGGCAAGGCTCTGATGGCTACTGACCTTAGCATTTCGATTCCAAAAGTCACCTATGCCCACATTAGTGATTAAATTAATGATTTTTTGTTTTTGTTCGGGTTACGATTTTAAAATTGATTTTGTTACTGATTTTGGGGGTTCTTGTTTCTCTGCAGCTCCACGATCGAGTTTTGCGTTGAAGCATTCGATTGACGTTGATGCGGGGGTGATTGACACCGATTACAGAAGACAGGTTTGGATGATACTATTCAACCAGTCGACGATCACAGATCTTAGATCTACCTTCCTTGCATTTGCCGTCGACACTGCTTGCAAAGCCGGCAAGGTTATTTTCGTAACTTTACCCCCTCCCCCCTCTCTCTCTCTCTCCGATCTCAGATCTAGTGCCAATGTCTTTAGCAGCTTCTGTTCTATGTGATTTGTGATTGAGGTAGCATGGTGATTGCCTGATTGAGTGATTGGTGATGGGTTGTGTCTATTTTCTGTCTACAGTTTGTTGTTTCTCTTCCTTTCTCTTTTCTACTTATCTATTTCAAGTGACATGTACTACTTTCAAGTTTAAAATCGAAAATAGAATTCACTTTTCAAACTACTTTCCAAAATAGAATTGAGTTTGTTGTTATCCAACTGAGATTGTGTGGGCAAACTGGAACTAAATCTGTCATTCTGTTAAAAAGTGGTCATTAGGTTCTGTTGAAGAAACAATCACGACTCAAATGGATTTAGGATGCCCCGGTTCCATGTGGAGTGCAGAGCATAATATGTAGAAGGGACTGAAAAAGTAAAATTGTCTCCATATTTATTTATCAAACAATTCCCTTCCCCTTTAAGTCCCTTACTCGTAAATGCACTCTTAATATTTGTTTTAATTAACTGTCAGAAGGGCACTATTGCTTACTTCTATTAAGTTGTTTCTAGATTATTCGAAAAGGATTCTATCAGTATCATTCAGGTTATGACAACAATATTGAATTCATTAGTAATTTGGTAATTTAAAGTGTGAATGTTGCTTTTTGTTTGTTAAAATTCTTTCTTTTGGAACAACAAATATCGAATTCTAGACTTTTTTCGTCATGGAATGAAATTCCTTAGTACCTAACAATTATTATTTGAAGGTATTTGAAGAGAAAGCTTATTTGGTAGGGTAGAAAGGAAGGGAGATAATGAGGATGTGTTTGGGATAGAAGAATCCCTGAGGGAATTAGAACAGCTAGCTGACACTGCTGGCTTAATGGTTGTTGTCTCTACCTACCAGAAGTAAGTTCTAAGTTCTAAGTTCTAACTGCTTTGTAATTTATTTGTTTTTCTTGGTTTGGTTTGCCTTCAATTTGAAACATAGCATAGTTCAACACAAAGGTTGACTTCCCAATGCATTGAAGGTGAGAGTTATGTTTATGTTGCTTAAGAGGAGGGAAATCTTGGTAACTGAATTATTTATGGATAGTGAAGATTACAGAAGTTATTTACAAAGTTGTATGGTAACTTAAAATAGTTGCATAACTTTATATGTTATTATATCAGTATTTATTATTCAGTGGTCAAGATTTAAGATTTACTTATTTTGTTCTCACCAATGACCAGCCTTCCAACTTGATATGCTTGATCTGATTTTGTATCTAATTCTATTCTTCGTGCTTACACTACAAAAGTTCTTTGGGAATAGAGTGCAGGCATTGTATTTATCTTCTGCGTGCATGATAAACTAGAAACTGAGTCTCTTTGATTCCATTTGTTTTCAACTACCTGAAGACCACTTCTTATTTATGACAGGAGCTATATTTAGTTTGTGATAGGAGCTGTTTTTAATCCTTTAGGTTGCTAGAGGGTGAAGTTACAGGGAATAGCTTTGAGGTAGATATATACCATCCACTTGTCAGAAAATTTTGGTTGTAAATTGCAATTTGTAAGGGTTCATTGCATGACTAGTTTCTAGCAAAAGTAGGCATTCACTTCACTAGTTATCTACAAAAATAATGAGAAGATTAACTAGCAGTCTTAATAAGGATATTATTTCTAAGAAATTAAGAAAAAAAATTAGATTTTGTTCAGGGGCTGCTACCAAACTTATCATTCACAGTGTCATTTGTAGGTATCACATTTTTTTGCATCCTCCTATATTGGATTACAGTTTCTCACTTTCTTAGTTATAGAAGAATTAATCATATAAAATTTTGTATTTTGACAATCCTGTTATATTTGATTGTCAAAGCTTAAATTTTCTGTGTGAAAGCACAACACTGTGCAGCTTAATGCCATGGCAAGGGCAAACCAATCTTTTCATACTTAATACATCATTCTTGTCATCATCGGTTGAGACAACTTGAATTTCCTGCCATGATGTTCTGTGTTTCTGGATATATCCTGATCGCTAGTTTTTTCTTTCTCCATATAGGATGAGTGGCGAAGAGGCCTCAAGTGTTTAGGAGCTGACACACGCCCAAAATTAAAAAAAAAAACCAGTTAAAGGACTGGATAAAGAGGTATTGTTATAATTTATTCAGTGAAGGAATTTCTTGCTAATTTATTGAGATTAAACATTGACAGTGGTTGACCGCGATTGAAGATTTGCGGTGTTATTTATTCCCTTTATGTGTCTTGTTTAATTGAAGGTGCCAGCATGCTTTGAAGACTTCTATTCCTACGCCTTTCAATACTGATTAAAAGGTAAGCTTAGAATTATATTTATTGGGCCTTTATTTGAAATATAATTCATATATTTTCCCATGTTGCAATATTTCCTCCTATTCTTTAGTACCTTGCTACTCAGTTCTACTACTTCTGCTTTCTGCACTGTCAAAACCCAAAAAGATGATTTCATATAATGTGACATCAAGTCAAAGTTGGGCTGTTCGTATATATAATCCTATATGCATATTAATGCTTCTATGCTATGTATTAATGTTCTTATATATAATTCTATATATATATATATATATATATATATATATATATATGTGACGCACATAAATAAATTACAATTAGCTATGTATTAATTTTCTTTGCTTCTATGCTATATTTTGGCATCTAACTGATGACAAGTCATCTTAGATTAGTTTCATAAGCCTTTTTTCATCTATTTTACTTGGCTTTCATGCATTTCTTAGACAATAAGTAAGTGTTTGGATGAGAAATTCATGGTTGTCTTGATTCAATCAAACATTGATAATTTTATGCATTTTCATTAGATTTTTGCAAGATTTAGTTAATGTTATGGATGATACAAAATCTTGTAATTATGCCAAGACTTTGATGAGTTTGTTTGGTTGATAATAGGTAAAAAGAAATAGAACAAGAGCAAGGAAGAAGAGGAGGAAAAGCCAACGTTGGAACCAACGTTGGCCCATCAACGTTGGAACCAACGTTGGCCCATCAACGTTGGAACCAACGTTGGCCCATCAACGTTGCAGGCAACGCTCTGGAAGAGGAAAACATGGGTGCCAACATTGGAGGGAACATTGGTGTATCAATGTTACCTCCAACGTCCTAAAAAATGTTCAATTATGGAGCTAAAAGATTTTTGGGCGACGCGTACGCGTCAATGACGCATACGCGTGAAAAAGGCAAAATTTTCAATCCACGCACAAGCGTGAGCTACGCGCACGTGTGAAATGGTGAAATTTACCATCCACGAGCATGCGTGGGTCACGCGTACGTGTGACCAAGCCAACGTTGGATGGAACATTGTTGACCAAACGCTGCCTTCAACGTCCACAATGAGAAGCCCATAATTTGGAATTGAGAAACATGAATCGACGCGCACGCGTCTATGACACGTACGCGTGGAATGGAAAATGGAAATGCACGCATAAGTGTGGTGTGTGCGCACGCGTGGAAGGGCAAAAACACAGCCTTCACACGTACGCGTGGTGTACGCGTACGCATGGATGAGCGAACGTTGATGCACCAACGTTGAGCCAAATGCTGCTAGTAGAAACAAGAACTCATTTTTTTTGCAACGTTTGGACCCAACGTTTGCACACAAACGTTGCGACCAATGTTAATGCCAATTTAAGCTACAAAATGGCACCATGTAAGTTCATAAACGTTTAGCTTCAACGTCTGTTAGAGCCATTCCTCTCTGCTTCAATCAAAGGCCAAGGCCCACATCCAAGTACACTGAGTGTAGACCCATTTTGGGATAAAAGGAAGAGTATAAATAGAAGACTCTGAGAAGGCTTAGAGGTGTTTTGGGGGGGGGGGGCTCAGAAGGCCAAGAAGGCAACAGTAGAAGTAGGAGTAGCTGTAGGATAGAACTCTCTGGTAGAGAGCTTAGCGTAGAATTTCTTTTCCTTTCTGCACTTTTAAATTTCAGTTGTAATTGAATTCAGTTTGGTTTATGTAATTTAAATTTCTCACACTTCTCTTCTGTAATTTCTTTTCCTGCAAGTTTACATGTTTATTGTCTATGCAATTTAATTTTCCTGTACTTCTGCTTCTCAGCTAATTTACTTTCTGCCAATTCTAAATTTCATGCACTTGTTCTTTGAGCTATGATCCACTGAACCCTAATTCATTAGGGGGAGGAGCTCTATTTTAATTCACATGATTAAGTTAACATCTTCTTCTTCTCAATTCCTTTAGATAGCTAAGAAACAACTTCTGTTTTGATTGAGATTCATTCATTCCGGAAGGGGGTTTGAATCTATGAATTTCCATGTGAGCCTCAGAAGGGGAATCATGGAAATTAGCACTGAAGCTCTGTTTCTCATAACTCTCTTGATCAACACCATTCGAGAGGAATTGAGATCTTGAGAGATTGTGTGGCTTATGGATGAGAGATATGCACTTCACCTCTTCTCATGACAATTAGATCAAGGAATTGGCAAGATTGATTGTGATTAGATAGATTGGATTGCCAAGAAATTGGAATCCAATCAATTTCAATTCGCCATAAATCTATTCATATGATTTAGAAAGGAGTTGAGATCTATTTGATTCATGATAGATTATGATACCTCCAATCCCTAATGAATCTTTGTTTCTGTTATTTTTCACTTGATTGCTCTAAGTTTCATTTAATTGCCTTTGATTTACTGCTTTCTTTTTTTCATTCTGCTGATTCAATTACACCACTCTCTTTCCACCTGTCAGCTTAACTAAATTCATCACTCACTAAAGTTGTTTGATCCATCAATCCTTGTGGGATCGACCTCACTCCTGTGATTTATTACTACTTGATGCGACCTGGTTCACTTGCTGGTTAGTTTGTGTGGAATCCGTTTTTCACCCCATCACTAACTAAGACAGTTAGTATGTCTATGTCATCAAGTATTCATGCTCATTATATCCAAATATATTTTTAATCAATAAAATTTTTAATATTCCTATATGTTATCCCTCCAAGTTATGTCAATCGATAAGTCATGGATTGGAAAACCATGAAACACACATAGACATAAAGATGGTCTAAACAAGTTTTTGGATTTTGCTTTTGAGCATCGATCTCTCGGGGGTCGTCAGATTAAATGTCCTTGTCTGGTGTGTGGTTTTGGCAAGTGGCAAACAAGAGAGAAAGTTTTTGAACATTTAATAGTCAAGCCATTTCCAGAAAACTATAAAGTTTGGTATTGGCATGGTGAAGAAGCAGTTGAAGTTGGGTCACAAGCTTATCAAACTAGTCATATTGTACAAGATGATTCAACATCTCAACATCCAATGGTAACAATGCTCAATGATGCGTTTGGAGTTGCTGGATGATGAGCGGATGATTTATACACTTTTTGGCATTATTTTTACGAAGTTTTTAGTAAGTTTTAGTTACTTTTTAGTATATTTTTATTACTTTTTGGAGTTGCTGGATGATGAGCGGATAATTTATACGCTTTTTGGCGTTGTTTTTACAAAGTTTTTAGTAAGTTTTTGTTACTTTTCAGTATATTTTTATTAGTTTTCATACTAAAAACTATATAAAAATAATGGCAAAAAGCGTATAAATTATCCGCGCATCACAGCTTAAAGATAGAATTGAAAATTCCTAAGTTACTATGGAACCATGTTCTATTTCATACATTATTTTCCTTATTTAAAAAAAAAAAGATAGAACGAAGAGGGAACTCCACCACCTTTTACTTCTGGGGATGTTCATCCTCTCTCATGTTTGTCTTCTTTGTGTCCACTTGCACTTCCCTTCATCCGTGTCATTCTGGCTCTTTTCCAATCTTCCAGTGCCTTCCTTACTGATTCATCACTCTTTTCGGCTCTTTCTCGTTCCTCTCGTGCTAATTCATCCTTTACGTCTTCATATCTTGTGATCCCAGGGTGCAATACAGGCAGTTGTCCGACTAAGTATCCGAGCCTGGCTTGAGTGTTTACATGATATCCAGTCTCACTCATATAGACTCCTTTCGAGAATGCTCTGTATTCATGATGCCAAGGCATCTTAGGCTAGTTTCACTAGCATTTTTCTGTTAGTTTTAGTTGTTTTATGCATTTTCTTGAGCTTAAAGTAACCAAGAATGGTTAAATGAACAACAAAGCAATGAACCATCCAAAACATTATGATTATGATGCAAATTCATGAGTTTTTAGTTATATTACTTGAATGCTATGAATGGATGATTTCTCATGAAATTTTGCAAGACTTTGATGCAATTGTTTGGATGATTTCAGGGAAGAAGAGGCTAGGCAAGGAAGCAACAAAATCAATAAAGGAAGCTTGAATATCAAATGGGACGTTTAAGCTCCAGTTTAAGGTTAAACTGGAGCTTAAACGCCAAAATCATGAGAAGAGAGGAAATGCTGTAACTGGCGTTTAACCTCCAGTTTGACCTTAAACTGGAAGTTAAACGCCAAAATGAGAAAGGGCACTAAGAAGCATTCCACGTTTAACCTCCAGTTTAACCTTAAACTGGAGGTTAAACGCCAGAATGATGATTTGAACCAAGGGAGCATTCCACGTTTAACCTCTAGTTTAACCTTAAACTAGAGGTTAAACGTGTTCGACACTTTTCTTTCTCACCAAGAAGCATTCCACGTTTAACCTCCAGTTTAACCTTAAACTGGAGGTTAAACGCCAGAAGCAAGAGAGGCACTAGGAGCATTCCACGTTTAACCTCCAGTTTGACCTCAAACTGGAGGTTAAACGTGTTCGACCATTTCCTTCCTCCAGGGTGTTTTCTTCATTCCACGTTTAACCTCCAGTTTGACCTCAAACTGGAGGTTAAACGTGTTCGATCCAAATTGCCTCCAGGGGTTGCCTTCTTCATTTCCAAGTTTAACCTCCAGTTTAACCTCAAACTAGAGGTTAAACGTGTTCGATCCAAATTGCCTCCAGGATTGCTTTCTTCATTTCCAAGTTTAACCTCCAGTTTAACCTCAAACTGGAGGTTAAACGTGTTCGATATATTCACTCTCCTGGGTTGCTTTATTCCAATTCCACGTTTAAGTTTCAGTTTAACCTTAAACTGAAACTTAAACTTCAACTTAAATGCAACCTTTTTAAAGGGTTTCTGGGCCAAAAATATTGAAGTTTAAGTTAGCAATTGAGCACAATTATTAACTTAAACGTATTATGGTGTGAAACCCAAGTGAATATCATGGTTTATGGGATTGGGCCTGAAGAATTGATGAGTCTGGAACTTCAAATTGTTGAGTCTTGTGTCATTATTTGTTTATCACTAAGTTTGCTCAATGAATGTTACAGAATTGGATCACAGCCTCATTAGGATTATGGACCATAAGCCTAAAGCAAAAGGAAATCAAGGAAAGGCCTCAAAGCCCAAGAAACACAACAGAAGCTCAATTTAGAAACTGTATAAATTGGATAGAATTGAAGTTAGTTAGGATCTTTGGACCTTTTGACACTTTTTTTTTACACTAGAGAACTTTGGATATTGTGTAATTGAATTATGAGCTATGAAGCACTAAACCCCTTTCATTGGGTTAGGGAGCTCTATTGTAATTCAATGAATCAATAATAGTTTTATCTTCTTCTTCAATCTTTTCTCTTGAATTTTGTTAGAAGGCTTCTCGATCTAATTCCATTGGGTAATTGTCTTGGGAAAGAAATTACCCATAATTGGAATCCTTCGGAACCTTGGGAAAGGAATGGAGGATTCATGCTAGAGAAGCTTTCTCATAGTGAATTGGATTGGGGTTTGGATGGATATTGTGACATGTAATCCTACCAAATTGTGGTCCATGAAGTTGTGTGGTATAATCAGTGATCGAGCTTCATCTCTTCTTATGAACATTTAAACCAAGGGATTGGGAATTTGTTTGTTTTTAGAGAGAATTGGTGAGCCAAGGGATTGGGATCCAATCATATAAGATTGCCAAGCAAAATTCAATGAATGCATTGGTTGAGGAAGAGATAAAATGTTTTGATTCGGAGATCTCAATATCTCCTAACACCCAATGAACTCCCCATCTCTGATCTATCCTTTTCTATTTACATCCTGCAATTTCAATTCACGCAATCACCCCAATTCCCTTTTAATTTCAGCAATTTAACTTCTCGCATTAAATCTCTCGCAATTTAAGATTCTGCAAATTTCATTTCCTTGCAATTTACATTTCCCGCCAATTTACTTTATGCAAATTCACATCCAATTCTTGATTCCGCTCAACTAATCAAACTTCTAATTCGAATTGCTCACTCAACCAATCCTTGTGGGATTCGACCTCACTCTATTGTGAGTTTTTACTTGACGATAACCGGTGCACTTGCCGGAAGGAATTTTGCCGCTCGTGCAATTTCCTAAATCGTAGCATAACAAGTTTATGCGCATCAATTCATCAAAAAAATCTGCCTATTCTCTTTGTTTCCAATGCATCTCATAAATGTGTGCACCTTGATGTGCTTGGATGTTGATTAGCTTTTGGATGGCTTCTTGTTGTTGATCTTGCTTTTGGTTCAACCTATGGAAGGATTCACCCCACTGTCTCCCTTGTTCCAGTTGCTGCTCCATCAATTGCTTTTACCACTCCCCTTGTTGATTCATCCATCTAGAGAATGATTCTTCTTGGCGATCCATCATTTGCAGTTGAAGCTCATTCTGTGCCCCTTGATTCTCCATGTATTGCCTAGACAGGCCATCAATAGCTTCTTGTAATTGGTTCATATCTAAAGTGGCTGGGGCTTGCTCCTCCAGGTTTTTTCCTTCTTCAACTTGATGGGCTGGCTTCATTTTTAGTCTTCGTTGAGGTAGGGGAGGTGCAACGGCATGCATCCGTCGAAGAGTAATTAGGATGCCGACTTTTATCCATTTGGGGTTTCCATCTTCGAATGCCACCCCAGCCTTTACGCACAGACGGAAAATAGTGCTGGGGTAGCCTAACCTTCCTCCAGAATCACTTTTCTCAACGAACTTCCGAATGCCCTGAGCTATGAGTTCATGAACCTTGATCTCTCCCCTTTTGAGTATACATTGTACCATTGTTGCTCTCTTACGGTTTACCTCTGAGTTGTTTCCGGTGGGAAGGATGGATCTCCTTACAATTTCAAACCACCATATTTGCTTCAGGGGTGAGATCCCCTCTCTTAATGAATTTGGGCTTCTTATGGGAATCTCTTACCCAATCCGCACCTGGTATGCAGATATCTTCCACCATCTGGTCATAATTGGGACTGCTATCTATTTTGGATTGATAGCTCTCTTCTGCGAATGGTATGGTTCGTAGCTTTAACACCCTCATGATGTTCATGGGACTAAAATCCACCGTCATCCCTCTTACGAAGCTTATATAGGATTCATCTGCCCTATCATACCTGACCGCGTTTGCACAAAACTCTCTTACAAGAGTTGCATTTACTCTTGTGACCGAATCAGTGAGGAGCTCCTATCTTCTCTTTTCCACCTTCTATGTGATTTCGGGGCACTCAGTTTTCGTAACTTGAAAGCCTAGCTCATATATGATCTCTTTATCAGCCATCCACCCAAATTGTAATGTATGGTGAAAGGTTCTAAATTTCTTCTCATCAAAAGGGGGTTGCCCCATAGGCTCCTTACCTTTTCTTCTTTTAGAGCTCAACGATGCCATGAGTAACCTTTGATTTCGAATTTGTAGAAGTATAGATGATTGCAGCTTAAAAGATGTAGCTATGAGAGTGCGTGAGAAAGCTTTTGATGGGAGAAGAAGTGTTGAGTGTGTATTCCGAAAGTGAGGAATTGGATTGGAAGGGTGTAAAGTGAAGTGGTATATATATATAGGAGAATGGTGGGTGATTGAAGGGTGTGGATTGATGGTACGGCTTAATAGTGGACGGTTGGGGTTTGGCATTGGATGGGCACAAGGATCACTACTTTTATGAGGTTCTTGGTTCAGTCTCCAAGGATATCCTTCTTCCAATGTTGCATGGCAACACTTCCCAAGGTACTCCCCTTTAAGACATGTGTGTAGTTCCCTTGGTGAAGTGGCCGAACCAATCCCCTTTGGTTGTCCCATCAGTTCCTGTTCCAAGGTTACCTGAAACTGTAGGTCGATATCGGTTGAGATCTTCTGTACTGGTCAGAACTGTTGTGTCTGACCTGTTAGACTTGGAGATGGTGCTGATCCTTCGTCACCGGAGGGTGGTGGTACCTGCAAGGGACTCTGATGCTTAAGTTAGCAAGGGTATTAAATAGGTTTTTAGTAGAATCAGAGTATGAGTTATACCTGGGTGCTCCAGTGTATTTATAATGGCGTAGAATGACCTTCTTAGATAAGATAAGTTAGTTATCTTATATTATCTTTATCTTATCTTCAAGTGAGGTCATCTTATCTTTCAAGGGAACCGCCCTTCTCTCTGTAGGCTTGGACTGCCTTGGGCTTTGGTACGCGGTCCTCCATTTGGGCCCTTCTTTGGGCTTTCTTGGTGACTTGGCCGAGCTCTTTGAGAAGAGGTCCGATTGTCTTGACCTGAAGAGGTCGGTCGCTTTGTCTGTAGAACATCCCAGGTCGGACAGCTTGACACAGGGTATGAACAGTGCCCCTGCTCGAGCTTGGTCTTTATTTGGAGGTTGATTCTTAGTTTTAGAACTTCAACCTTCTCGGGTGAAGCCGAACTCGAGCACTTTGTCGATTTTGTTTTTGTAGAGTTTTTTTGAATGTGGAACGTTTCTTCTTTCGTTTCCTCTAAAAGCGCGCGCTTTTGTATTAGTGTCCTAGCTTTGGGAATACGCGAGGGTTTTAATGCCCTCATTAATTGGTTTTTGATGCTCCATTTCTCTTGGCTTTTATTTCAAATTTGATGCTTTGAGAGACGGTTTTTTTTTCTTTTTTTCCGTAACTTCCCCTCTTTTTCCCTATTCTTCTCTGTGACGCTTTGTCTTGATTTTTCGTTGGTGTTTTGCTTCGACGGACGACCTTCATCGCTCCATTTTTTAGTGTCTGTCATCTCCTTCCTACTACAGGTGAGCCTTCTTTCTCTTCTCCTCTTTTCTTATTTTATATCCGATTTTGAGAAAGTCTCGATCTTTTACTTTAGAAAGTTTGAATCTTTCTTTTGCTTGCTTGTGGCTGGTCGTTTCTGATGACAAGTCATCATATACCCATTTTTCAAGCTAATTTCACTTGTTTTGTTAGCATTTATGCACTTTCTTGCATCCTAAGTAAGTGATTTGGATTGAAAATGCATAACTTCTATAAATTAAGCAACCACTATGAAATTAATGATAAATCATGAGGTTTAAGCTAATTTTAATTGCATTTTAATTGATTTATAAGCCTCTTGAATTTAGTGATACTTTGAGTGGTTGTTTTGGTTTATTGTAGGTGAAGAAAAGAAAAGAAAATGAAAAGCGTGGCCTAAGAAAGTGTAGCCAAGAAAAGGAAAGCGTGGCCGAATCAAGAAATAGCGTGCCGCAAATCATAGGGGAAGCAACCTTGCCCTCCACAAGGGCAGAATGCCCTCTAGGAGGGCAGCATCAAGTGACCAAACAAAGAAAAGGCAACCTTGCCCTGCCCACTCCAAGGGCAGAGCACAAAATGGTGCCTTGGAGCAAGGAGAAGCAAACTCTGCCCTGCCCTTGTGGAGAGCAGGATCGGGCTCCATGAGGAAGAAAATTAAGGCAAAAATATCAACTATGCAAGCCACAAGGTTCGAACAAAGAACCATGAGGAAGCCAAGCCTTGAGACCCACTACCGTGCCAGGAAGCCAAAAAAATAAAATAGCGTGTTTGCACTCTCCCAGGATCGAACCGAAGACGTGAAGGAAGGACCCTGCCCTGCCCTTGGCGCGGGCAGGGCAGCAATTGAACTAGGCGCACCAAGAACGCTTCCTGGCGCACCAAGAACGCTTCCTGGCGCACCAAGAACGCTCCCTGGCGCACCAAAACCATTCCTGCCCTGCCCTTGGCGCGGGCAGGGCAGCGTCCCACGCACCAACGTGCATCGCGCGCACGCGCGCGTTCCTCATCTGGCAGCACCAAGCGCACGCATGCCTCACGTTCTGGCGCACCAACCTTCCCGCCCTGCCCTTGGCGCGGGCAGGGCAGCCTCTGGCGCACCAACCTCGTGCCAAACGCGCACCACGCAGCACCAAGACGCATCATGGCCGCACCAACTCCAAGCACCAAGCATCAATTTTCTGCCCTGCCCTCCACAAGGGCAGGGCAGCCTCCTGGGAGTGGATTTCATGGGCCGAAAATTCAAATTAAATTCCCATTTTAATTCATTTCTTCACCAATTCAAAAGCCCATCCAAACCCCATTATCCAAGAATAGAAAGTGTATAAATAGTAGTTAGTTTGATGTAATTAGGACCTTGATGCTCACTTTTGAATTTTTACTTTTACCTTGGCTTTTGAATTTTCACTTTCACATTCCTTTGGAGCTTTGACTCTCTTGGAATTGTTCTTGAGAGAATTGGCCGAGACTTCAGAGGATCAAGGGAGAATTGATTGATCTCCTTCCTCAATTCCCTTGGGCAATTCTACTCTTCTGTTTTCTGAGTTGTGGATGTGTGAAATTGGGGAAATTCTGTCCCAATTCCCATTCTAGCTCTGTTTAAAGTTATTTTCTGCATAATTCACTTTGAATTCTGTTCTTCTATTGCTTCTTCTTTCATTTTCTGTCAATTGCTTAGTAACTTCAGATCTGGGAAGGAAATTGGGTTTTAGGCTCTGCTACCTAAGCCCTTGGGATCCTGAGATCACTTTTGGTTCTTCTGTGAACCTTTACTGCACTTTAATTTCCTTGCTGTTTAAATTTCTGTTTGCTTCTAATTCAATTTCTGCTACCTTCATTACTGCAATTTACTTTTTCTTCGTTTAGATCCTGCAATCCCATTCCTCAATTCCCTTTTACATTCAAGCAATTTACATTACTTGCCATTTAAGTTACTGCAATTTACCTTTCTTGCACTTTAAGTTTCAGTTATTTAGTTTCTTGTTCTTTAAGATTCTGCAATTTTTCTTTCTTGCTCTCCATTTTACTGCCCATTTCCCTTTCCCCCTTTACATTTACTGTCATTTACTTTCTGTTAAACACAAATCACTCAACCAACACTTGATTTGCTTGACTAAACCACCACTAAGCTAAAATTGCTCAATCCTTCAATCCCTGTGGGATCGACCTCACTCTTGTGAGTTATTATTACTTGATGCGACCCGGTACACTTGCCGGTGAGTTTTGTGTTGGATCGTTTTCCACACATCAAGTTTTTGGCGCCGTTGCCGGGGATTGAAATAGATTGACAATGATTAAGTGAAGTGGAGGTCTAGATTAAGTATTTTTCCTTTTCTGTTATTCTAACTCTTACTAACACATTAACTGTTTGAGTTTTTGCTTAAACTAACCAACCAGAACTTCATTCTAGCTACAGATTGAAGTTCCATAGTATTTCTGGGTTTGTGTGTTCATTGTTGTGTGTTTGTATGTCAGGTATAGGAAGATCCTCTACTACCCACTCTGAGATTGATCAAAGGACTCTTCGGAGAATAAGAAGAGCTGAAAGAGGGAAGAATATTGTTGGAGAAGAAGAAGAATCTGAGGAAGAATTCCAAGATATGGAAGGAGATACCAATCACCCAGGAGGAGGAGCCAACAATGACCAACAGAGAAGAGTCTTGGCTTCATACACATTTGCAAATGCCAAGCACTGTGGGAGTAGCATTCTTCCTCCCAATGTCAATGCAAACAACTTTGAACTCAAGCCACAACTCATTACTCTGGTTCAAAACAATTGTTCTTTTGGAGGAGGGCCTTTGGAGGATCCAAACCAACATTTGTCTACTTTCTTGAGAATTTGTGACACAGTGAAAACAAATGGTGTACCTCCTGATAGCTATAAGTTGCTTCTCTTCCCATTCTCTCTCAGGGATAAAGCAACTCAATGGCTAGAGACCTTTCCAAAAGAAAGCATCAACACTTGGGATGACTTGGTGAGCAAGTTCCTTGCCAAATTCTACCCTCCTCAAAGAGTCCTAAGGTTGAAGACAGAGGTTCAAACATTCACTCAATTGGAGGCCGAGAGCTTATATGAAGCATGGGAGAGATACAAGGCTCTATTGAGGAAGTGTCCACCAGAGATGTTCACTGAGTGGGACAAGCTACAAAACTTCTATGAAGGCCTCACTCTTAAAGCTCAAGAGGCTCTTGATCACTCTGCCGGAGGCTCTCTACAACTCATGAAAACCACAGAGGAAGCTCGAAACCTCATTGATATGGTGGCCAACAACCAATATTTCTTTGCTCATCAAAGACAACGCCAACCATCACAGAGAAGAGGAGTCATGGAGTTGGAAGGAGTTGATTCAATCTTAGCTCAAAACAAGATGATGCAGCAACAGATTCAACAACAATTTGAGCAAATGGCTAAGAGAATTGATGGCTTGCAAGTGGCAGCAGTGAGCACCACAAGCCAACCTCCAACCACTTGGGTGCAAAATGAAGAAACTCAAGAGGAGCAACAACAAGAGCAAGTTCAATACATGCACAACCAAAATCCTGGAACAAATGAAGTCTATGGTGACACCTACAATCCATCTTGGAAGAATCATCCCAACCTCAGATGGGGAGACAACCATAATCAAAACCAACAACCATGGCAAAGAAACACAGGCCAAAACAATTGGAAAAACACAAACCACAACCCCCAGCCAACCACTAACCAAAATTCATACAGAAAACCACAAAACAACTACCCAAATTCTAACCAATACCCACCCAATAACCACCCAACTAACCAAAACACCTATCCTCACCCATCAACACCCCAAAATCAACCCACCTCACAAGACTCACAGAGAATCACCCATCTAGAACAGCTCATGGAAAAACTGATGAAAAACCAAGAACTGACCACCAAGAATCAAGAAGCTACCATGAAGAACTTAGAGAGGCAAATTGGCCAAATCTCTAAGAAGATCTCTGTTGAGAAACCATCAAGTTCACTACCTAGTGATACCATTCCCAACCCAAAGGAAGAATGCAAGGTAGTGCAACTGAGAAGTGGAAGGGTGTTAACAGAGGGTAACCAAGGAACAACAAAGAAGCTTATGGAGAATAACAATGAGTCAACAAAGAATGATGAAGCCATCAACAAAGACACAATAAGCAAAAGTGCTCCAGAAAAGCTCACAGAAGAAGATAACAAGCCACAGAATCTGAAGAAAGGAAAGAAAATCATGGAGGAACCAATTCCAGAACAGCATCAAGTGGTGAAGAGCTCAACACCACCACTACCTTATCCACAAAGATTCCACAAGGAAACAAAGGACCTGCACTTCCACAAATTTCTTGAGACTTTCAAGAAATTGGAGATCAACATACCCTTAGCAGAAGCTTTAGAGCAAATGCCCCTGTATGCTAAGTTTCTAAAAGAGCTCATCAACAAGAAAAGGGATTGGAATGAGAAGGAAACAGTGATGCTTAGCGAGGAATGCAGTGCACTCATTAAAAAGGGACTCCCTCCCAAGCTTGAAGACCCTGGAGGTTTCTTCTTGCCATGCACTATTGGGAACTTATTCATTAACAAGGGGATGTGCGATCTAGGAGCAAGCATAAACCTAATCCCATATTCTCTAGTGAAAAAGCTTGGCATAGAGGAAGTGAAACCAACAGAGATGACTTTGGAATTGGTGGATCAATCAATAGTCCATCCTAAGGGGCTGATTGAGAACCTTTTAGTTAAGGTTGGCAAGTTCATCTATCCGGCAGACTTTGTAATCCTAAGTTCTTCAGAAAATGGAAATGACTCCATAATACTTGGTCGACCATTTTTGGCCACTGCTAGAGCCATTGTGGACATAGAGCAAGGAGAGTTAACCCTCAGGATGCATGAGGAAAGCATCGTCCTGAAAGTCTTTCCGGAAGAACAAAGGGATGAAGAAACAAGCAAAATGAGTGATGATCCCCTTCCAAAGCAATCAACTGAAAAGGAATTGGAACAGAAAAACAAACAGATGCAAGAAGAAAAGGGGATTCACAAGGAAGCAGGGGTGATCAGCAGAAAGGAAGGCATCACAACTCAAGTAACTGCCAAGAAGGGAAGATCAACAAGCAAGAAAAAGGTGAAGAATAAGAAAAAGGCTCACAAAGGGTGGAAGAACAAGAAAATCCCAACTGAAGGATTTTCTAAGGGTGATAAGGTGCAATTAATATACCAACAGCAGGGAGCAGAAGATTATTACACTGTCAACCAAATTCTTTCTCTTGAGCATATGGAAATTGAGCATCAAAGCACACAGAGAAAGCTGACAGTGAGAGGTGACAAATTGAGACATCACCAGCATCAACCACCTTAAAGGGAGGTCAATGTCAAGCTAATGACAATAAAAGAGCGCTTCATGGGAGGCAACCCATGATTTAAAATTTCTGCCTTCTCTTTAATAAGCTATGATTTCCTGAGTATGATTCTGAACCTTCATATTTGATAAATGCACATTTTATAGCATAAGTCAGAGTTCTAAGTTTGGTGTCCCTTAAGGTACACTAAATTTTAGCTTTTCAAAAAGAAAGGGAGCCATACTTTTTAGAACATATGCATAATTCATTTGAATAAAGCATATGACCAAACACTAAGTTTGGTGTCTGCAAGTGCAACAAAACTTAGAATATCATTTACCATTTATGGAATCAAAAGCATACAAACAGGAACATACGACACAATTATTTTTAAAAGAAAATGTCAATTGTGAAAAATGGTTGATAGTTGTTCGGCCATTCCCTTAATAAAAGAATAAGTTTGGTGTTCACCAACTTTCAACATCTTCAATTAAGGGACACAATTGACCATAAAAATATTTTTTCTTAATAATACACAAAACAAAACAATTCTTTCTCTTTAATACAAATTAATTGCCAACAACCTTATTAATGATCTAAGGCTAGCTACTTTGATTCATGCAGGAGAAAAAGATTAAGACAAGCTCAAGGAGGGGCCACGGCTAGGAGGAGCTATGTAAGGGAGGTCACATGTGCCTAGGAGAACGTGCTCATGGGGAACAAAATCTGCATGCATGCAACATTGGACACCGAAGTGTATGCAACCAATAGGAGGAGAATCCTCGTCAAGCCTCAACCATGCATGCAAGCCGTCCATCTCATGCATTCCTTGAAAGAGCAAACCAATCTCAGCCCTTCATGAACACTCACGGTTCCTTCTTCATTCATTCATTGTGGTTTTGTTGAAAAGCTTGGAAACATGGCCTATAAATAGCCGTTGCACCAACACGGCCTACACACTCTCCTTCAAACCACTTTCATGTGAAATCAACATATTTCTTCCTTACCTCACACATCAAAACCGAACCAAAGTTCACCCCAAACACAACACATATTCCTTCTACTCTTACTTCCTCTTTCTTTTCACTTCAACCTTCAATGGCCTCCTCAAGCTCAAAAAGAAGGCTCGGAAAAGAACCTATGGTAGCCGAACCTATGGCAACCGAACCCCCATCATTTGATGCAAGAAGGTTTAGATCCCAATTCCATGAAGGGAGATATCATAGGTTCATGGAGGGGAAGAATGTCATCTATGAGAAAGGCCTTGATTTGAGGGAAGGAGAGTACCCCATCATGAAGCAAATTACAAGAGAAAGAAGATGGGAACTCTTGTGTTCTCCTCTGACTGACATCAGTGCAGTAATGATTAGGGAGTTCTATGCAAATGCTGCCAAAGAAAACAAAAATAGTGCTCCCTACACAAGCTATGTCAGAGGGGTTGAAGTGAGTTTTAGCCCTGCTGCTATCACAAGAGCTCTCAAGTTGAGAACCATCACCTATCCAGAGCTTAGCTATGAGGCAGATTGCAACGGGAAAACAATCCTGATGAGATCCTGCAAGGAATATGCATGGAAAATACAGATTGGGAAAGAGATTCAAAGGGGGTTCCAAGTCACATAAGAAGAATCAATCTTACTCCTGTGGCTAAAGGATGGTTTGAAATAGTGAGGAGATCTATTCTTCCTACTGGAAATGCCTCTTGGGTCACAATCAAACGAGCTCTCATGACACACTGCATCTTGCATGGGGGTGAGATCAATGTTGCACAACTCATAGCCGACAGCATTCAAGAAATGGCAGATAGCACAAGCAAGTCAAAAAGCCTTGGACATCCAAGCACCATCCAAAGGCTATGTAACAGAGCTAATGTCATTTTTGAAGATGAGGACACAACAAAAGTGAAGGTAGGAAAATGGATTACCAAGAAGAGCATGGAAGGAATTAATGAAGAAGAAGATCAAGAAGGGGTAGTAGCTCCTAGACAAAGGAAATCACAAAGAGAGGAAGGACGAAATCAGGCTTATGATGCCATAGATATGAGCCAATTGCAAAGATCAATTGAAGAGTTAACTTAGCAACTCATGCAGGCTCAACAAGGTCAGAATCAACTCATGCAGATCCAACAAGGCCAAAATCAAGAAGGCCAAGTGCAATATCTAGAGCCACAAGGCCAAAATCAGGAGGGCCAAGAGAAATATCTAGAGCCCCATCCTAAATTCATGGAGCAATTCTTGAAAGAAAAAGAAGAACGAGAAGCTTGGCAGCATCAAATGGAGGAGAAGCAAGAGAAATGGCAACAACAAATGATGACTCAGCAGCAAGAATTTCAAGCACAAATCCTTGAAGGACAAAAAGAGCAATACAAAGAATTCAAGGAATCATATGATAAGCTGTATTTCAGTCAAGCTAAAGCATCGGAATATAGTCACAACCTGTATCAATGGAAGAATGTTCATCATACCATAGGTGAAGTTAGACACGTACAAAGAATGGAGTATGATGAAAACATGCAAGCAAGGTTGGAGTACTTGACTCACAATTTGCCAACACTCAATCCTGAGATCAAGCCATTTGAGCAATGCCCTGAATTCTTAGTCAAACAACAAGCAAAATCTCGTCAATACACTGAGTCAACCTTTAACACATTGGAAACTTATGGGCTCAAAGGACTCATAGATTCTGTTTGGGCTAGAAGATGTCCTGGAGAAGAAATCCAAGATTACTCCAAAACAGGGAAGAGAAAGAAGAAGAAGGGAGAATCAAGCAGCAGCCATGACCATTAGAAGGTGGCAAAGTTCTTTCATACTTCCTCTTTCATGTCTTTAATAAGGAGATGCATGTCTGAAACATGATATGCCTCCACCAATTATTTTCTTTGCTTTATGCATTTTCTGTTCTTTGCTTTTCATTTTAGTTAGTTAATAATTAGCTAGAAAAATGATGAGTCTGCATAATGCTTGTATCCATCACTTAGCTTTAAATATTGCTTTGTCTCCCATATGCTTGAATAAAAGAGTTTGGTTTGAATTGAAAAGTAAAAAAATCCAATGTTGCATGAGTATGAATGGAAGTTGGTGGTGGCACATGTGTTTGATTAAATGCATAACTCATGAAATAAATGTTGCATAATATCATTCCCATTCAATTGTAAGTTAGCTTGCTGTTACAAAGACTCCTATCAATAATGAAACAACCCTTGGTAACAAAAACAGAAAGAAAAAGGAAGGAAAAAGCCAAAATGGCAAGAAAAAAAACAAAGAATAAAGGTTGGACACCAATGGTTTGAACCTTAGGACAAATGCCTGTGGTGTTCTTGTACTGAGATCTGCTTGGATGAGTAAATTCTAAGGGGTATTTTGAAACCCGGTCACTTAGATCAACTGATTTGGGATGGCCAATTGAAAATCCACAATAAAGAGCAACTTAGATACAAAGCACTTAGTGATCCAAAGAGATGCTGGGCATCAATGATCCTAGGAAGAATTAGTAAGCTAAGTGTCTGTGGTGGAAAGATGTTGAGCAAAATAAAAGAAAATGAAGCCAAAGGCTAAGCTGCAACATTTAACACCAAACCTCTTAAAGAATAAAAAGCTTGTTAAAGCATTATAAGCCAAGAAGAGTTAGCAAGAGGTGAGTCTTATAACAGCAAGTTTAGCAAGCCTTTGAAGAAAGATATGTATTATGCAGCAGTAACAATAAGTGAGTATCATTGTCTGCATAAATGCCCCATAAATTGAAGTTCTGCTATCTGCATAATAAGGATTTGTGTTCTTTTCTTATTCATATCATTCACTCTTAGTTTTGATGCTTGCTTGGGGACAAGCAAGGTTTAAGTTTGGTGTTGTGATGACAAGTCATCATATACCCATTTTTCAAGCTAATTTCACTTGTTTTGTTAGCATTTATGCACTTTCTTGCATCCTAAGTAAGTGATTTGGATTGAAAATGCATAACTTCTATAAATCAAGCAACCACTATGAAATTAATGATAAATCATGAGGTTTAAGCTAATTTTAATTGCATTTTAATTGATTTATAAGCCTCTTGAATTTAGTGATACTTTGAGTGGTTGTTTTGGTTTATTGTAGGTGAAGAAAAGAAAAGAAAATGAAAAGCGTGGCCTAAGAAAGTGTAGCCAAGAAAAGGAAAGCGTGGCCGAATCAAGAAATAGCGTGCCGCAAATCATAGGGGAAGCAACCTTGCCCTCCACAAGGGCAGAATGCCCTCTAGGAGGGCAGCATCAAGTGACCAAACAAAGAAAAGGCAACCTTGCCCTGCCCACTCCAAGGGCAGAGCACAAAATGGTGCCTTGGAGCAAGGAGAAGCAAACTCTGCCCTGCCCTTGTGGAGAGCAGGATCGGGCTCCATGAGGAAGAAAATTAAGGCAAAAATATCAACTATGCAAGCCACAAGGTTCGAACAAAGAACCATGAGGAAGCCAAGCCTTGAGACCCACTACCGTGCCAGGAAGCCAAAAAAATAAAATAGCGTGTTTGCACTCTCCCAGGATCGAACCGAAGACGTGAAGGAAGGACCCTGCCCTGCCCTTGGCGCGGGCAGGGCAGCAATTGAACTAGGCGCACCAAGAACGCTTCCTGGCGCACCAAGAACGCTCCCTGGCGCACCAAAACCATTCCTGCCCTGCCCTTGGCGCGGGCAGGGCAGCGTCCCACGCACCAACGTGCATCGCGCGCACGCGCGCGTTCCTCATCTGGCAGCACCAAGCGCACGCATGCCTCACGTTCTGGCGCACCAACCTTCCCGCCCTGCCCTTGGCGCGGGCAGGGCAGCCTCTGGCGCACCAACCTCGTGCCAAACGCGCACCACGCAGCACCAAGACGCATCATGGCCGCACCAACTCCAAGCACCAAGCATCAATTTTCTGCCCTGCCCTCCACAAGGGCAGGGCAGCCTCCTGGGAGTGGATTTCATGGGCGAAGGGCAGGGCAGCCTCCTGGGAGTGGATTTCATGGGCCGGAAATTCAAATTAAATTCCTATTTTAATTCATTTCTTCACCAATTCAAAAGCCCATCCAAACCCCATTATCCAAGAATAGAAAGTGTATAAATAGTAGTTAGTTTGATGTAATTAGGACCTTGATGCTCACTTTTGAATTTTTACTTTTACCTTGGCTTTTGAATTTTCACTTTCACATTCCTTTGGAGCTTTGACTCTCTTGGAATTGTTCTTGAGAGAATTGGCCGAGACTTCAGAGGATCAAGGGAGAATTGATTGATCTCCTTCCTCAATTCCCTTGGGCAATTCTACTCTTCTGTTTTCTGAGTTGTGGATGTGTGAAATTGGGGAAATTCTGTCCCAATTCCCATTCTAGCTCTGTTTAAAGTTGTTTTCTGCATAATTCACTTTGAATTCTGTTCTTCTATTGCTTCTTCTTTCATTTTCTGTCAATTGCTTAGTAACTTCAGATCTGGGAAGGAAATTGGGTTTTAGGCTCTGCTACCTAAGCCCTTGGGATCCTGAGATCACTTTTGGTTCTTCTGTGAACCTTTACTGCACTTTAATTTCCTTGCTGTTTAAATTTCTGTTTGCTTCCAATTCAATTTCTGCTACCTTCATTACTGCAATTTACTTTTTCTTCGTTTAGATCCTGCAATCCCATTCCTCAATTCCCTTTTACATTCAAGCAATTTACATTACTTGCCATTTAAGTTACTGCAATTTACCTTTCTTGCACTTTAAGTTTCAGTTATTTAGTTTCTTGTTCTTTAAGATTCTTCAATTTTTCTTTCTTGCTCTCCAATTTACTGCCCATTTCCCTTTCCCCCTTTACATTTACTGTCATTTACTTTCTGTTAAACACAAATCACTCAACCAACACTTGATTTGCTTGACTAAACCACCACTAAGCTAAAATTGCTCAATCCTTCAATCCCTGTGGGATCGACCTCACTCTTGTGAGTTATTATTACTTGATGCGACCCGGTACACTTGCCGGTGAGTTTTGTGTTGGATCGTTTTCCACACATCAGTTTCTGCAATGTGCGCCATTTTAGGGCTTCCTCAATTTGTATGACCTTTCGTCATTTTTTGATAGTTGCTGCTTTTAGGGCTTTGAGTTTTTGTTACTGCTTCTGATTGTGCCTTCTGGTTTGAAATGAACTTGCTTGATTCTGAGAAAGATTGAATTTTTGATCATTTTCTACTTGGCATGTTTGTTGTTGATAATTCCACTTGCTGATAAACTGTTGGGTGATGATCTCTTTTGATGACGTTTTTATGATTGTCTTTATTTTGAAGTGTTGTCGTTTGAAGGAGTGTTGTCGTTTCTCTTTTGGCATAAGTTTCGGGGTTTCCTTTTGTTTTCTATACCTGACTATTCATTGTTTGCATGCTTTTATGCTGAGTTATATCCATTTATGCCCGAGCTGCTCTTCGTTGACTTGCCCGAGGTGTTTGATTAGTACTTCGAGTAATTTTAGTAATCCATATTTTCTTTGATTGTAGGACTAGTTGGCCATGTATTCTCGCAAAAATATTGTAGAGACGTCTTCTAAAGTTCCTGAGGGGATGTCCGACAGGTTGGACTCCCTTGTCTTAATGTGTGTTTCTATGGTGAATGCTGAGTTTTGTGTAGAGTTGAGAAAACATCATAGGATTTGTCGTAGCGGTGCCCAGGAGAGGGATTATGAGCTTGTAGCGCCTGACTCTGACGAGAGGGTTTGCTTTCCAACTTTGGTCGAGGGGGAGTGTCTTTTCTTCTACACTTATGAATATTTCTTTAGCCAATTGAAATTACTTTTCCCTTTACTGCTTTTAAGACCGATTTGTTGTGGTCGTGTAACGTTGCCCCATCCCAGCTCCATCCGAATTCCTGGGGCTTTATCAAGATTTTTCAGTTGCTTTGTCATGAATTAGGCATCAAACCTTCTCAGACTCTCTTTTTTTATGTCTTCGTTTCGGCCAAGCCTGGGGCTTCTTCCAAAAAAAAAAAGCTTCTTGGGTTTCTTTTAGATCTGCCCAGGGACATAAAGTTTTTGCCATGTATGATGAGTCCTTTAAGGACTTTAAGAACTATTTCTTTAGAGTTCGAGTTGTGAGGGGGCCCGCCCCTTTTTTCTTGATGAAAATGATGAGCCTGCTTTTTCTCTGAAATGACAAAAGTGTGTGATTATGTCTCGCTATTCATGGAATATGCTTGACGAGGTTGAGCGGGCTTTTGTGATTGTTTTAGAGGATCTATGCGGGGAACCTCCCCACCTTGATACAAAAAAGTTTCTGGGGAAGCCGTCCCTGGTCCGAACTGCGTTGGGTACTGTCTGACTTGTTTTTATCCTTTGTTATTAGCTTTACTTCTTCTTATTTTGCGATTGTAACCATTTACTATTGTTAATTCTATTTTTTTAGAGATGTCTAAAAATAATGACTCCATGAAGGCCTTCAAAAAGGCAAGGAAGGCTGCTGCTGCTTAAAACATATCGGCCAAAGCGTCAGGAGAGGGATCTTCTCAGGTTCAGGTGAAGATATCCGTGCCGAGCTCACCTAGGCCGAGGAGGGTGATCCCTGCTCCCTGGGTTTGTCTAGCTGACCCTCCACAAACTTCAGCTGCTGCTTCTGGCGCTCCTCTTCCAAAAAAGCAAAAAACATCTAAGCCCTTTAACCTTGATGCCCCTGATTTTGATGCCATCAAGTTTGTTGACCAGCAGATTGCCCCCTATGGAGGTCTTTCAATGGATGATGTGTCCATTCTTCATCACCTAGAGTTCATAACTAAAAGTAGTGTGAAGATGGCTCATATGGGCGCGGCTCTTTTTCGAACTGCTCAAGGTATCCCGATCCATGCTACAAAATATTTCAAGATGGAGGCTAAGTCGAAGTTTGATAGGATAAAAGGTTTGAAGGAGGAGCTGGAGGTAAAGTTGGCGCAGGTGGAGAAAGAATTAGAGGGTGAAAAGGCTAGTTCTGTGGCCTTGGCGGCTTCTGTGAAGTTGGCCGAAGACACTGCGTTGAAGCACAAGGAGAGTATGTTTCGGCCTACAGAGAAGTGGTGCGTCTCCGGGGTGATTTGGAGACTGCCCGGGATGATTATGCTGAGCTCCAGGGTCACCTTGTGGGCAGCGTGACTGCTGCTTATGAGAACTTAAAGGAGCAGGTTCGGGTTCTTGCATCCAAGCTCGACCTTACCCTCTTTAGCCTTGACAACGTTCTGAGGGATGGTCAGATTGTCCCTGACAACCCTGATGATGATGATGCTGAGCCTCCTCCTGCGCCTGCTGCCAAGGCTTCTGTCGTGCCGACTTCTTCAGCTCCTTCAACCGGAATTGAGTCGGAACCTGACTGTCAAATCTTGAACCGAGAAGATGGGACAGTGGATGCTGTGCCTCTACAAACTCGCCCTCCTTCGCCCCATGTTGATGCAGCTATTGGGAAGCCTCTGGATCCTCATTAGTTATTCTCGATATATTGGCGTATGGCCCTGCCTGTGGGCTTTGAAATTTTTCTTTTGTAAATGGTGTTTGCTGACTATTGACACTCTTTTAGTTGCTGGTTTAGCAACTTTATTTTGAAAAACAAAGTAGTTTCCAAGCTTTTGGGGTTGGTTTTGGTAGCCTCTGAAGCTTGTTGTTATTATAGCTGGTGTCTTTATATCATGTCTGTCTGCACTTATCTTGATACCTTTCGATTTTTGGGGTTTTGGAACTTTTCGTTATCTGACCTCTTTGGATTGGCTTGATTCCTTCGCCTGATGTTATTTCCAGCAATTCGTTTTGCTCGAACCTTGTCTAGGTCTTTGTCAGGAATTTCTTTTTATAAAGCTGATATCGCCGATTTTGTTACGTCAGTTTTTGTCCAAGTTGTTGTTAGTAATCCTCTTTTTTGGACCTTGTTCAGGTCTCTTTCAGGGATTACTTTGTAGCTTTATGTTTTGGGCTGACTTCATTGCGTCGGGTCCTTCTAAGTTATTTCTGTAATCCTCTTTTCTGGACCTTGTTCAGGTCTCTTTCAGGGATTACTTTTATAACTTTTATGCTTTGGGCCGACTTTGTCATGTCGGGCCTGGTGCACGAAATTGCAATCACACTTTTGCAATCCGCACAACTAACCAGCAAGTGCACTGGGTCATCCAAGTAATACCTTACGTGAGTAAGGGTCGATCCCACGGAGATTGTTGACTTGAAGCAAGCTATGGTTATTTTATTATTCTTAGTCAGGAGATCAATTATAATTATCAGTTTGAATTACTAAAAAAAAATAAAAGAGCGTGAAATAATTACTTGTTGTTCAATAATGGAGAATATGTTGGAGTTTTGGAGATGCTTTGTCTTCTGAATTCCTGTAACATAATGTTTTCTCTCATGCAAAAGTGCAAAGTTCCTTCCATGGCAAGCTCTATGTAGGGTGTCACCGTTGTCAATGGCTACTTCCCATCCTCTCAGTGAAAATGGTCCAAATACTCTGTCACAGCATGGCTAATCAGCTGTTGGTTCTCGATCATGTCGGAATAGAATCCATTGATTCTTTTGCGTTTGTCATCACGCCCAACACTCGCGAGTTTGAAGCTCGTCACAGTCATCCAATCCCAGAATCCTACTCGGAATACCACAGACAAGCTTTAGACTTTCCGGATTCTCATGAATGCCTTCATCAATTCTAGCTTATACCACGAAGATTCTGATTAAGGAATCTAAGAGATACTCATTCAATCTGATGTAGAACGGAGGTGGTTGTCAGACACACATTCAGGGATTGAGGAAGGTGATGAGTGTCACGGATCACCACCTTCTCCATAGTTAAGCGCGAATGAACATCTTAGATAGGAACATGCATGTTTAAATGGAAAAACAGAAATAATTGCACTAATTCATCGAGACGTTGCAGAGCTCCTCACCCCCAACAATGGAGTTTAGAAACTCATGCCGTCAAAGAGTATAAAATTCAGATCTAAAAATGTCATGAGCTCCAAGATAAGTCTCTAAAAGTTGTTTAAATACTAAACTAATAACCTAGGTTTACAGAAAATGAGTAAACTAAGATAATTGGTGCAGAAATCCACCTCTGGGGCCCACTTGGTGTGTGCTGTGGCTGAGACTTAAGCTTCTCACGTGTCTGGGCTGTTTCTGGAGTTGAACGCCAGGTTGTAACCTGTTTCTAGCATTGAACTCCAACTTGCAACCTGTTTCTGGCGGTGAACGCCAGACTGCAACATGGAACTGGCGTTGAACGCCATTTTACGTCGTCTATCTTCACGCAAAGTATGAACTATTATATATTGATGGAAAGCCCTGGATGTCTACTTTCCAGCCCAATTGAGAGCGCGCCAAGTAGATTCCTGTAGCTCCAAAAAATCTATTCCGAGTGCAGGGAGGTCAGAATCCAACAGCATTAGCAGTCCTTTTTCAGCCTAAATCGGATTTTTGCTCAGCTCCCTCAATTTCAGCCAGAAAATACCTGAAATTATAGAAAAACACACAAACTCATAGTAGAGTCCAGAAATATGAATTTTGCTTAAAAATAAATAAAATTATACTAAAACATACTAAAATCTACATGAAATTACCCCCAAAAAGCGTATAAAATATCCGCTCATCAGGGCCCATCTAAGTTATTTCTGTAATACTCTTTCTTGGACCTTGTTCAGCTCTCTTTCAGGGATTACTTTTATAACTTTTATGCTTTGGGCCGACTTTTTCATGTCGGGCCCTTCTAAGTTATTTCTGTAATCCTCTTTCTTGGACCTTGTTCAGGTCTCTTTTAGGGATTACTTTTATAACTTTTACGCTTTGGGCCGACTTTGTCATGTTGGGCCCTTCTAAGTTATTTTTGTAATCCTCTTTCTTGGACCTTGTTCAGGTCTCTTTCAGGGATTACTTTTATAACTTTTATGCTTTGGGCCGACATTGTCATGTCGGGCCCTTCTAAGTTATTTCTGTAATACTCTTTCTTGGACCTTGTTCAACTCTCTTTCAGGGATTACTTTTATAACTTTTACGCTTTGGGCCGACTTTGTCATGTCGGGCCCTTCTAAGTTATTTCTGTAATCCTCTTTCTTGGACCTTGTTCAGGTCTCTTTCAGGGATTACTTTTATAACTTTTACACTTTGGGCCGACTTTGTCATGTCGGGCCCTTCTAAGTTATTTCTATAATCCTCTTTCTTGGACCTTGTTCAGGTCTCTTTCAGGTATTACTTTTATAACTTTTACGCTTTAGGCCGACTTTATCATGTCGGACCCTTCTAAGTTATTTCTGTAATCCTCTTTCTTGGACTTTGTTCAGGTCTCTTTCAGGGATTACTTTTATAAC
The DNA here is from genome assembly GCF_014773155.1 of Arachis stenosperma. Lineage (NCBI taxonomy): Eukaryota > Viridiplantae > Streptophyta > Magnoliopsida > Fabales > Fabaceae > Arachis > Arachis stenosperma. The sequence continues at coordinate 56,040,018 of NC_080382.1, forward strand.
TTTTACGCTTTGGACCACTTTGTCATGCTGGGCCCTTCTAAGTTATTTCTGTATTCCTCTTTCTTGGACCTTGTTCAGGTCTCTTGATGAGCGGATAATTTATACGTTTTTTGGCATTGTTTTTAGGTAGTTTTTAGTAAGTTCAAGCTACTTTTAGGGATGTTTTCATTAGTTTTTATGTTAAATTCACATTTCTGAACTTTACTACGAGTTTGTGTGTTTTTCTGTGATTTCAGGTAATTTCTGGCTGAAATTGAGGGACTTGAGCAAAACTCTGAAAAAGGCTGACAAAAGGACTGCTGATGCTGTTGGAATCTGACCTCCCTGCACTCAAAATGGATTTTCTGGAGCTACAGAACTCCAAATGGTGCGCTCTCAACGGCGTTTATGCATCAATTACTTACTCATGTAAACCCTAGGAGCTAGTTTATTATAAATAGAACTTTTTACTATCATATTATCATCCTGGATTGTATTTGGATCCAGTGACCACGTTTTGGGGGGTGGCCTCTCGGCCATGCCTGAACCTCTCTCACTTATGTATTTTCAACGGTGGAGTTTCTACACACCATAGATTAAGGGTGTGGAGCTCTGCTGTACCTCAAGTTTTAATGCAATTACTATTATTTTCTATCCAAATCAATTTTATTCTTAATCCAAGATATACGTTGCACTTCACTTTGATGAATATGATGATTCGTGACACTCATCATCATTCTCACCTATGAACGTGCGTGACTGACAACCACTTCCGTTCTACTCTAGGCCGGGCGCATATCTCTTAGATTCCCCAACAGAATCTTCGTGGTATAAGCTAGAATTGATGGCAGCATTCTTGAGAATCCGGAAAGTCTAAACCTTGTCTATGGTATTCCGAGTAGGATTCTAGTATTGAATGACTGTGACGAGCTTCAAACTCCTGAAGGCTGGGCGTTAGTGACAGACGCAAAAGAATCAATGGATTCTATTCCAACCTGATTGAGAACTGACAGATGATTAGCCGTGCTGTGACAGAGCATTTGGACCATTTTCACTGAGAGGATGGGATGTAGCCATCAGCAAGGGTGATGCCTCCAGACGATTAGCCGTGTAGTGACAGTGCATAGGACCATTTTCCCGAGAGGATTGAAAGTAGCCACTGATGATGGTGATGCCCTACATACAGCTTGCCATGGAAAGGAGTAAGAAGGATTGGAAGAGAGAGTAGTGAAGTAGAGTTTCAAAAGGAACACAGCATCTCCATACACTTATCTGAAATTCCCACTATTGATTTACATAAGTATTTCTATCCCTTTTTATTTTCTTTTTATTATTAATTTTCGAAAACCAAAACTATTTAATCTGCCTAACTGAGATTTACAAGGTGACCATAGCTTGCTTCATACCAACAATCTCTGTGGGATCGACCCTTACTCGCGTAAGGTTTATTACTTGGACGACCCAGTACACTTGCTGGTTAGTTGAACGGAGTTGTGAAGAATGTATGTAAGCCGTAGTATTGTGCACCAAGTTTTTGGAGCCATTACCGGGGATTATTCGAGTTGTGTGAAAGTATAAGTCACAATTTCGCCCACCAAGTTTTTGGCGCCGTTGCCGGGGATTGTTCGAGTATGGACAACTGACGGTTCATCTTGTTGCTCAGATTAGGTAATTTTTATTTTATTAAAAAAAATTTCGAAAATCTTTTCAAAATCTTCTCCCTATTTTCGAAAATTATTCAAAAAATTTTTTAATATGCATTCTAGAGTTTCATGAAGCATGTTGAAGCCTGGCTGGCTGTAAAGCCATGTCTAAATTCTTTTGGACTGAGGCTTCAAAACCATCTTCATAGAGGCAAGCTAATTTGATTATTAGCTGTATGCTAAAGCTTGGCTGGCCATTGGCCATGTCTAGTGTTTTGGACCGGGGCTTTCACAAAAGCTTGGCTGGCTATTAAGCCATGTCTAATTCCTGGACTGGAGCTTTAAACTAACATTGCGAAGATTCCTGGAATTCATATTAAAAATTTTGAATTTCTTATTTTATTTTTCCTATATATTTTACGAAAAAATCAAATAAAATACAAAAAAAATTAGAAAATCATAAAAATCAAAAATATTTTGTGTTTCTTGTTTGAGTCTTGTGTCAAGTCATAAGTTTGGTGTCAATTGCATGTTCATCTTTTTCTTGCATAAAATTTTCGAAAAATTCATGCATTCATAGTGTTCATCATGATCTTCAAGTTGTTCTTGATGAACTTTCTTATTTGATCTTCATATTTTCTTGTTTTGTGTTGTATGGTGTTTTTCATATGCATTCTTGCATTCATAGAGTCTAAACATGAAAAATTTCTAAGTTTGGTGTCTTGCTTGTTTTCTTTTCTTGAAAATTTTTCAAAAATATGTTCTTGATGTTCATCATGATCTTCAAAGTGTTCTTGGTATTCATCTTGACATTCATAGTGTTCTTGCATGCATCATGTGTTTTGATCCAAAATTTTCATGCATTGAGTATTTTTAGTGTTTTTCTCTCTCATCAAAAAAAAATTCAAAAATCAAAAAAATATCTTATCTTTTTAAATCTTATCTTTTTAAAATCTTTTTCAAAAATCATATCTTTTCCATTTTTTCATCATTTTCGAAAATTTCAAAAATCTTTTTCAAAATCTTTTTCTTATCTTTACATCATATTTTCGAAAATTGCATCAAAAATTAATGTTTTGATTCAAAAATTTCAAGCTTGTTACTTTCTTGTTAAGAAAGATTCAAATTTTAAGTTCTAGAATCATATCTTGTGATTTCTTGTGAGTCAAGTCATTAATTGTGATTTTAAAATTCAAATATTTTTCAAAACTAATTTCAATTTTATCTTTTCAAAACCATATCTTTTTAAATCATATCTTTTATATCATATTTTTTTCAAAATTTTATCTTTTTCAAAAAAATTTTAAAATATCTTTTCTAACTTCTTATCTTCTTATCTTTTCAAAATTGATTTTAATATCTTTTTTCAACTAACTAATTAACTTTTTGTTTGTTTCTTATCTTTTTCAAAACCACCTAACTACTTTTCCCTCTCTAATTTTCGAAAATACCTCCCTCTTTTTCAAAAATTCTTTTTAATTAATTAATTGTTTCAAATTTTAGTTTTAATTTTCGAAAATTACTAACCCATTTTTCAAAATTATTTTTGAATTTCTCTCCCCCTCATCTCTTTCTATTTATTTTATTTATTTACTAACACTTCTCTTCACTTCTCTTCATCTCCAATCACTGCCTCTATCCTCACCATTGTGATTGGATTCTCCACTTTTATTCATTTCTTCTTCTACTAACAATAAGGAACCTCTTTACTGTGACATAGAGGATTCCTCTTTCTTTTCTTGTTCTCTTCTTCCCTATATGAGCAGGAGCAAGGACAAGAACATTCTTATTGAAGCAGATCATGAACCTGAAAGGACTCTGAAGAGGAAGTCAAGAGAAACTAAAAATCAACAATTCAGAGAAACCTCAAAAAAAAAAAGAAGAAAAAAAAGAGAAAAAGGAAAGACAAAAAGCTTCCACCTCCGAGTCATGGGAGATGGAAAGACTCATCTAAAGGGTTTATAGCTCAGTGGTAGAATATTTGACTGCAAATCAAGAGATCCCTGAGATACCTCAAGGGATAAATTATCCTCCACACAACTATTGGGAACAAATAAGGATAAAAACACCAAAATCACTAGGGATCATGCAACAGAAGCAAAGAAAAGACATAAAGGAGCTCAAAAAGCACCATTGGATCTTCAAGAAGGCGCCACCCTCACTCAGGTGGACTCATTCCTTGTTCTTATTTTCTCTGTTTTTTCGGTTTTTATCCTTCATGTTTATCTATATTTTGTGTCTCTACTTCATGATCATTAGTATGTAGTAACTATGCCTTAAAGATTATGAATAATTCCATGAATCCTTCACCTCTCTTAAAAGAAAAATGTTTAAATTCAAAAGAACAAGAAGTACATGAATTTCGAATTTATCCTTGAATTTAGTTTAATTATATTGATGTGGTGACAATACTTTTTGTTTTCTGAATGAATGCTTGAACAGTGCATATGTCTTTTGATCTTGTTATTTATGAATGTTAAAATTGTTGGCTCTTGAAAGAATGATGAACAAGGAGAAATGTTATTGACAATCTGAAAAATCATAAATTTAATTCTTGAAGCAAGAAAAAGCAGTGAAAAAGCAAAAGCTTGTGAAAAAAAAAATAAAAAAAAATTAATTGGCAAAAAAAAGAAATATATTTAAAAAAAAAGATCCAAAGAAAAAGAGTGTGCTTAAGAGCTCTGGACACCACTAACTGGGGACTCTAGCAAAACTGAGTCACAATCTGAAAAGGTTCACCCAGTTATGTGTCTGTGGCATTTATGTATCCGGTGGTAATACTGGAAAACAAAGTGCTTAGGGCCACGGCCAAGACTCAAAAAGTAGCTGTGTTCAAGAATCAACATACTTAACTAGGAAAGTCAATAACACTATCCGAAATTCTAAGTTCCCAGAGAAGCCAATCATTCTAAACTTCAAAGGAAAAAGTGAGATGCCAAAACTGTTCAGAAGCAAAAAGCTACAAGTCCCGCTCATCTAATTATAAGTAATATTCATTGATATTTTGGAATTTATAGTATATTCTCTTCTTTTTATCCTATTTGATTTTCAGTTGCTTGGGGACAAGCAACAATTTAAGTTTGGTGTTGTGATGAGCGGATAATTTATACGTTTTTTGGCATTGTTTTTAGGTAGTTTTTAGTAAGTTCAAGCTACTTTTAGGGATGTTTTCATTAGTTTTTATGTTAAATTCACATTTCTGGACTTTACTATGAGTTTGTGTATTTTTCTGTGATTTCAGGTAATTTCTGGCTGAAATTGAGGGACTTGAGCAAAACTCTGAAAAAGGCTGACAAAAGGACTGCTGATGCTGTTGGAATCTGACCTCCCTGCACTCAAAATGGATTTTCTGGAGCTACAGAACTCCAAATGGTGCACTCTCAACGGCGTTGGAAAGTATACATCCAGAGCTTTCCAGCAATATATAATAATCCATACTTTATTCGGAAATTGACGACGTAACTTGGCGTTGAACGCCAAGTACATGCTGCTGTCTGGAGTTAAACGCCAGAAACACGTCATGATCCGGAGTTGAACGCCCAAAATACGTTATAACTTGGAGTTCAACTCCAATAAAAGCCTCAGCTCGTGAATAGATCAAGCTCAGCCCAAACATACACCAAGTGGGCCCCGGAAGTGGATTTATGCATCAATTACTTACTCATGTAAACCCTAGGAGGTAGTTTATTATAAATAGAACTTTTTACTATCATATTATCATCCTGGATTGTACTTGGATCCAGTGACCACGTTTTGGGGGGTGGCCTCTCGGCCATGCCTGAATCTCTCTCACTTATGTATTTTCAATGGTGGAGTTTCTACACACCATAGATTAAGGGTGTAGAGCTCTGCTGTACCTCAAGTTTCAATGCAATTACTATTATTTTCTATCCAAATCAATTTTATTCTTAATCCAAGATATACGTTGCACTTCACTTTGATGAATATGATGATTCGTGACACTCATCATCATTCTCACCTATGAACGTGCGTAACTGACAACGACTTCCGTTCTACTCTAGGCCGGGCGCATATCTCTTAGATTCCCCAACAGAATCTTCGTGGTATAAGCTAGAATTGATGGCAGCATTCTTGAGAATCCGGAAAGTCTAAACCTTGTCTATGGTATTCCGAGTAGGATTCTGGTATTGAATGACTGTGACGAGCTTCAAACTCCTGAAGGCTGGGCGTTAGTGACAGACGCAAAAGAATTAATGGATTCTATTCCAACCTGATTGAGAACCGACAGATGATTAGCCGTGCTGTGACAGAGCATTTGGACCATTTTCACTGAGAGGATGGGATGTAGCCATCAGCAAGGGTGATGCCTCCAAACGATTAGCCGTGCAGTGACAACGCATAGGACCATTTTCCCGAGAGGATTGAAAGTAGCCACTGATGATGGTGATGCCCTACATACAGCTTGCCATGGAAAGGAGTAAGAAGGATTGGAAGAGAGAGTAGTGAAGTAGAGTTTCAAAAGGAGCACAGCATCTCCATACGCTTATCTGAAATTCCCACTCTTGATTTACATAAGCATTTCTATCCCTTTTTATTTTCTTTTTATTATTAATTTTCGAAAACCAAAACTATTTAATCTGCCTAACTGAGATTTACAAGGTGACCATAGCTTGCTTCATACCAACAATCTCTGTGGGATCGACCCTTACTCGTGTAAGGTTTATTACTTGGACGACCCAGTACACTTGCTGGTTAGTTGAACGGAGTTGTGAAGAATGTATGTAAGCCGTAGTATTGTGCACCAAGTTTTTGGAGCCATTACCGGGGATTATTCGAGTTGTGTGAAAGTATAAGTCACAATTTCGCCCACCATCTCTTTCAGGGATTACTTTTATAACTTTTATGCTTTGGGCCGACTTTGTCATGTCGGGCCCTTCTAAGTTATAGTAATCCTCTTTTATAGGGCTGTCCATACCTCTTTCCAGGGATTTACTTTTAACTTTTGGTTATTGCGACTGGTTCGACTTCTTTACATCGGTCAGTCTTTAAGTTTTTTTATAGCAATCCATTTTATTAGGACCTCGTCAGGTCCTTTCTATGGATCACTTTCTATAACTTCTTGCATTATTCTATTTTCATCTTTGCTGATTTTGTAGAGATTGGGTTTAACCCTCATTTTGTCGTCCTTTTAATGAATTTGATTTTCATCTTTGGTCTTTACCGTGATCGCGTAGTGAATTTGATTTTAACTTTCTGCCGATCTGTAGCTTTATAATCGGATGATGAATGTTTCAGATTAATGCGGCTTGAGCATTCGTAGAAGATCTAAAACAGATTTTATTCAAAAGAAAATACAAATATATACATGCGGGAGGTTAATCCTCTAAGTCAGGTGATTTGTAGGTCTTGGCTTGGTGCCTCATTAAAAAAACCTTTTCAGGAAAAAGAGTGCGCCTTATCCTAAGATCCTTTATCATCCCTAGCTATAGTACCTTCTTAGGTTGCAGGTGTGCCAAGACCTAGGAAGCTCTCGCCCATCGAGTTCGGACAGTCTGTAGTACCCCTTTCCAAGTGCTTCTATGACTCGATAGGGTCCTTTCCAGTTTGCTGCCAGCTTTCCTTCTCCAGGTCGAGTTGTTTCGATATCATTTCGGATTAGGATGAGGTCGTTCTCAGCAAAAACTCACTGTACTACCTTTTGGTTGTATCTCGCAGCCATTCGTCGTTTTAATGCTTCTTCCCTAATCCGAGCTCTTTCTCTGACTTCCGGAAGTAGGTCGAGTTCTTCCTTTTGAAGTTGGGAGTTGGCTTCTTCACTATAGTGGATCACTCTAGGCGACTTTTCTTCAATCTCCACTGGGATCATTACCTCCATTCCGTACGCTAATCTGAAGGGTGATTACTTTGTGGTGGAATGTGGCGTTGTTCGATATGCCCATAGGACTTCTGGGAGCACTTCGGCCCAGGCTCCCTTTGCATCCTGTAATCTCCGTTTCAACCCAGCCAGTATGACTTTGTTGGCAGCTTCAACTTGTCCATTGGCTTGGGGATGTTCTACAGAAGTGAATTGTTGTTTTATATTCAAGTCGGCCGCTAGCTTTCTGAAGCCTGCATCTATGAACTGGGTGCCATTGTCTGTGGTGATGGAGTATGGAACCCCGAACCTTGTGACAATGTTTCTATATAGGAATTTTTGACTTCTTTGAGCTGTGGCATTATGAGGAATTTAACTTGTCCCGATCCCTGAGGGAAGGGTCCAAGAAGGTCGAGTCCCCATTTTGCGAATGGCCAAGGTGAGGTCACGCTGATGAGCTCCTCTGGCGGGGCGATGTGAAAGTTGGCGTATTTCTGACATGATGGACATGTCTTTACGAACTCTGTGGCTTCCTTTTGTGGAGTTGGCCAATAGAACCTTGCCCGAAGTACTTTTTTAGTAAGTGCTTGCGCTCCGAGGTGATTGCCACAAATGTCACTCTGTACTTCTTCTAGAACTTCCTTTGTGTTAGAAGTCTGATGAGCGGATAATTTATATGCTTTTTGGCATTGTTTTTAGGTAGTTTTTAGTAAGTTCAAGCTACTTTTAGGGATGTTTTCATTAGTTTTTATGTTAAATTCACATTTATGGACTTTACTATGTGTTTGTGTGTTTTTCTGTGATTTCAGGTAATTTCTGGCTGAAATTGAGGGACTTGAGCAAAACTCTGATAGGAGGCTGACAAAGGACTGCTGATGTTGTTGGAATCTGACCTCCCTGCACTCGAAATGGATTTTCTGGAGCTACAGAAATCCAAATGGCGCGCTCACAATGGCGTTGGAAAGTAGACATCCAGACCTTTCCAGCAATATATAATAGTCCATACTTTATACGGGAATTGACGACGTAAACTGGCGCTCAACGCCAGTTCCATGTTGTTGTCTGGAGTCAAACGCCAGAAACACGTCACAACCCAGAGTTGAACGCCCAAAACACGTTACAACTTGGCGTTCAACTCCAATAAAAGCCTCAGCTCGTGGATAGACCAAGCTCAGCCCAAACATACACCAAGTGGGCCCCGGAAGTGGATTTATGCATCAATTACTTACTTCTGTAAACCCTAGTAGCTAGTTTATTATAAATAGAACTTTTTACTAGTGTATTAGACATCTTGGGACGATTAGTTCTCAGATCATGGGGGCGGGCCTCTCGGCCATGCCTGGACCTCTCACTTATGTATTTTCAACGGTGGAGTTTCTACACACCATAGATTAAGGGTGTGGAGCTCTGCTGTACCTCAAGTTTTAATACAATTACTACTCTTTTCCTATAAACTTCATTTATTCCTGTTCTAAGATATTCGTTGCACTTCAACTTGATGAATGTGATGATCCATGACACTCATCATCATTCTCACCTATGAACGCGTGTGACTGACAACCACTTCCGTTCTACCTTAGACCGGGAGCATATCTCTTGGATTCCTTAATCAGAATGTTCGTGGTATAAGCTAGAATTGATGGCGGCATTCATGAGAATCCGGAAAGTCTAAACCTTGTCTCTGGTATTCCGAGTAGGATTCCGGGATTGAATGACTGTGACGAGCTTCAAACTCCTGAAGGCTGGGCATTAGTGACAGACGCAAAAGAATCAAGGGATTCTATTCCAACCTGATTGAGAACCGACAGATGATTAGCCGTGCTGTGACAGAGCATTTGGACCTTTTTCACTGAGAGGATGGGATGTAGCCATTAACAACGGTGATGCCCTACATACAGCTTGCCATGGAAAGGAGTAAGAAGGATTGAAGGAAGAAGTAGAAAAGTAGAAAAAGAAAGGGCAAAGTATCTCCATATGCTTATCCGAAATTCCCACCATTAATTTACATACGTATTTCTATCCTTTTTTATTTATCTTTTAAATATCTAATCCAAATACATTTGAATCTGCCTGACTGAGATTTACAAGGTGACCATAGCTGCTTCATACCAACAATCTTCGTAGGATCGACCCTTACTCACGTAAGGTATTACTTGGACGACCCAGTGCACTTGCTGGTTAGTTGTGCGGAGTTGTGAATTGAATTTTAGACACCGTGATATTGAGCACCAAGTTTTTGGAGCCATTACCGTGGATTGTTTCGAGTTAGAAAAAAATGAATCACAATTTCGTGCACCAAGTTTTTGGCGCCGTTGCCGGGAATTATTCGAGTATGGAGAACTGACGGTTCATCCTGTTGCTCAGATTAGGTAATTTTCTTTTTATTTTCTTTTCAAAAAGTTTTCAAAATTTTTCTCTTATTTTCGTTTTTCTAAAGAATATTTTCGAAAAAAAAATTAATAAAAATACAAAAAAATTAGAAAATCATAAAAACCAAAAATATTTTGTGTTTCTTGTTTGAGTCTTGAGTCAAGTTTTAAGTTTGGTGTCAATTGCATGCTTAAAAAAATTTTTTCTTGCATATTTTCGAAAATTCCGTGCATTCAAAGTGTTCTTCATGATCTTCAAGTTGTTCTTGGTAAGTCTTCTTGTTTGATCTTGATGTTTTCTTGTTTTGTGTTGTTTGTTGTTTTTCATATGCATTTTTTGTTTATTAGAGTCCATGCATTACAGATTTATCTTGCATATTTTCTTTGCATCAAAAATTTTTCAAAATTATGTTCTTGATGTTCATCATGATCTTCAAAGTGTTCTTGGTGTTCATCTTGACATTCATAGCATTCTTGCATGCATTCATTGTTTTGATCTAAAAATTTCATGCATTGAGTATTTTTGTTGTTTTTCTCTCTCATCATTAAAAATTCAAAAATAAAAAAAATCTTTTCCTTTTTTCTCTCAAAATTTCGAAAATTTGAGTTGACTTAGTAAAAAATTTTCAAAATTAGTTGTTTCTTACAAGTCAAGTCAAATTTTCAAATTTTAAAAATCTTATCTTTTCAAAATCTTTTTCAAAAATCATATCTTTTCCTATTTTTTTTCCTTTCGAAAATTTAAAAAAATAATCTTTTTCAAAATATTTTCAAAATCTTTTTCTTATCTTTATATCAAATTTTTGAAAATTCACCAACAATTAATGTGATTGGTTCAAAAATTTGAAGTTTGTTACTTTCTTGTTAAGAAAGGTTCAATCTTTAAATTCTAGAATCTTATCTTGTAGTTTCTTGTTAGTGAAGTAATTAAATTTTAATTTTAAAATTAAAATCTTTTTCAATCATATTTTTTTCTATCTTATCTTTTTATCTTACCTTTTTATCATATCTTTTTCAAAATTTTAGGTTTTTCAAAAATTTGATTTCAAAAGATCTTATCTAACTTCTTATCTTCTTATCTTTTCAATTTGATTTTAATATCTTTTTCAACCAACTAATTAACTTTTTGTTTGTTTCTTATCTTTTTCAAAACCACCTAATTACTTTTTCCTCTCTAATTTTCGAAAATATTTCATCCCTTTATCAAAAATTCTTTTAATTAATTAATTATTTTAAATTTAAATTTTAATTATATCTTATCTTTAATTTTTGAAAATCACTAACTATTTTTTCAAAATTATTTTCGAAATCCTCTATCTCTCCTCTTCTTCTATTTAATTATGTATTTACTAACACTTCTCTTCACCTCTCTTCATCTCCAATCACTGCCTCTATCCTCACCATTGTGATTGGATTCTCCACTTTTATTCCTTTCTTCTTCTACTAACAATAAGGAACCTCTTTACTGTGACATAGAGGATTCCTCTTTCTTTTCTTGTTCTCTTCTTCCCTATATGAGCAGGAACAAGGAAAAAGGCATTCTTGTTGAAGCTGATCCTGAACCTAAAAGGACTCTGAAGAGGAAACTAAGAGAAGACAAAAGCTTCCACCTCTGAGTCATGGGGGATGGAGAGATTCATCTCAAGGGTCCATAGCTCAGTAGAAGAGCATTTGACTGCACATCAAGAGAGCATGAGAAATTCCCTCTTCAAGAAATCCCTGAGATACCTCAGGGGATACATGTTCCTCCACATAATTATTGGAAGCAACTAAGGATAGGAACACCAAAATCACTAGGGATCATGCAACAGAAGCAAGGAAGAGACATAAAGGAGCTCAAAAAGCACCATTGGACCTTCAAGAAGGCACCACCCTCACTCAGGTGGACTCATTCCTTGTTCTTATTTTCTCTGCTTTTTCGGCTTTTATGCTTTATGTCTATCTATGTTTTGTGACTCTACTTCATGATCATTAGTATGTAGTAACTATGTCTTAAAGCTATGAATAAATTCTATAAATCCTTCACCTTTCTTAAATGAAAAATGTTTTTAATTCAAAAGAACAAGAAGTACATGAATTTCGAATTTATCCTTGAATTTAGTTTAATTATATTGATGTGGTGACAATACTTTTTGTTTTCTGAATGAATGCTTAAACAGTGCATATTTTTTATCTTGTTGTTTATGAATGTTAAAACTGTTGGCTCTTGAAAGAATGATGAACAAAGAGAAATGTTATTGATAATCTGAAAAATCATGAAATTGATTCTTGAAGCAAGAAAAAGCAGTGAAAAATAAAAGCTTGCGAAAAAAAATAGAAAGAAAAAGAAAAAGCAAGCAGAAAAAGCCAATAGCCCTTAAAACCAAAAGGCAAGGGTAAAAAGGATCCAAGGCTTTGAGCATCAATGGATAGGAGGGCCCAAGGAAATAAAATCCATGCCTAAGCGGCTAAACCAAGCTGTCCCTAACCATGTGCTTGTGTCATGAAGGCCCAAGTGAAAAGCTTGAGACCGAGTGGTTAAAGTCGTGATCCAAAGCAAAAGAGTGTGCTTAAGAGCTCTGGACACCTCTAACTGGGGACTCTAGCAAAGCTGAGTCACAATCTGAAAAGGTTCACCCAGTCATGTGTCTGTGGCATTTATGTATCCGGTGGTAATACTGGAAAACAAAGTGCTTAGGGCCACGGCCAAGACTCAAAAGTAGCTGTGTTCAAGAATCAACATACTTAACTAGGAGAATCAATAACACCATCCGAAATTCTAAGTTCCTAGAGAAGCCAATCATTCTGAACTTCAAAGGACAAAGTGAGATGCCAAAACTATTCAGAAACAAAAAGCTACAAGTCCCGCTCATCTAATTAGAATTAATATTCATTGATATTTTGGAATTTATAGTATATTCTCTTCTTTTTATCCTATTTGATTTTCAGTTGCTTGGGGACAAGTAACAATTTAAGTTTGGTGTTGTGATGAGCGGATAATTTATACGCTTTTTGGCATTGTTTTTAGGTAATTTTTAGTAAGTTCAAGCTACTTTTAGGGATGTTTTCATTAGTTTTTATGTTAAATTCACATTTCTGGACTTTACTATGTGTTTGTGTGTTTTTCTGTGATTTCAGGTACTTTCTGGTTGAAATTGAGGGACTTGAGCAAAACTCTGATAGGAGGTTGACAAAGGACTGCTGATGCTGTTGGAATCTGACCTCCTTGCACTCGAAATAGATTTTCTGGAGCTACAGAACTCTAAATGGCGCGCTCTCAAAGGCGTTGGAAAGTAGACATCCAGAGCTTTCCAGCAATATATAATAGTTCATACTTTATTCGGGAATTGATGACGTAAACTGGCGCTCAACGCCAGTTCCATGTTGCTGTCTGGAGTCAAACGCCAGAAACACGTCACAACCCAGAGTTGAACGCCCAAAACACGTTACAACTTGGCGTTCAACTCTAATAAAAGCCTCAGCTCGTGGATAGACCAAGCTCAGCCCAAACATACACCAAGTGGGCCCCGGAAGTGGATTTATGCATCAATTACTTACTTCTGTAAACCCTAGTAGCTAGTTTATTATAAATAGAACTTTTTACTAGTGTATTAGACATCTTGGGACGATTAGTTCTCAGATCATGGGGGCTGGCCTCTCAGCCATGCTTGGACCTCTCACTTATGTATTTTCAACAGTGGAGTTTCTACACACCATAGATTAAGGGTGTGGAGCTCTGCTGTACCTCAAGTTTTAATACAATTACTACTCTTTTCCTATAAACTTCATTTATTCCTGTTCTAAGATATTCGTTGCACTTCAACTTGATGAATGTGATGATCCGTGACACTCATCATCATTCTCACCTATGAACGTGTGTGACTGACAACCACTTCCGTTCTACCTTAGACCGGGAGCATATCTCTTGGATTCCTTAATCAGAATGTATGTGGTATAAGCTAGAATTGATGGCGGCATTCATGAGAATTCGGAAAGTCTAAACCTTGTCTGTTGTATTCCGAGTAGGATTCTAGGATTGAATGACTGGGACGAGCTTCAAACTCCTGAAGGCTGGGCGTTAGTGACAAACGCAAAAGAATCAAGGGATTCTATTCCAACCTGATTGAGAACCGACAGATGATTAGCCGTGCTGTGACAGAGCATTTGGACCTTTTTCACTGAGAGGATGGGATGTAGCCATTGACAACGGTAATGCCCTACATACAGCTTGCCATGGAAAGGAGTAAGAAGGATTGAAGGAAGAAGTAGAAAAGTAGAAAAAGAAAGGGCACAGTATATCCATATACTTATCTGAAATTCCCACCATTAATTTACATAAGTATTTCTATCCTTTTTTATTTATCTTTTAAATATCTAATCCAAATACATTTGAATCTGCCTGACTGAGATTTACAAGGTGACCATAGCTGCTTCATACCAACAATCTCCGTGGGATCGACCCTTACTCACGTAAGGTATTACTTGGACGACCCAGTGCACTTGCTGGTTAGTTGTGCGGAGTTGTGAATTGAATTTTAGACACCGTGATATTGAGCACCAAGTTTTTGGAGCCATTACCGCGGATTGTTTCGAGTTAGAAAAGAATGAATCACAATTTCGTGCACCAAAGTCGGTACACACTTTAACAATGGTATTGAACTCCCTCTTCTGTATAGAGTATTGTTTATGATAGTGTAGTATTGTCCCTCCCGTTTCAACCTCTTTGCCTCCTTTTCCTTAGTGGGGAGCGCTTCTATTTTGAGATAGTTAATTATGGGAATCATCCATCCTTGATCCTGACCTGTTATGGCCAGGACTTTTTCTTCTTTCGAGATTGATGGATTCTGTAGAGTTTCTTGGATGAGGCTTCTATTGTTGCCCCCTGGTTTGGTGCTGGCTAGGTTTGAGAGTGCGTCAGCTCAGGCATTCTGTTCTCGGGGTATGTGACGGACCTCATATTCTCTGAGTTGTCCGAGCTGTTCCCTAGTTTTGTCCAAGTACTTTTTCATGGTGGGATCTTTGGCTTGGTAGTTTCCTGCTATTTGCGAAGTGACTACTTGTAAGTCGCTGAAGATGATAAGCTTTTGCGCTTCAACCTCCCTGGCCAGCTTCAAACCAGCTAGTAGTGCCTCATATTCCGCTTGGTTGTTTGAGGCAGGGAACCCGAATTTGAGGGAGAGTTCGATTTGGGTTCCTTGGTCGCTTTCATTTATCACACTCGCGCCACTTCCAGCTTTATTTGAGGAACCGTTCACGTAGAGATTCCATTCTGTAGGGATTTTCGGTGTGTCTGTAAATTCTGCAATGAAGTCGGCCAGGTATTGTGATTTGATGGCTATCCGAGCTTCGTATTGAAGATCGAATTTGGACAACTCGACTGCCCATTGCAAGATTCTGCCTGCCAGGTCTATTTTCTGTAAGATCTCTTTTATGGGTTGGTTGGTCCGGACCCTGACGGTGTGGGCTTGGAAGTATGGACGAAGTCATCAAGATGTTAGTATGAGAGCGTAGGCAAACTTTTCTATTTTTTGGTAGTTCAGCTCGGCTCCCTGTAGTGCTTTACCCGACTTCCTACTGCGAGGTACAATATGAGTGGTTCTCCTTCCCGTGGTTGAGTTAGGATAGGTGGCTGTCCCAGGAACCTTTTGAAATATTGGAAGGCTTGCTCGCACTCTGTTGTCCATTCAAACTTCTTTCCCTTCCTTAGAGTAGCGTAGAAGGGAAGAGATCTTATTGCTGATCCGGCTAGAAATTTGGACAAGGCTGCTAACCTCCCGTTGAGTTGTTGTACCTCTTTGACACAAGTTGGACTCTTCATGCCGAGTATGGCCCGGCATTTATCCGGGTTTGCTTCGATTCCTCTTTGTGTGAGCATAAAACCCAAGAATTTGCCGGCTTCTACTGTGAAGGTGCATTTTGCAGGATTGAGTCGCATGCCATGTTGTCTTATAGTGTCGAATACTTGGGTCAGGTTGGACAACAACATCTCTTCATTTTGTGTCTTTATTAGCATGTCGTCCACGTAGACCTCCATGATTTTTCCGATGTGATCTGAAAAGACCTTATTCATTAATCTCTGATAAGTAGCTCCCGCATTTTTAAGACCGAAAGCCATGACGATGTAGCAATAGTTTGCTTTTGGGGTCAAGAAGGAAGTTTTTTCTTGGTCAGGTGGATACATTGGGATTTGATTGTATCCCGAGTATGCGTCCATAAACGAGAAGTATTTATATCCGGAGGAGGCATCAACCAGTACGTCGATACTTGGGAGCGGATAAGGATCTTTTGGGCAGGCTTTGTTGAGATCAGTGTAGTCGGTGCACATTTGCCATTTCCCGTTTGATTTTTTCACCAAGACGACGTTAGCCAGCCATAGTGGGTATTTGACTTCTCTTATGAACCATGCCTCCAGTAGAGCTTGTATCTGCTCTTCTACAGCTTGGGAGCATTCTGGGCCGAGTTTTCTATGCCTCTGTTGTACCGGCCGAGATCCCGGGTAGACTGCTAGCTTGTGGCACATTAACTTGGGGTCTGGGTCTACGCCTGGCATGTCTGCGTCCTTCCATGCAAAGAGGTCGACATTGTCTCGTAAGAATTATATAATGGTTTTTTTATGTCTTCTTTTAGGGTTGTACCGATATTGGTTGTTTAGTCTGGTATGACCCCGATCTAGACTTCCTCTATTTCACCTTCAGGATGTGGGCAGAGTTTTTCCCGACTCTGAACTCCACCGAGTTCGATTGTGTGGAATTCTTCTCCTTTGCCTCTGAAGTTTAGACTTTCATGGTAACAGCGGCGCGCCGTCTTCTGGTCTTCCTTTATTGTAGCTATCCCTTCTGCAGTTGGGAATTTCATGCATAGATGTGGAGTCGAGACTATTGCACCGAGCTGATTCAACGTTGTCTGACCTATTAAGGCATTGTAGGCTGAACTTACGTCGACCACGATGTAATCTATCTTGAGTGTTCTTGACTGGTTTCCTTTTCTGAAAGTTGTGTGTAGCGAGATGTATCCCAGCGGTTGAACCGGGGTGTCTCCTAGTCTGAACAAGCTGTTCAGATATGCTCTAAGTTCTTTTTCTTTCAAGCCAAGCTTGTCAAAGGCAGTTTTGAATAAGATGTCGGTGGAGCTTCCTTGGTCTATCAGTGTGCGGTGGAGATTTATGTTTGCCAGTATAACAGTGATGACCATGGGATCATCGTGCCCTAATATGATGCCGGATGCGTCTTCTTTGGTGAAAGTAATCGCGGGGATGTCGGGTGCTTCCTCTTTCCCTTCAACATGATATACGTCTTTAAGATGTCTTTTGTGAGATGATTTGGAGATTCTTCCCCCCGCAAATCCGCTATGTATCATGTGGACATGTCTTTCTGGTGTACGAGGTGATCGCTCGGTTTGTCCGACATCTTCTGCTCTTCTTCTTTTTCTTTGCTCATCGTCCCGGGTGGCCAGATACTGATCTAGCTTCCCCTCTCTTACTAGTTTTTCTATGACATTTTTTAAATCGAAAAACTCATTGGTGGAATGCCCATGGATTCGATGATATTCACAATATTCAGCCTGATTTCCTCCTCCTTTTTTGCCTTTGAGTGGTTGAGCTGGAGGTATTTTTTCAGTGTTGTAAACCTCTCTGTAGACATCCACAAGAGACACCAAAAGGGGGGTGTAATTGTGGTATTTTTTATTTTTTCTCCATGTCGATCTTCCTTCTTTTTGGATTCTTTGTCCTTATCCCGGGAGGTGAATCCGGATTTTGTGGTCTCTCCTAGTCGTGAGTTTTCCTCCATGTTGATGTACTTCTCTGCTCGTTCTGGCACTTCGTTCAGAGATGTGGGGTGTTTTTCCGATATATATTGACTAAAAGGTCCCTCTCGCAAGCCATTGATGAGGCCCATAATGGTAGCCTCTGTTGGTAGGTTCTGTATGTCCAGGCATGTTTTGTTGAATCTTTCCATGTAGTTGCAGAGAGTTTTTCGTTCTCCTTGCCTGATTCCTAATAGACTTGGAGCGTGCTTAGCCTTGTCTTTTTGGATGGAGAATCTGGCTAAAAAATTCTTGGCCAAATCATTGAAACTCGGGATGGACCTAGGAGGTAGATTGTCAAACCATCTAATTTCCGTCTTCGTCAAAGTAGTCGGAAAGGCTTTGCAACGGACTGCGTCTGAGGCGTCGGTGAGGTAAATTCTACTTCTGAAATTGCTAAGATGATGGCCGGGATCTGTAGTGCCATCATATAAAGTCATATCTGGGAGTTTAAAGTCTTTTGTGATTTTGGTCTTCATGATCTCCTTGGTGAATGGATCTTGCTCCTTGCGGGAGCTGTCTTCATGAGGGGATCGGTTGGCTTTGGTCTTGAGATCGGTTTCAAGTTTTAGGAGTTTATTCTCCAATTCTCGACGTCGTCTTATTTCATTCTGTAGGTCTTTCTCAGCCTCTCGTTGACGTATGGCTTCTTCTTCAAGTTGTTTTAAATCGTCTTGAAGCGCCTCCATGGCTCATGCGTTTGGAGAAATCTTTTTGTTGTGAAGTTGAGAAGTATCCTTTGGTGTAATATCCACGTTTTTGTGCGGCATTCTATCCTCTAGATCTGAATTATGGTCGTTGTCATGGTCATCCACCATGGTGATGGGATGACTTCCAGGTTCCTCGGCAACGGCGCCAATGTTCCGAGGGTTACCTGAAACTGTAGGTCGATCTCAGTTGAGATCTTCTGTACTGGTCAGAGCTGTTGTGTCCGACCTGTTGGACTTAGAGATGGTGCTGATCCTTCGTCACCGGAGGGTGGTGGTACCTGCAAGGGACTCTGATGCTTAAGTTAGCAAGGGTATTAAATAGGTTTTTAGTAGAATCAGAGTATGAGTTATACCTGGGTGCTCCAGTGTATTTATAATGGCGTAAAATGACCTTCTTAGATAAGATAAGTTAGTTATCTTATCTTATCTTTATCTTATCTTCAAGCGAGGTCATCTTATCTTTCAAGAAAACCGCCCTTCTCTCTGTAGGCTTGGACTGCCTTGGGCTTTGGTACGCGGTCCTCCATTTGGGCCCTTTTTTGGGCTTTTCTGGTGGCTTGGTCGAGCTCTTTGAGAAGAGGTTGGATTGTCCTGACCTGAAGAGGTCGGCCGCTTTGTCTGTAGAACATCCCGGGTCGGACAGCTTGACCCAGGGTATGAACAGTTCCCTCCAACATTCCCTTCAATTCCCTTGCAAGACAAAAGAAAAGAGAGATTAGTTTGAATTATGGCGAAAAAATAAGAATGAGGGGCTAACTACTTTTTTTTAAAAATTTGTTGCTTTTGGCTAACTAAGTGCCATTCATGAATACAAACCAACCGACCAACTAAGTGTTCATGCATGCAACATTAGTGACACCAAACTTAGTTTGTGAGCATGTGATGTAAAAAGATTTTATTAAGGCTCTAAAACTGCCATGATATGGATTGTGTATGTGCCATTTTAGTGTGCCCTGAACACCAAACTTATTGTTCACTATATGTTGTATACAAAAATTCATCTAAGTATTTGTCAAAATTGATTTGGAGTTCATGAACTTGCTTTATTTACTACTATTAAAGATTTAAAGGAAAGGGTATAAAACATGGGTTGCCTCTCATGAAGCGCTTCTTTAACATCATTAGCTTGACAGTTGTCCTTTGTCAGGGTGGTTGGTAATGCTTCAAATCTTCCCCTCTTGCAGTGAATCTGTCTCCATTGGCTTTATTAAGAAGCTCCACATGTTCCAAGGAAAGAATTTTGCTGATAGTATACACTTGAGGCAGCTAAGATGGGATGGTGGAAAGATGAGGTGGGATAGGTAGAAAATAAGCAGAGATCACTTCATCTCCTGGAGAGAAACCCTCTGCAGGGATATTCTTGTTCCTCCATCCCCTTGGGGCCTTTTTCCTTGTTTCCCTTGATGTTGCCTTGTTCCTTGTGGTTTTTTTTTCAAGAAGAATTTGTTGCTGGTCTCATATGACTCTGGTGGGTCTAGCTGCTCTTGGGTTACACTTGGCTGTTGTTCCTTCTGACCACATTGCTTGTCAACCAGAGGGATTCTCAGGTGAATTGTTTGTGCTTCTGTGCTTGTTTCTTCCATCAGTGCCTTATCGTGCTCTTTCCTTGATTCTTTGTTTTCTTGATCTGCTTCTTGTGAGGGTTTGAAGACATTGAAGGCGAGTTGTTCTTCATGTATTCTCAATATTAGCTCTCTTCGCTCCACATCTATAAGCGCCCTGGCTGTGGCTAAGAATTGTATCCCCAGGATGATGGGATGGATGTGATTCTCTTTCATCTCCAAGATAACAAAGTCTGTGGGAGGAAGTAGTTCCCAACCTTCACTAACACATTTTCAACCACTCCTATTGCCTGGTTTTGAGTTTTGTCAGCCAATTGATAATTACGTTCGTGGTTGTTAGCTCATTGATTTGAAGCTTTTTCATGAGGGATAGAGGCATTAAGTTTATGCTTGCTCCCAGGTCACAAAGTCCCTTATCAATCATTATTTCTCCTATAGCACAGGGGATATGAAAACTCCCTGGGTCATTCTTTTTTGTAGGTAGCTCTGTTTGAATGAGAGCACTGCACTCCTTATTCATCACTATTGTTTGCCCACCCTTCAGTGAACTCTTTTTGGTCAGCAGCTCCTTTATGTACTTGATGTATGAGGGCATCTGCTGGAGAGCCTTAATGAACGGTATGTTCACATGAAGAGATGCAAACATGTCGAGGAACCTTGAATACACTCTCCTTTCTACACCACCCTTGAGCCTTTGGGGAAAAGGTGCATATGGGTTTAGAGTCTCCTCTTTTCTAAGCTCCTTCCTGTGTGTGGGATTGGGTGCTTGATTTCTCTCTTCATGCTTTTCCATTGGATTGTCTTGAAAGTATTCTGTTTGTGTGTTTACTTCTCCCATACTTCTCTCATCACTTATAGTGATCATCTTGCATTCTTCCCATCTTACTTTCTTTTTTTTCTCCTCTTGGGTTCTTCTCTGTGTCGCTTGGGAAACTATCAGTAGGCTTGGAATCTGTTGAGATAGATATCCCGCTTGGGACTCCAACCTCTTGATGGTGCCTCTCTAGTTTTTTATATTGGCTCGCACTTCATCCTTGAACATTCTATTGTCTTGGACTTCCTTACATATTCCTTCAAGTAGAGTCTCAATTCTGGAGAGTCTATCTTCAGGTGGTGATGGTGGGTTGAGGTTAGAAGGTTGAGAGTGGTCATGTTGGTTTTGATATGGATGTTGAGAAGGGTGGTTAGGTGGGTGTTGGTATGGTCTCTGTGTTGAGTGTTGGTAGGTTGCATTGTTGTTGGGGTTGTGATTGTGGCGTCTCTGGTCTTGGCCTTGGTCTTGTTGATTTCCCCACCCAAAATTAGGATGGTTCCTCCAACCAGAATTATATGTTTTGGAGTATGGATCATGGGTCTGCCTGGGTGAGTTCCCAACATAGTTGGCTTGTTTCCAGTCGCCTTCTTCTCCTGTATTCACCTCTTCTTGAGCTGGTGATGAAGTGGTGATTGCTGCAACTTGGTTCTCTTCCATCTTCTTGGTAAGATCGGCTAACTGCTTGGTAATCATCTTATTTTGAGCCAGCAGTGCATCCATATGGTTCAGCTCCATCACTCCTCAAGTGTTGCTCCTTTCAGAAGCATAGAAGTAATCATTCTCAGCTACAGTCTCAATGACATCTATGGCTTCTTCAATGGTTTTCTTCTTGTTTAGAGACCCCCCTGATGAATGGTCTACGGCCTTCTTTGATTCGTAAGAAAGACCCTCATAGAAAATGTGCAGTTGAACCCATTCGTTGAACATGTCTAGTGGGTACCTTCTTCTTAAGTCCTTAAACCTCTCCCATGCCTCATAGAGAGTTTAACCATCTTGTTGCCTGGAGGTTTGTACCTCAGCTCTTAACCTGTTGATTCTTTGAGGAGGGTAGAATCTCGCCAAGAATTTATTCACCACATCTTCCCAATTTGTTAAACTCTCCTTCGGGAAGGATTCCAGCCATTTAGATGCCTTATCCCTGAGTGAAAAGGGGAACAAAAGCAGTCTATAGGCATTAGGATGAACACCATTAGACTTCACAGTGTCACATATTCTTTGGAAGGTGGTTAGATATTGATTGGGTCTTCATGGGCGCTTCCTCTGAATGAACAATTGTTCTGAACAAGGGTAATAAGCTGGGGTTTTAATTCAAAGTTATTGGCATGTATGGTTGGCTTTTGGATGCTACTTCCGTAATTTCCTGGGTTTGGATTGATGTATGAGCCTAAAACCCTTCTTTCTGGCCCAGCATGATTCACAGGGCCTTCTTGGTTGTGAGCTTCTCCTTCATGGTTGTTTTCCAGGTTCTCCTCCATGTTTTTCAAAGTACTCATCCTCTTCCTCAGCACCAATAACTCTTTTCCCTCTTGCTTCCCTCCTTTTTCTAAGGAAGGTCCTCTTATGTTCAGAATCAAAGAAAGTTGAAGTTCCGCTTCTTCTCCATGTCATACAACTAACAAAGCACACATCAAGAAAAAAAATGAAGAGATTATTCTTGTTAGAGTGGCTGTTAGTGTGAGTGGTGCAAATTGTCAAACAGTTAGTGCATTAGTGAACAAAATTGAAAAATAACAACAAAAAAATAAAACAAAGAGGGGAGAGGGGAGAAAGGAAGAAAATAACTGAAACTGAAGGTAAATGATCAGATAAAATAAACAAGCAAAAGAAAAATGCCCAATCTAGTGATCTTCCAACTTAATCATTGTTGATACAAAATCAATCTCCGGCAACGGCACCATAAACTTGATGCACGAAAGCTTGTCTCTCAATAAATCTCCCTCGGCACGTATATCAAATTGTCGTCAAGTAAAAACTCACAATAGAGTGAGGTCGAATCCCACAGGGATTGATTGGTCAAGCAACTTTAATTGGAGGAATGTTCTAGTTGAGCTAAGGAGAAGTTGAGTTGATAATTTCAGAAAATTAAATGGCGGGAAAGTAAATTGCAGAAAGTAAATTACAGAATCTTAAATGGGGATTTGGGAAGACGAACACAAAAATAAATGGCAGAAAGTAAAGAGAATGGGAAAGATTATAAATGGGGGATTCATTGGGCTTAGGAGATGTTGCATTCTCCGGATCAAGTTCATTCTCATCTCTTCCTCAATTAATGCATTCATTGATCTCCTTGTCAATCTTAGATGATTGGATCCCAATTCCTTGGCAACCCAATCTCTCTAAGCTTGAACAATTGCCCAATTCCTTGATTTAATTACTCATGGGAAGAGATGAAGTATGGTCACTGATTATACCACATGTATTTCCAAATCAAAGTGTTAGGAGGATTATGTATCACTATATCCGTCCAAACCCAAATTTGGTCCAACATGAGAGTATTTCTAGCAAGATCTCTGGTGGACGAAATTGTGATTCGTACTCTTTGTACTTGTATGAAATTTAATTCGAGATAATAATGGCTCTTGGCTATGTGTGGACACAACTCCGTTCAACAAACCAGCAAGTGTACTGGGTCATCCAAGTAATACCTTACGTGAGTAAGGGTCGATCCCACAGAGATTGTTGGTATGAAGCAAGCTATGGTCATCTTGTAAATCCCAGTCAGGTAGAGTCAAATGTAATTGGATTAGATATTTAAAAGATAAATAAATAAAATAAAGGGATAGAAATACTTATGTAAATTAATAGTGGGAATTTCAGATAAGCGTATGGAGATACTGTGCCCTTTCTTTTTCTACTTTCCTACTTCTTCCTTCAATCCTTCTTACTCCTTTCCATGGCAAGCTGTATGTAGGGTGTTACCGTTGTCAATGGCTACATCCCATCCTCTCAGTGAAAAAGGTCCAAATGCTCTGTCATAGCACGGCTAATCATCTATCGGTTCTCAATCAGGTTGGAATAGAATACCTTGATTCTTTTGCGTCTGTCACTAACGCCCAGCCTTCAGGAGTGTGAAGCTCGTCACAGTCATTCAATCCCGGAATCCTACTCGGAATACCACAGACAAGGTTATACTTTCCGGATTCCCATGAATGCCGCCATCAATTCTAGCTTATACCACGAAGATTCTGATTAAGGAATCCAAGAGATACGCACATGGCCTAAGGTAGAACGGAAGTGGTTGTCAGTCACGCGCGTTCATAGGTGAGAATGATGATGAGTGTCACAGATCATCACATTCATCAAGTTGAAGTGCAACGAATATCTTAGAATAGGAATAAAGAGAATTGAATAGAAACAGTAGTAATTGCATTAAAACTTGAGGTACAGTAGAGCTCCACACCCTTAATCTATGGTGTGTAGAAACTCCACCGTTGAAAATACATAAGTGAAAGGTTCAGGCATGGCCGAATGGCCAGCCCCCAAAACGTGGTCCAAAGACACTGAATACAATAGTAGAATGTTCTATTTATACTAAACTAGCTACTAGGGTTTACAGAGGTAAGTAATTGATGCATAAATTCACTTCCGGGGCCCACTTGATGTGTGTTTGGGCTGAGCTTGATCTATCCACGAGCTGAGGCTTTTATTGGAGTTGAACGCCAAGTTGTAACGTGTTTTGGGCGTTCAACTCCGGGTCGTGACGTGTTTCTGGCGTTTTACTCCAGACAGCAACATGGAACTGGCGTTGAGCGCCAGTTTACATCGTCAATTCCCGAATAAAGTATGAACTATTATATATTGCCGGAAAGCTCTGGATGTCTACTTTCCAACACCGTTAAGAGTGTTCCATTTGGAGTTTTGTAGCTCCAGAAAATCCATTTCGAGTGCAGGGAGGTCAGATTCCAACAGCATCAGTAGTCCTTTGTTAGCCTCCTATCAGAGTTTTGCTCAAGTCCCTCAATTTCAGTCAGAAATTACCTGAAATCACAGAAAAACACACAAACTCATAGTAAAGTCCAGAAATGTGAATTTAACATAAAAACTAATGAAAACATCCCTAAAGTAGCTTGAACTTACTAAAAACTATCTAAAAACAATGCCAAAAAGCGTATAAATTATCCGCTCATCACAACACCAAACTTAAATTGTTGCTTGTCCCCAAGAAACTAAAAATCAAATAGGATAAAAAGAAGAGAATATACTATAAATTCCAAAATATCAATGAATATTAATTCTAATTAGATGAGCGGGACTTGTAGCTTTGTGCTTCTGAACAGTTTTGGCATCTCACTTTTTCCTTTGAAGTTCAGAATGATTGGCTTCTCTAGGAACTTAGAATTTCGGATAGTGTTATTGACTTTCCTAGTTAAGTATGTTGATTCTTGAACACAGCTACTTATGAGTCTTGGCCGTGGCCCTAAGCACTTTGTTTTCCAGTATTACCACTGGATACATAAATGCCACAGACACATGACTGGGTGAACCTTTTCAGATTGTGACTCAGCTTTGCTAGAGTCCCCAGTTAGAGGTGTCCAGAGCTCTTAAGCGCACTCTTTTTGCTTTGGATCATGACTTTAACCACTCAGTCTCAAGCTTTTCACTTGGACCTGCATGCCACAAGCAATTGGTTAGGGACAACTTGAATTAGCCGCTTAGGCTTGGATTTTATTTCCTTGGGCCGTCCTATCCATTGATGCTCAAAGCCTTGGATCCTTTTTACCCTTGCCTTTTGGTTTTAAGGGCTATTGGCTTTTTCTGCTTGCTTTTTCTTTTTCTTTCTATATTTTTTTTTCACAAGCTTTTGCTTTTTCACTGCTTTTTCTTGCTTCAAGAATCAATTTCATGATTTTTCAGATTGTCAATAACATTTCTCTTTGTTCATCATTCTTTCAAGAGCCAACAGTTTTAACATTCATAAACAACAAGATCAAAATTATGCATTGTTCAAGCATTCATTCAGAAAATAAAAAGTATTGTCACCACATCAATATAATTAAACTAAATTCAAGGATAAATTCGAAATTCATGTACTTCTTGTTCTTTTTGAATTAAAAACATTTTTCATTTAAGAAAGGTGAATGATTAATGGAATTATTCATAACTTTAAGACATAGTTACTAAACACTAATGATCATGAAGTAGAGACACAAAACATAAATGAACACAACATAAAAACCGAAAAGCAGAAAGAAATAAGAACAAGGAATGAATCCACCTTAGTGGCATCTTCTTCTTGAAGGACCAACAATGTCCTTAAGCTCTTCTATGTCTCTTCCTTGCCTTTGTTGCTCCTCCCTCATTGCTCTTTGATCTTCTCTTATTTCATGGAGAATGATGGAGTGTTTATGATGTTCCACCCTTAATTGTTCCACATTGTAGCTCAAATCTTCTAAGGAAGTGTTGAGTTGTTCCCAATAGTTGTTGGGAGGAAAGTGCATCCCTTGAGGCATCTCAGGGATTTCTTGATGATGAGCTTCCTTATGCATCTCTTGAGATCCGTGGAGGGTCTCTCTTGCTTGCTCCATCCTCTTCTTGGTGATGGGCTTATCCTCTTCAATGAGGATGTCTCCTTCTATGATAACTCCAGCTGAGTAACATAGATGGCAAATAAGGTGAGGAAAAGCTAGCCTTGCTATGGTGGAGGGCTTTTTGGTTATTTTGTAGATTTCATTGGAGATGACTTCATAAACTTCTACTTCCTCTCCAATCATGATGCTATGAATCATGATGGCCCGATCCACAGTAACTTCAGATCGGTTGCTAGTGGGAATGATGGATCATTGAATGAACTCTAACCATCCTCTAGCCACAGGCTTGAGGTCCAGTCTTCTTAGTTGAACCGTCTTGCCTTTGGAGTCTCTTTTCCATTGAGCTCCTTCCACACATATGTCCATAAGGACTTGGTCCATCCTTTGATTAAAGTTGACCCTTCTAGTATAGGGGCGTTCATCTCCTTGCATCATGGGCAAGTGGAATGCCAACTTCACATTTTCTGGACTAAAATCTAAGTATTTCCCCCGAACCATTGTGAGATAATTCTTTGGACTCGGGTTCATACTTTGATCATGGTTCTTAGTGATCCATGCATTGGCATAGAATTCTTGAACCATTAAGATTCCGACTTGTTGCATGGGGTTGGTTAGGACTTCCCAACCTCTTCTTCGGATCTCATGTCAGATCTCCGGATACTCATTTTTCTTGAGCTTGAAAGGGACCTCCGGGATCACCTTCTTCTTTGCCACAACATCATAGAAGTGGTCTTGATTGCTTTTGGAGATGAATCTTTCCATCTCCCGTGACTCGGAGGTGGAAGCTTTTGTCTTCCTTTTTCCTTTTCTAGAGGATTTTCCGGCCTTAGGTGCCATTGATGGTAATGGAAAAACAAAAAGCTTATGCTTTTACCACACCAAACTTAAAATATTGCTCACCCTCGAGCAAGAGAAGAAAGAAGAGAAGAAGAAGAAGAAGAAAATATGGATGAGAGTGAGATATGGTGTTTCGGCCAAGGTGTAGAAGAGGGGGATTGTGTTGTGTGAAAATGAAGTAGAATGGAAGGGTATATATAGGGAGGGGAATGGGTGTAGTTTCGGTCATTTAGGGTGGGTTTGGGTGGGAAAGTTTTTTGAATTTTGAAGGTGGGTGGGGTTTATGGGGAAGAGTGGATGGATGTGAGTGGTGAAGGGGGTAATTGGGAAGAGAGATTGAAGTTGTTGGGAAGTGTGTTTTGGGGAAGAGTGTTATAGGATTAGGAGGTAAGGTGGGAATATGTTAGGTGGGGATCCTGTGGGGTCCACAGATCCTGAGATGATCCTGTGGGGTCCACAGATCCTGAGGTGTCAAGGATTTACATCCCTACACCAATTAGACATGTAAAAGGCCTTTGCACACCATTCTGGCGTTTAAACGCCAAGGTGATGCACGTTCTGGGCGTTCAACGCCCATGTGTAGCATGTTTCTGGCGTTGAACGCCTGTTCCATGCTTGTTACTGGCGTTCAGCGCCAGCTTTCCTCAAGGCACATTCCTGGAGTTCAAATGCCAGGATGTTGCTTGTTTCTGGCGTTCAGCGCCAGATTCATGCTCTGTTCTGGCGTTGAACGCCAGCTAGATGCTCCTTACTGGCGTTGAACGCCAGTATGTCCTCCCTCCAGGGTGTGATTTTTCTTCTGCTATTTTTGATTCTGTTTTTAATTTTTATATTTTTTTCGTGACTCCATATGATCATGAACCTAATAAAACACAAAATAACAATAAAATAAAAATTAGATAAATAAAAATTGGGTTGCCTCCCAACAAGCACTCTTTTAATGTCATTAGCTTGACAGTGGGCTCTCATGGAGCCACAAAGGTGATCAGGTCAATGTTGTAAAACTTCCAACACCAAACTTAGAGTTTGGACATGGGGTCTTAACACCAAACTTAGTGTTTGGTTGTGGCCTCCCAACACCAAACTTAGAGTTTGACTGTGGGGGCTCTGGTTGACTCTGTACTGAGAGAAGCTCTTCATGCTTACTCTCCTTTGTCACGGAGGGATGGCCATGTGCCTTAAACACAAGGTAGTCCCCATTCAATTGAAGGACTAATTCACCTCTGTTAACATCTATCACAGCTCCTGTTGTGGCTAGAAGAGGTCTTCCAAGGATGATGCACTCATCCTCTTCCTTCCTAGTGTCTAAGATTATGAAATCAGCAAGGATGTAAAGGCCTTCAACCTTTACTAACACGTCCTCCACTAATCCATAAGCTTGTCTTAATGACTTGTCTACCAATTGTAATGAGACCAAGGCAGGTTGTACCTCATTGATCCCCATCTTCTCCATTACAGAGAGTGGCATAAGATTTATCCCTGACCCCAGATCACATAGAGCTTTTTCAAAGGTCATGGTGCCTATGGTACAAGGTATTAAGAACTTTCCAGGATCTTGTCTCTTTTGAGGTAAAGTTTGATGAATCCAGGTATCTAGTTCACTAATGAGCAAGGGAAGTTCACTTTCCCAAGTCTCATTACCAAACAACTTGGCGTTCAGCTTCATGATAGCTCTTAAATATAGAGCGACTTGCTCTCCAGTCACATCTTCATCCTCTTCAGAGGAAGAATAGTCTTCAGAGCTCATGAATGGCAGAAGGAGATTTAATGGAATCTCTATGGTCTCTATATGAGCTTCAAATTCCTCTAGGTCCTTAATGGGGAACTCCTTCTTGTTTGAAAGATAAAGATGTCCCAAGAGGTCTTCCTCACTAGGATTTTCGTCCTTCTCCTCCCTTGTGCATTCAGCCATATTGATCACATCAATGGCCTTGTACTCTCCTTTTGGATTCTCTTCTGTATTGCTTGGGAGAATACTGGGAGGAGTTTCAATGACTTTCTTACTCAGCTGGCCCACTTGTGCCTCCAGATTTCTGATGGAGGATCTTGTTTCACTCATGAAACTGAAAGTGGCTTTTGACAGATCAGAGACTAAGTTTGCTAAATTAGAGGGCTCTATTCAGAATTTTTTGTCTGTTGCTGAGAAGATGATGGAAAAGGCTTGTTATTATTGAGCCTATTTATTCCACCATTATTAAAACCTTGTTGAGGCTTCTGTTGATCCTTCCATGAGAAATTTGGATGATTTCTCCATGATGAGTTATAGGTGTTTCCATAAGGTTCACCCATGTAATTAACCTCTGCCATTGCAGGGTTCTCAGGATCATAAGCTTCTTCAGAAGCTGCCTCTTTAGTACTGTTGGATGCATTTTGCCATCCATTCAGACTTTGAGAGTTCATGTTGACTTGCTGAGTCAACACTTTGTTCTGAGCCAATATGGCATTCAGAGCATCAATTTCAAGAACTCCCTTCCTCTAAGGTGTCCCATTATTCACGGAATTTCTCTCAGAGGTGTACATGAATTGGTTATTTGTAACCATGTCAATAAGTTCTTGAGCTTCTGCAGGTGTTTTCTTTAGGTGAATGGATCCACCTGCAGAATGGTCCAATGACATCTTGGAAAACTCAGATAGACCATAATAGAATATATCTAATATGGTCCATTCTGAAAACATGTCAGATGGACACCTTTTGGTCAGCTGCTTGTATCTTTCCCAAGCTTCATAGAGGGATTCACCATCTTTTTGCTTGAAGGTCTGAACATCCACTCTAAGCTTGCTCAGCTTTTGAGGAGGAAAGAATTTATCCAAGAAAGCCGTGACCAGCTTATCCCAGGAGTCCAGGCTATCTTTAGGTTGTGAGTCCAACCATGTTCTAGCCCTGTCTCTTACAGCAAAAGGGAAAAGCATGAGTCTGTAGACTTCAGGATCTACTCCATTTGTCTTAATAGTCTCACAAATCTGCAAGAACTCAGTTAAAAACTGGTAAGGATCTTCAGATGGATGTCCATAAAACTTGCAGTTCTGTTGCATTAAGGCAACTAGTTGAGGTTTAAGCTCAAAATTATTGGCTCCAATGGCAGGAATGGAGATGCTTCTTCCATCAAATTCGGATGTTGGTTTTGTGAAGTCACCAAGCATTCTCCTTGCATTATTGTTGTTGGGTTCGGCTGCCATCTCCTTCTCTTGTTCGAAAATTTCTGAAAGGTTGTTTCTGGATTGTTGTAATTTAGCTTCTCTTAGTTTCCTCTTCAGAGTCCTTTCAGGTTCTGGATCAATTTCAAAAAGAGTGCCTTTTCCCTTGTTCCTGCTCATATGAAAGAGAAGAAAACAAGAAAAAAAGAGGAATCCTCTATGTCACAGTATAGAGATTCCTTTATGTTAGTAAAAGAAGAAGAGAATAGAAGAAGGAAGAGTGAAGAATCCAAACACAGGGGGAGGAGTGAGTTCGGATTTTTGGATGAAGAGAGGTGAAGAGAAGTGTTAGTAAATAAATAATTAAATAGAATAAGAAAAGAGAAGGAGAATTCGAAAATTAATTTTGAAAAGGAGTTAGTAATTTTGAAAATTAAAGATAAGATATGATTAAAATTAAAATTTAAAACAATTAAAAAGAATTTTTGAAAAAAAGGGATGAGATATTTTTAAAAATTAGAGAAGGAAAAGTAGTTAGGTAGTTTTGAAAAAGATAAGAAACAAACACAAAGTCAAATAGTTAGTTGAAAAAGATGTTAAAGTCAAGTTTGAAAAGATAAGAAGATATGATAAAAAGATATGGTTAAAAAAGATTTAATTTTTAAATTTAAAATTACTTACTTCACTAACAAGAAACTACAAGATAAGATTCTAGAACTTAAAGATTGAACCTTTCTTAACAAGAAAGTAACAAACTTCAAATTTTTGAATCAATCACATTAATTTTTAGTGAGTTTTCGAAAATATGATATAAAGATAAGAAAAAAAATTTTTTTTTGAAAAAGATTTTTGAAATTTTCGAAAAACAAAGATAAAAGTGAAAAGATATTATTTTTGAAAAAGATTTTGAAAAGATAAGATTTTTTTTTTAAATTGAAAATTTGACTTGACTTGTAAGAAACAACTAATTTTTAAAAATTTTTGACTAAGTCAACTCAAATTTTTGAAAATTAGGAGAGAAATAAGGAAAAGATATTTTTTTAATTTTTAAATTTTTGATGATGAGAGAGAGAAACACAAAAATGACCCAAAACATGAAAATTTTGGATCAAACATATGATGCATGCAAGAATACTATGAATGTCAAGATGAACACCAAGAACACTTTGAAGATCATGATGAACATCAAGAACATATTTTTGAAAAATTTTTTATGCAAAGAAAACATGCAAGACACTAAACCTAGAAATCTTTAATGCATGGACTCTAACAAACAAAAAATGCATATGAAAAACAAGAAAATACACCAAACAAGAAAACATCAAGATCAAACAAGAGGACTTATCAAAAACAACTTGAAGATCATAAAGAACACTATGAATGCATGAATTTTCGAAAAATGCAAGAAAAATTTTTTAAAGCATGCAATTGACACCAAACTTAAAGATTGACTCAAGACTCAAACAAGAAACACAAAATATTTTTGATTTTTATGATTTTATTAATTTTTTTGGATTTTTATTAATTTTTTTCGAAAATAAAGTTTGGAAAAACGAAAAAGAAAAGAAAAATTTTGAAAAAGATTTTTGAAAATTTTTTTTTTGAAAAGAAAATTACCTAATCTGAGCAATAAGATGAACCGTTAGTTGTCCAAACTCAACAATCCCCGGCAATGGCGCCAAAAACTTGGTGGACGAAATTGTGATTCATACTCTTTGTACTTGTATGAAATTTAATTCGAGATAATAATGGCTCTTGGCTATGTGTGGACACAACTCCGTTCAACTAACCAGCAAGTGTACTGGGTCATCCATGTAATACCTTACGTGAGTAAGGGTCGATCCCACAGAGATTTTTGGTATGAAGCAAGCTATGGTCATCTTGTAAATCCCAGTCAGGTAGAGTCAAATGTAATTGGATTAGATATTTAAAAGATAAATAAATAAAATAAAGGGATAGAAATACTTATGTAAATTAATAGTGGGAATTTCAGATAAGCGTATGGAAATATTGTGCCCTTTCTTTTTCTACTTTCCTACTTCTTCCTTCAATCCTTCTTACTCCTTTCCATGGCAAGCTATATGTAGGGCATCACCGTTGTCAATGGCTACATCCCATCCTCTCAGTGAAAAAGGTCCAAATGCTCTGTCACAGCACGGCTAATCATCTGTCGGTTCTCAATCAGGTTGGAATAGAATCCCTTGATTCTTTTGCGTCTGTCACTAACGCCCAACCTTCAGGAGTTTGAAGCTCGTCACAGTCATTCAATCCCGGAATCCTACTCGGAATACCACAGACAAGGTTAGACTTTCCGAATTCCTATGAATGCCGCCATCAATTCTAGCTTATACTACGAAGATTCTGATTAAGGAATCCAAGAGATACGCGCCCGGCCTAAGGTAGAACAGAAGTGGTTGTCAGTCATGCGCGTTCATAGGTGAGAATGATGATGAGTGTCACGGATCATCACATTCATCAAGTTGAAGTGCAACGAATATCTTAGAATAGGAATAAAGAGAATTGAATAGAAATAGTAGTAATTGCATTAAAACTTGAGGTACAGTAGAGCTCCACACCTTTAATCTATGGTGTGTAGAAACTCCACCGTTGAAAATACATAAGTGAAAGGTTCAGGCATGGCCGAATGGCCAGCCCCCAAAACGTGGTCCAAAGACACTGAATACAATAGTAGAATGTTCTATTTATACTAAACTAGCTACTAGGGTTTACAGAGGTAAGTAATTGATGCATAAATTCACTTCCGGGGCCCACTTGATGTGTGTTTGGGCTGAGCTTGATCTATCCACGAGCTGAGGCTTTTATTGGAGTTGAACGCCAAGTTGTAACGTGTTTTGGGCGTTCAACTCCGGGTCGTGACGTGTTTCTGGCGTTTTACTCCAGACAACAACATGGAACTGGCGTTGAGCGCCAGTTTACGTCGTCAATTCCCAAATGAAGTATGGACTATTATATATTGCCGGAAAGCTCTGGATGTCGACTTTCCAACGCCGTTGAGAGCGCGCCATTTGGAGTTCTGTAGCTCCAAAAAATCCATTTCGAGTGCAGGGAGGTCAGATTCCAACAGCATTAGCAGTCCTTTGTCAGCCTCCTATCAGAGTTTTGCTCAAGTCCCTCAATTTCAGCCAGAAATTACCTGAAATCACAGAAAAACACACAAACTCATAGTAAAGTCCAGAAATGTGAATTTAACATAAAAACTAATGAAAACATCCCAAAAAGTAGCTTGAACTTACTAAAAACTATCTAAAAACAATGCCAAAAAACGTATAAATTATCCGCTCATCAATCTCCTTATCCCTTTTCCAAGGCTCAGAGGAGATCCAATTATGGAGAGTTTCTTTTCCAAAATAACTAACCAATTGATTTAAGATCGAAAGCTTTCTAGTAAATCAAGAGAAAAGAAAGAAGAAGAAGAATGAAAACTATAATTGGTCCATCAAATTACAACAGAGCTCCCTAACCCAATGAAAAGGGCTTTAGTTGTTCATAGCTCTAGAAATGGGAGATGATAGAAAAGAGTACATTCTAAAGTGAACTAGAAATTACAGGAAAAGTAAATATACAGGGTGTAGTTCTCCAAAATGCCAAGCTTCCTTTCTAGTTCAAAACTACTCCTATATATCCTACTTTCTTGATCTTCTAGTCAGCTCTTTAAGTCTTGGATATGGGCCTTTGATCTTGAGTTGAAGCAATTACAATCTTCAGTGGGCTCAGCTTTGCTTGCAGAAAAAGTGTGAGTCAGGCATGCGTGGACGTTAGTTAGGACGTTAGTGGTGTTAACGTTAAGTGAAAATGTGGGTTCGAGAACATTAGTGATGATAACCTTTTTCACTTACGCTCCAAACCAAATTGATCCACGTTAACTTCAACATTAGTGGCACTAACATGACCACTAATGTTGCCTCTTAGTCCTTCGCAAACGTTATTGGCATTCACCTTTACCAATAACGTTACCTCTCAGTCCTTCGCAAATGTTATTGGCATTCACCTTTACCAATAACGTTGCTCTTTGCTTCTTTTCCCCACGTTAGTGATCCACGTTAGTGTAACTAACGTGGCCCTTAACGTGGGCATGCCCAAGCTTCGAGAGCGTTAGTGACACATACCTTTGTCACTAACACTTCAAAGGCCCCTTCGTCCCACGTTAGTGCCTCACATTAATTGCATTAACATGACCACTAACGTGGTGGTGATTGCCATCTCCAATGTTAGTGACAAAGGTGAGTGTCACTAACGTTGGCCTATCATTCCTTGCTCCTCGTTACCCTTCACGTTAGTGGTCTTAACGTGACCACTAACGTGGGCAATATTGGCTTAGTCCAACGTTAGTGACAAAGGTGAGTGTCACTAACGTTGGCGATTGCTTTCTCCTCCCACGTTAGAGTTCACGTTAATTGAATTAACGTGACTCTTAATGTGGCTAAGTGTGCCCTTTTGGAGCGTTAGTGGTATTCACTTTTACCACTAACGTTAGAGCTCCCCT
Organism: Arachis stenosperma; assembly: GCF_014773155.1. Lineage (NCBI taxonomy): Eukaryota > Viridiplantae > Streptophyta > Magnoliopsida > Fabales > Fabaceae > Arachis > Arachis stenosperma. The sequence goes on from NC_080382.1 coordinate 56,074,696, forward strand.
TTTCCTCCACGTTAGCTACCACATTAATGTAATTAACGTGGCAACTAACGTGGGCTATGATGTCTTCGAAGGCGTTATTGGCGATCACTTTTTCCATTAACGCTATAAGCTTATTCTCATTCCACGTTAGTGGTCACGTTAATTAGACTAACGTGGCTACTAACGTGGCTACTAATGTGGCTCTTCCTTGCTTTCTTTGTCCTGAAATCAAGCAAATAAAGTGCATCAAAGCTCTGTTCCAAGTCATGAGATCATGCATTATCCATTTTATCATTCAATTCCTGCATAATTCTCATGAAATCATGTAAAGTTCACAATGTTTGCTTGAATCAAGGTGTAAATGTATTTTTATCCAAAACTTTTTTATTACTAAGAAAATGCATGAAACTACCCTAAAACAGTAAAGAAAAGGTAAGTGAAACTGGCCAAGATGCCCTGGCATCAAGATGCAAGGAAGATGCTTGGTGACTATGCTGCACCAACTTCCAATTTCTATGGAAGAGTCATCTCAATTCCTGCCATTAGAGCAAACAACTTTGAGCTTAAACCTCAATTAGTTTCTCTAATACAGCAGAATTGCAAGTTTCATGGACTTCCATCGGAAGATCCTCATCAATTCTTAGCTAAATTCTTACAGATCTGTGATAGTGTTAAGACCAATGGGGTTGATCCCGAGGTCTACAAACTTATGCTTTTCCCCTTTGCTGTGAGAGATAGAGCTAGATCATGGTTGAACTCACAACCTAGAGAAAGCCTGAACTTTTGGGATAAGTTGGTCAATGCTTTCTTGACCAAATTCTTTCCACCTCAAAAGATGAGCAAGCTCAGAGTGGATGTCCAAACCATCAGACAGAAGGAAGGTGAATCCCTCTATGAAGCTTGGGAAAGATACAAGCAATTAACCAAGAGGTGTCCTTCTGACATGTTTCCAGAATGGAGCATCATATGTATATTCTATGATGGTCTATCTGAATTATCTAAGATGTCATTGGACCATTCTACTGGTGGATCTCTTAATCTAAAAACCCCTGTAGAAGCCAAAGAACTCATTGAGATGATTGCAAATAACCAGTTCATGTACACTTCTGAAAGAAATCCTGTGAATAATGCGATGACTCAGAAGAAAGGAGTTCTTGAGATTGATACTCTGAATGCCATATTGGCTCAGAATAAAACATTGACCCAGCAAGTCAATATGATTTCTAAGAATCTGACTGGATTGCAAGCTGCATCCGGCAGTGCTAAAGAAGCCTCCTCTGAAGGAGAAGCCTATGAACCTGAGAAATTTGCAATGGAAGAAGTGAATTACATGAGAGAATCCTATGAAAACACCTATAATCCTTCATGGAGAAATCATCCAAATTTCTCATGGAAGGATCAACAGAAGCCTCAACAAGGCTTCAACAACAATAATGGTGGGAGAAATAAGTTTGGCAATAGCAAACCTTTTCCATCATCTTCTCAGCAACAGATAGAGAATTCTGAGCAGAGCTTCTCTGGCTTAGCAAACATAGTCTCTGATCTATCTAAGACCACTCTTAGTTTCATGAATTAAACAAAGTCCTCCATCAGAAATTTGGAGGCACAATTGGGTCAGCTGAGTAAAAGAGTTACTGAAACTCCTCCTAGTACTCTCCCAATCAATACAGAAGAGAACCCCAAAACAGAGTGCAAGGCCATAACTATAACAAAAATGGCCAAACCGGAGAGAGTGAAAACGCAGTGATTCCCAATGAGGAAGACCTCAATGGACGTCCACTGACCAATAATAAGTTCCCTATTGAGGAACCAAAGGAATTTGAGGCTCATATAGAGAACATAGAGATTCCACTGAACTTACTGTTGCCGTTCATGAGCTCTGATGAATACTCTTCCTCTGAAGAGGGTGAAGACATTGTTGAAGAGCAAGTTGCTCTATATTTGGGAGCAATCATGAAGCTGAATGCCAAGTTTTTTGGTAATGAGACTTGGGAGGATGAACCTCCATTGCTCATTGGTGCACGAAATTGTGATACACAATAGTGCCAACAACTTGGTACGCACAATTGTAATCTTAACTCTTTTTCACAACTTCGCACAACTAACCAGCAAGTGCATTGGGTCGTCCAAGTAATAAACCTTACATGAGTAAGGGTCGATCCCATGGAGATTGTCGGCTTGAAGCAAGCTATGGTCACCTTGTAAATCTCAGTCAGGCGGATTCAAATGGTTATGGAGTTTTGATAATTAAAAGATAAATAAACATAAAATAAAGATAGAGATACTTATGTAATTCATTGGTGGCAATTTCAGATAAGCGTATGGAGATGCATCATTCCTTCTGAATCTCTGCTTTTCTACTGCCTTCATCCAATCCTTCATACTCCTTTCTATGGCAAGCTGTATATTGGGTGTCACCGTTGTCAATGGCTACTTCCCATCCTCTCAGTGAAAATGGTCCTCTACGGTTTCTGTATGGCTAATTAACTGTCGGATTGCTCGTCTTAGATGAAAAATACCATGCACAGATATCGTATGGCTAATCAGCTGTTGGTTCTCGATCGTGTAGGAATAGGATTTACTATCCTTTTGCATTTGTCACCACGCCCTACAGTCATAAGTTTGAAGCTCGTCACAGTCATCCCATCCTAGATCCTACTCGGAATACCACAGACAAGGTTTAGACTTTCTGGATCTCAAGAATGCTGCCAATTGATTCTAGCTTATACCACAGAGGCTCTAATCTCAGATTTAGATGCCCCATTGTCAGAGGGGAGTCGATGTGAATCGTTGATTAGAAATCCAAGAGATATATATTCAAGCTTGTCTTTATGTAGAACGGAAGTGGTTGTCAATCACGTGTTCATAGGTGAGAATGGTGATGAGTGTCACATAATCATCACATTCATCATGTTCTTATGTGTGAATGGATATCTTAGAATAAGAATAAGCATGAATTGAATAGAAAACAGTAGTACTTTGCATTAATACTCGAGGAACAACAGAGCTCTGCACCTTAATCTATAGTGTGTAGAAACTCCACCGTTGAAAATACATAAGTGATGAAGGTCCAGGCATGGGCGTGAGGCCAGCCCCCAATGGCATATGAATTCGAAAATAGGGAAAAAGGACCCCCAGTACAATAGTAAAAAGTTCTATTTATACTAAGCTAGTTACTAGGGTTACAGACATGAGTAAATGATGCAGAAATCCACTTTTAGGCCCACTTGGTGTTTGCTTGGGCTGAGCATTGAAGCTTTTACGTGTTGAGGTCTTCCTTGGAGTTAAACGCCAATTTGTAAATTGTTTCTGGCGTTTAACTCTGCTTTGTAACTTGTTTCTGGCGTTTAACGCCATAATGGGGCAAAAAGCTGGCGTTCAACGCCAGTTTGCGTCGTCTAAACTCGGGCAAAGTATGGACTATTATATATTGCTGGAAAGCCCTGGATGTATACTTTTCAACGCAATTGAGAGCGCGCAATTTGGACTCCTATAGCTCCAAAAATTCCATTTCGAGTGCAGAGAGGTCAAAATCCAACAACATCAGTAGTCATTTGTCAGCCTCTGAATCAGATTTTTGCTCAAGTCCCTCAATTTCAGCTAGAAAATACCTGAAATCACAAAAAAACACACAAACTCATAGTAAAGTCCAGAAATATGAATTTTGCTTAAAAACTAATAAAAATATACTAAAAAGTAGCTAGATCCTACTAAAAACTATCTAAAAACAATGCCAAAAAACGTATAAATTATCCGCTCATCACTCATCAATGAACTGAATACATGGATTCAGTAAACATTGCCTCAAAAGAAATTGGATCTCAGAAAGTTCTTAATACGTTGCACCATTGGCACCATGACCTTTGAAAAGGTTCTGTGTGACCTGGGGTCAGGTATCAACCTCATGCCACTCTCTGTAATGGAGAAACTAGGGATCTTTGAGGTACAAGCTGCAAGAATCTCACAAGAGATGGCAGACAAATCAATAAAACAGGCTTATGGACTTGTAGAGGATGTCTTAGTGAAGGTTGAAGGCCTTTACGTCCCTGCTGACTTCATAATCTTAGACATTGGGAAGGATGAGGATGAATCCATCATCCTTGGAAGACCCTTCCTAGCCATAGCAAGGGCTGTGATTGATATTGACAGAGGAGAGTTAGTTCTTCAATTGAATGAGGACTACCTTATGTTCAAGACTCAAGGATTTTCTTCTGTAAACATGGAGAAGAAGCATGAAAAGCTTCTCTCAATACAGAGTCAGACAGAGCCCCCACACTCAACTCCTAATTTTGGTGTTGGGAGGCCACAACCATGCTCTGAGCTTCTGTGAAGCTTTGTAAAAGCTTCTTGTCAAGCTATTGACATTAAAGAAGCGCTTATTGGAAGGCAACCCCATTTTATTTATCTATATTGTAGGAATCAAAAGCAGCAAAAAAAATAGCACATCCTGGAGGGTGAGCTTACTGGCGTTTAAAAGTAAGGATAGCAGAATGGGCGTTTAACGCGCAGTATGGCAGCATTCTAGGCGTTAAACGCCAAAAATGGCAGCTAGAAATGGCAGCCAAACTGGAGTTTAACGCCAGAAAAGGATGTATGGTGTCTGGCTGGCGTTAAACGCCAGAAATGGCAACCAAATTGGTGTTTAACACCAGAAAGGGGCATCAGCCTAGCGTTTAATACTAGAAATACAACACAGAGGGCGTTTAAACGCCAGAAATGCAACACAGAGGGCGTTTAAACATCTGAACATCTGTGAAGCTCCATGAGATCTCACTGTCAAGCTATTAACATTAAAGAAGTGCTTATTGGGAGGCAACCCAACTTTTATTTATCTATATTTCTATTGTTCTTTTATGTTTTATTAGGTTTGTGATCATTTGGAGTCACAAAACAATTGCAAAAATTAAAAATAGAACCAAAAAGAACAGAAGAAAAAGTACACCCTGGAGGAGGAGCTCACTGGCGTTTAAACGCCAGTAAGAAGCGTAGAGCTGGCGTTAATGCCAGAAAGAAACATCAGAATGGCGTTAAACACCAGAAGCAAGCATGGAAGTGGCGTTCAACGCCAAAAGCATGCTACAGCTTGGCGTTAAACGCCCAAAACAAGCATGAAAGTGGCATTTAATGCCAGAAACATGCTGCAGTCTGGCTTTAAACGCCAGGATTGCATACAGAGGGCATTTTACACGCCTAAAGGGTGTGGGGATGAGAAATCCTTGACACCTCAGGATCTGTGGACCCCACAGGATCACTGATGAGCGGATATTTTATACGCTTTTTGGGGGTAATTTCATATAGATTTTAGCATGTTTTAATTTATTTTTAATAGAATTTTATTAGTTTTTAAGCAAAAATCATATTTCTGGACTTTACTATGAGTTTGTGTGTTTTTCTGTGATTTCAGGTATTTTCTGGCTGAAATTGAGGGAGCTGAGCAAAAATCTTATTTAGGCTGAAAAAGGACTGCTTATGCTGTTGGATTCTGACCTCCCTGCACTCAGATGGATTTTTTGGAGCTACATGAGTCCAATTGGCGCGCTCTCAATTGGTTGGAAATTAGACATCCAGGGCTTTCCAACAATATATAATAGTCCATACTTTGCGCGAAAATAGACGACGTACACTGGCGTTCAACGCCAGTTCCATGTTGCAATCTGGCGTCCAGCGCCAGAAACATGTTACAAGTTGGAGTTCAATGCCAAAAACACGTTACAACCTGGCATTCAACTCCAGAAATAGCCCAGGCACGTGAGAAGTTTAAGTCTCAGCCCCAGCACACACCAAGTGGACCCCAGAAGTGGATTTCTGCACCAATTATCTTAGTTTACTCATTTTCTGTAAACATATGTTACTAGTTTAGTATTTAAACAACTTTTAGAGACTTATTTTGTATCTCATGACATTTTTAGATCTGAATTTTATACTCTTTGACGGCATGAGTCTCTAAACCCCATTGTTGGGGGTGAGGAGCTCTGCAACGTCTCGATGAATTAATGCAATTATTTCGGTTTCTCATTCAAATATGCTTGTTCCTATCTAAGATGTTCATTCGCACTTCACTATGAAGGAGGTGATGTTCCGTGACATTCATCACCTTCCTCACCCCATGAACGTGTGCCTGACAACCACCTCCGTTCTACATCAGATTGAATGAGTATCTCTTAGATTCCTTAATCAGAATCTTCGTGGTATAAGCTGGAATTGATGGTGGCATTCATGAGAATCCGGAAAGTCTAAACCTTGTCTGTGGTATTCCAAGTAGGATTCTGGGATTGGATGACTGTGACGAGCTTCAAACTCGCGAGTGTTGGGCGTGATGACAAACGCAAAAGAATCAATGGATTCTATTCCGACATGATCGAGAACCAACAACTGATTAGTCGTGCTGTGACAGAGCATTTGGACCGTTTTCACTGAGAGGATGGGAAGTAGCCATTGACAACGGTGACACCCTACATATAGCTTGCCATGGAAGGAGCCTTGCAAATTCTGAAAGTAAGAAAGCAGTATGTTGCAGAGATTCAGAGGACAAAGCATCTCCAAAACTCCAACATATTCTCCATTATTAAAGTAACAATTATTTATTTTATGCTCTTTTATTTTTCGTAATTCAAACTGATAATTATAATTGATATCTTGACTAAGAATAATAAAATAACCATACCTTGCTTCAAGCCAACAATCTCCGTGGGATTCGACCCTTATTCACGTAAGGTATTACTTGGACGACCCAGTGCACTTGCTGGTTAGTTGTACAAAGTTGTAAGAAATTTGATTTTGATATTGGCATTACAATTTCGTGCACCAATCACCTCAGGATCTGTGGACCCCACAGGATCTCCACCTACCTTCTCCCCCTCTCTCACACCTTTTCATAACACTCTTCTCCAAACATCATTCACTAATCCCCTCAATCACTCTTCCCCATCACCTCTTCACCACTCACATCCATCCACTCTTCCCCATAAACCTCACCTACCTTCAAATTCAAAATCTCTTTCCCACCCAAACCCACCCTAAATGACCAAACCCTAATCCTCTCCCTTCACTATATATACCCCTCCTTCCTTCTTCATTCTCAAACACCACAACCCTCTCTTACCCCCCTTGGCCAAAACCCACACTTCTCTCCCTCTCCTCCATATCTTCTTCTTCTTCTTCTATTCTTTATTCTTTTGCTCGAGGATGAGCAACATTCTAAGATTGGTATGGTAAAAGCATAGCTTTTTTGTTTTTCCATAACCATTGATGGCACCTAAGGCCAGAGAAATCTCTAGAAAGAGGAAAGGGAAGACAAAAGCTTCCACCTCTGAGTCATGGAAGATGGAGAGATTCATCTCAAAAGCCCATCAAGACCACTTCTATGAAATTGTGGCCAAGAAGAAGGTGATCCCTGAGGTCCCTTTCATGCTCAAGAAAAATGAGTATCCAGAGATCCGGCATTAGATCCAAAGAAGAGGTTGGGAAGTTCTTACCAACCCCATTCAACAAGTCAAAATCTTAATGGTTCAAGAGTTCTATGCCAATGCATGGATCACTAGGAACCATGATCAAAGTATGAACCCGAATCCAAAGAATTATCTTACAATGGTTCGGGGCAAATGCTTAGATTTTAGTCCGAAAAATGTAAGGTTGGCATTCAACTTGCCTATGATGCAAGAAGACACACGCCCCTACACTAGAAGGGTCAACTTTGATCAAAGGTTGGACCAAGTCCTCATGGATATATGTGTGGAAGGAGCTCAATGGAAAAGAGACTCAAAAGGCAAGCCGGTTTAATTGGGAACACTGGACCTTAAGCATGTGGCTAGAGGATGGTTAGAATTCATCTAACGCTCCTTCATCCCCACTAGCAACCGATCAGAAATAACTGTGGATCGGGCCATCATGATCCATAGCATCATGATTGGAGAGAAAGTAGAAGTTCATGAAGTCATCTCTCTAGAAATCTACAAAGTAGCAGAAAAGCCCTCCACCTTGGCAAGGCTAGCTTTTCCTCATCTCATTTGCCATCTATGCTACTTTGTAGAAGGAGACATCCTCATTGAAGAGGACAAGCCCATCACTAAGAAGAGGATGGAGCAAACAAGAGAGTCCATTCATGGATCTCAAGAGACGCATGAGGAAGCTCATCATCAAGAAATCCCTAAGATGCCTCAAAGGATGCATTTTCCTTCAAACAACTATTGGGAACAACTCAACACTTCTCTAGAAGGATTGAGTCATGACATGAACTAATTAAGGGTGGAACACCAAGAGCACTCCATCATTCTCAATGAGATTAGAGAAGATCGAAGAGCTATGAGGGAGGAGCAACAAAAGCAAGGAAGAGACATAGAGGAGCTCAAGAACACCATTGGTTCTTCAAGAAGAAGGCACCACCATCACTAAGATGGACTCATTCCTTAACTTCCTTGTTCTTATCTCTCTATTTTTCAGTTTATGAACTTCATGTTTGTCTATGTTTATGTCTTTACTATATGATCATTAGTATTTAGTAACTATGTCTTAAGGCTATGAATAATTCCATGAATCCTTCACCTTACTTAAATAAAAAATGTTTCTAATACAAAAGAACAAGAAGTACATGAGTTTCGAAATTGTCCCTGAAATTAGTTTAATTATATTGATGTGGTGACAATACTTTTTGTTTTCTGAATGAATGCTTGAACAGTGCATATTTTTGATCTTGTTGTTTATGAATGTTAAAATTGCTGGCTCTTGAAAGAATGATGAAAAAAAGAAATGTTATTGATGATCTGAAAAATCATAGAATTGATTCTTGAAGCAAGAAAAAGCAATGAAGAACAAAGCTTGCGGAAAAAAAGTGGCAAAAAAAATTTTAAAGAAAGAAAAAGAAAAAAGCAAGCAGAAAAAGCCAATAGCCCTTAAAACAAAAAGGCAAGGATAAAAAGGATCCAAGGCTTTGAGCATTAATGGATAGGAGGGCCAGAGGAAATAAAATCCAAGCCTAAGCGGCTAAATCATGTTGTCCCTAACCATGTGCTTGTGGCATGCAGGTCCAAGTGAAAAGCTTGAGACTAAGTGGTTAAAGTCGTGATCCAAAGCAAAAAGAGTGTGCTTAAGAGCTCTGGACACCTCTAACTGGGGACTTTAGCAAAGCTGAGTCACAATCTGAAAAGGTTCACCCAGTCATGTGTTTGTGGCATTTATGTATCCAGTGGCAAGACTCATAAAAGTAGCTGTGTTCAAGAATCAACATACTTAACTAGGAGAATCAATAACACTATCTGAACTCTGAGTTCCTATAGATGCCAATCATTTTAAACTTCAAAGGATAAAGTGAGATGCCAAAACTGTTCAGAAGCAAAAAGCTACAAGTCCCGCTCATCTAATTAGAACTAATATTCATTGATATTTTGGGAATTATAGTATATTCTCTTCTTTTTATCCTATTTGATTTTTAGTTGCTTGGGGACAAGCAACAATTTAAGTTTGGTGTTGTGATGAGCGGATAATTTATACGCTTTTTGGCAATGTATAATAGTCCATACTAGCGTCCAACACCAACCTCCTGCCCCCTTCCAGGCATCCAGTACCCAAAGAGCAAAGACTAGCATCCAAACGCCCAGAGAGGACCCCCTAGCTAGCGTTTCACACCCTAGAGACCTCATAGCACGTGGATCTCATCAAACCCAAACACTCACCATGTAGGCCCTAGAAGTGGATTTTAGCACTAAAAGACTGTTTTACACTTTTTATGTAATCCCAAGTTATTAGCTTAGTATTTAAAGTACTTTTACATTCTCCATCAAGGGAGGACGCACACCATATAGATTTTTACCATTGTATTTCCTTTCAGTATGAGTTTCTAAACCTCTTAGATTGAGGGGAGGAGCCCTGTTGAGTCCTATGAATTAATAAAAGTATTACTATTTCTTCTTCGATCGGTGTTTGATTTACTTCTAAGATGTATATCCGCTCTTTAACATGGTGAATAGGATGATCAGTGACAATCAATTCTGTTCATCATACTAAGACGAATGTGTCTAACAAACACCCGTGTTTACTTGGGTTCGTGTGAATACGTGACTGGAAAGCGCGAACCAATGGCTGGAGGGACAAGAAAGTCCCAACTGAAGGCCTCTTACCTGGCATGAGAGTTGTCTTCACCAAGAAGCCAGTCTTACCATATACAATGAGTCATATCCTGTCTTTAGAGCATGTGGAGCTCATTCATGAGAAGACAGGAAGAAAGTTCACTATAAGGGGCAAAAATCTGAGCCCATACTCACCTCCGTAAGGAGCTAACCGTCAAGCTAATGACGTTTAAGAAGCACTTGTTGGGAGGCAACCCAACCTTATTTAATTATTTTCATCATTTTTATTTTTAGAGTCATGATCATGTGCATAAGTTAGAATAGAGACAGAATTCACAGCAGTGAAAATAGAATACTCTGGATAGAGTGTTATTAAAGTTGAATGCCAGCCAGGGTATCCCTGCTAGGCGTTCAACACCCCAAATGGGCAGCATTGCTGGTGTTGAACGCCAGCCATGGAGCAGCCCCTGGGCGTTCAAACGCTAGTACAAAGAAGCATAGAATTTGGATTCCCTAGTCTCCTCAGACCCATGGGTCCTTGGTGCACGAAATTGTGATCATCAATGGTGCCATCAACATGGTACGCTCAATTGCAATCTTAACTCTTTATCACAACTTTGCACAACTAACCAGCAAGTGCACTGGGTCGTCCAAGTAATAAACCTTACGCGAGTAAGGGTCGATCCCACGGAGATTGTTGGTATGAAGCAAGCTATGGTCATCTTGTAAATCTCAGTCAGGCGGATTCAAATGGTTATGGATAATTTATGAATAAAACATAAAATAAAGATAGAGATACTTATGTAATTCATTGGTGAGAATTTCAGATAAGCGTATGAAGATGCTTTGTCCCTTCCGTCTCTCTGCTTTCCTACTGTCTTCATCCAATCCTTCTTACTCCTTTCCATGGCAAGCTGTATGTTGGGCATCACCGTTGTCAGTGGCTACAGTCTCGTCCTCTCAGTGAAAATGTTCAACGCGCTTTGTCACAGCACGACTAATCATCTGTCAGTTCTCAATCAGGTTGGAATAGAATCCAGTGATTCTTTTGCGTCTGTCACTAACGCCCAGCCTTTATGAGTAAATGACATAAAAATCCACTTCCGGGCCCACTTGGTGTATGCTTGGACTGAGCATTGAAGCTTCTATGTGTAGAGACTTTTCTTGGAGTTAAACGCCAACTTTTGTGCTAGTTTGGGCGTTTAACTCCCATTCTTGTGCCAGTTTCGGCGTTTAACGCCGGGCAGTTTTGATCTGATTTGGAACGCCAGTTTGAGCCATCAAATCTCGGGCAAAGTATAGACTATTATACATTGCTGGAAAGCCCAGGATGTCTACTTTCCAACGCAGTTAAGAGCGCGCCAATTGGGCTTCTGTAGCTCCAGAAAATCCACTTCGAGTGCAGGGAGGTTAGAATCCAACAGCATCTGCAGTCCTTTTCAGCCTCTAAATCAGATTTTTGCTCAGGTCCCTCAATTTCAGCTAGAAAATACCTGAAATCACAGAAAAACACAAAAACTCATAGTAAAGTCCAGAAAAGTGAATTTTAACTAAAAAATAATAAAAATACAATGAAAACTAACTAAAACATACTAAAAACATACTAAAAATAATGCCAAAAAGTGTATAAATTATCCGCTCATCACAACACCAAACTTAAATTGTTGCTTGTCCCCAAGCAACTGAAAATCAAATAAGATAAAAAGAAAAGAATATGCAATGAATTCCAGAAACATCTATGAAGATCAGTATTAATTAGATGAGCGGGGCTTTTAGCTTTTTGCCTCTGAATAGTTTTGGCATCTCACTCTATCCTTTGAAATTCAAAATGATTGGCTTCTATAGGAACTCAGAATCCAGATAATGTTATTGATTCTCTTAGTTAAGTTTGATGATTCTTGAACACAGCTACTTTATGAGTCTTGGTCGTGGCCCAAAGCACTCTGTCTTCCAGTATTGCCATCGGATACATACATGCCACAGACACATAATTGGGTGAACCTCTTCAGATTGTGACTCAGCTTTGCTAGAGTCCCCAATTAGAGGTGTCCAGGGTTCTTAAGCACACTCCTTTTGCCTTGGATCACGACTTTATTTTTTTTTCTTTTTCTTTTTCCTTCCTTTTTTTTCGTTTTTTTTTGTATTCACTGCTTTTTCTTGCTTCAAGAATCATTTTTATGATTTTTCAGATCCTCAGTAACATGTCTCCTTTTTCATCATTCTTTCAAGAGCCAATCATTCATGAACAACAAATTCAAAAGACATATGCACTGTTCAAGCATACATTCAGAAACCAAAATATTGCCACCACATCAAAATAATTAATCTGTTATAAAATTCAAAATTCATGCAATTCTTCTCTTTTTCAATTAAGAACATTTTTCATTTAAGAAAGGTGATGGATTCATAGGACATTCACAACTTTAAGGCATAGACACTAAGACACTAATGATCATAAGACACAGACATAGATAAACATAAGCATGAAAATTCAAAAAACAAGAAAATAAAGGACAAGGAAATTAAAGAACGGGTCCACCTTAGTGATGGCGGCTTGTTCTTCCTCTTGAAGATCTTATGGAGTGCTTGAGCTCCTCAATGTCTCTTCCTTGCCTTTGTTGCTCCTCTCTTATGATTCTTTGATCTTCTCTAATTTCATGGAGGAGGATGGAATGTTCTTGGTGCTCCACCCTTAGTTGTCCCATGTTGGAACTCAATTCTCCTAGGGAGGTGTTGATTTGCTTCCAATAGTTTTGTGGTGGAAAGTGCATCCCTTGAGGTATCTCAGGGATTTCATGATGAGTGGGGTCTCTTGTTTGCTCCATCCTTTTCTTAGTGATGGGCTTGTCCTCATCAATGATGATGTCTCCTTCTATGTCAACTCCAACTGAATAACAGAGGTGACAAATGAGATGAGGAAAGGCTAACCTTGCCAAGGTTGAAGACTTGTCTGCCACCTTATAAAGTTCTTGGGCTATAACCTCATGAACTTCTACTTCCTCTCCAATCATGATGCTATGAATCATGATAGCCCGGTCTATAGTAACTTCGGACTGATTGCTAGTGGGAATGATTGAGCGTTGGATAAACTCCAACCATCCCCTAGCCACAGGCTTGAGGTCATGCCTTCTCAGTTGAACCGGCTTCCCTCTTGAATCTCTCTTCCATTGAGCGCCCTCTTCACAAATGTCTATGAGGACTTGGTCCAACCTTTGATCAAAGTTGACCCTTTGGTGGACGAAATTGTGATCCATATTCTTTTGTATTTATATGAAATCATTATTATGGCACCAGTTGAATTCACAACTCGGTTCAACTAACCAGCAAGTGTACTGGGTCGTCCAAGTAATAAACCTTACGCGAGTAAGGGTCGATCCCACAGAGATTGTTGGTATGAAGCAAGCTATGGTCACCTTGTAAATCTCAGTTAGGCAGATTAAATTGATTTATGGGTTTTCGAATAATTAATAATAAAAAGAAAATAAAAAGGATAGAAATACTTATGTAGATTAATAGTGGGAATTTCAGATAAGTGTATGGAGATGCTGTGCTCCTCTTGAAACTCTACTTCACTACTCTCTCTTCCAATCCTTCTTACTCCTTTCCATGGCAAGCTGTATGTAGGGCTTCACTATCATCAATGGCTACTTTCAATCCTCTCGGGAAAATGGTCCTATGCTCTGTCACAGCACGGCTAATCGTCTGGAGGCATCACCCTTGGTTGATAGCTACATCCCATCCTCTCAGTGAAAACGTTCCAAATGCTCTGTCACAGCACGGCTAATCATCTGTCGGTTCTCAATCAGGTTGGAATAGAATCCATTGATTCTTTTGCGTCTGTCACTAACGCCCAGCCTTTAGGAGTTTGAAGCTCGTCACAGTCATTCAATACCGGAATCCTACTCGGAATACCACAGATAAGGTAGACTTTCCAGATTCCCAGGATCCTACTCGGAATACCACAGACAAGGTTAGACTTTCCGGATCCTCATGAATGCCGCCATCTTTCTAGCTTATACCACGAAGATTCTGTTGGGGAATCTAAGAGATATGCTCCCGGCCTAAGGTAGAACGGAAGTGGTTGTCAATCACGCGCGTTCATAGGTGAGAATGATGATGAGTGTCACGGATCATCACATTCATCAAAGTTAAGTGCAACGTATATCTTGGAATAAGAATAAAAGAGAGTTGAATAGAAAGGAATAGTAATTGTATTGAAACTTGAGGTACAGCAGAGCTCCAAACCCTTAATCTATGGTGTGCAGAAACTCCACTGTTGAAAATACATAAGTAAAAGGTTCAGGCATGGCCGAATGGCCAGCCCCCAAAACGTGATCAATAGTCTCCTAAGATGAAGAATAAAACAAAACTGAAACCAAAGATGTAACGTGATCAAAAGACGTCTAATACACTAGTTAAATGTTCTATTTATAATAAACTAGCTCCTAGGGTTTACATGAGTAAGTAATTGATGCATAAATCCACTTCCGGGGCCCACTTGGTGTATGCTTGGGCTGAGCTTGATCTATCCACGAGCTGATGCTTTTCTTGGAGTTGAACTCCAAGTTATGACGTGTTTTGGGCGTTCAACTCCGGATCATGACGTTTTTCTGGCGTTTAACTCCAGACAGCAGCATGTACTTGGCATTCAACGCCAAGTTACGTCGTCAATTTCCGAATAAAGTATGGACTATTATATATTGCTGGAAAGCCCTGGATGTTTACTTTCAAACGCCGTTGAGAGCGCGCCAATTGGAGTTCTGTACCTCCAGAAAATCGATTTTGAGTGCAGGGAGGTCAGATTCCAACAGCATCAGCAGTCCTTTTGTCAGCCTTTTTCAGAGTTTTGCTCAAGTCCCTCAATTTCAGCCAGAAATTACCTGAAATCACAGAAAAACACACAAACTCATAGTAAAGTCCAGAAATGTGAATTTAACATAAAAACTATTGGAAACATCCCTAAAAGTAGCTTGAACTTACTAAAAACTACCTAAAAACAATGCCAAAAAGCGTATAAATTATCCGCTCATCACAACACCAAACTTAAATTGTTGCTTGTCCCCAAGCAACTGTAAATCAAATAGGATAAAAAGAAGAGAATATACTATAAATTCCAAAACATCAATGAATATTAATTATAATTAGATGAGCGGGACTTGTAGCTTTTTGCTTCTGAACAGTTTTGGCATCTCACTTTTTCCTTTGAAGTTCTGAATGATTGGCTTCTCTAGGAACTTAGAATTTCAGATAGTGTTATTGACTTTCCTAGTTAGGCATGTTGATTCTTGAACACAGCTACTTATGAGTCTTGGCCGTGGCCCTAAGCACTTTGTTTTCCAGTATTACCACCGGATACATAAATGCCACAGACACATAACTGGGTGAACCTTTTCAGATTGTGACTCAGCTTTGCTAGAGTCCCCAGTTAGAGGTGTCCAGAGCTCTTAAGCACCTTCTTTTTGCTTTGGATCACGACTTTAACCACTCAGTCTCAAGCTTTTTACTTGGACCTTCATGACACAAGCACATGGTTAGGGACAGCTTGATTTAGCTGCTTAGGCCTGGATTTAATTTCCTTGGGCCCTCCTATCCATTGATGCTCAAAGCCTTGGATCCTTTTTACCCTTGCCTTTTGTTTTTAAGGGCTATTAGCTTTTTCTGCTTGCTTTTTCTTTTTCTTTCTATTTTTTTCCGCCACTTTTTTTCTCTTTTTTTTTCGCAAGCTTTCTTTTTCACTGCTTTTTCTTGCTTCAAGAATCAATTTCATGATTTTTCAGATCATCAATAACATTTCTCCTTGTTCATTATTCTTTCAAGAGCCAACAATTTTAACATTCATAAACAACAAGATCAAAAATATGCACTGTTCAAGCATTCATTCAGAAAACAAAAGTATTGTCACCACATCAATATAATTAAACTAAATTCAAGGATAAATTCGAAATTCATGCACTTCTTGTTCTTTTGAATTAAAACATTTTTCTTTTAAGAGAGGTGAAGGATAATGGAATTTATTCATAGCTTTAAGGCATGGTTACATACTAATGATCATGAAATAAAGACACAAAACATAGATAAACACAATATTAAAAACCGAAAAGCAGAAAGAAATAAGAACAAGGAATGAGTCCACCTTAGTGGCGTCTTCTTCTTGAAGGACCAATGATGTTCTTTAGCTCTTCTATGTCCCTTCCTTGCCTTTGTTGCTCCCCCCTCATTGCTCTTTGATCTTCTCTTATTTCATGGAGAATGATGGAGTGCTCATGATGCTCCACCCTTAATTGTTCCACATTGTGGCTCAAATCTTCCAAGGAGGTGTTGAGTTGCTCCAAATAGTTGTTGGGAGGAAAGTGCATCCCTTGAGGCATCTCAGGGATTTCTTGATGATGAGCTTCCTCATGCGTCTCTTGAGAACCGTGAAGAGCTTCTCTTCCTTGCTCCATCCTCTTCTTGGTGATGGGCTTATCCTCTTCAATGAGGATGTCTCCTTCTATGATAACTCCAGCTGAGTAACATAGATGGCAAATAAGGTGAGGAAAAGCTAGCCGTGCCATTGGTGAGGGCTTGTCGGCTATTTTGTAGATTTCATTGGAGATGACCTCATGAACTTCTACTTCCTCTCCAATCATGATGCCATGAATCATGATGGCCCGATCCACAGTAACTTCAGATCGGTTGCTTGTAGGAATGATGGAGCGTTGAATGAACTCTAACCATCCTCTAGCCACAGGCTTGATGTCCAGTCTTCTTAGTTGGACTGGCTTGCCTTTGGAGTCTCTCTTCCATTGAGCTCCTTCCACACATATGTCCATAAGGACTTGGTCCAACCTTTGATTAAAGTTGACCCTTCTAGTGTAGGGGCGTTCCTCTTCTTGCATCATGGGCAAGTGAAACGCCAACCTCACATTTTCCGGACTAAAATCTAAGTATTTCCCCCGAACCATTGTGAGATAATTCTTTGGACTCGGGTTCATACTTTGATCATGGTTCCTAGTGATCCATGTATTGGCATAGAACTCTTGAACCATTAAGATTCCGACTTGTTGCATGGGGTTGGCTAGGACTTCCCAACCTCTTCTTCGGATTTCATGTCGGATCTCCGGATACTCATTTTTCTTGAGCTTGAAAGGGACCTCAGGGATCACCTTCTTCTTTGCCACAACATCATAGAAGTGGTCTTGATGGCTCTTAGAGATGAATCTTTCCATCTCCCATGACTCGGAGGTGGAAGCTTTTGTCTTCCCTTTTCCTTTTCTGGAGGATACTCCGGCCTTAGGTGCCATTGGTAATGGAAAAACAAAAAAAAAGCTTATGCTTTTACCACACTAAACTTAAAATTTTGCTCGTCCTCGAGCAATAGAAGAAAGAAGAGAAGAAGAAGAAGAAGAGAAGATGGTAGAGAGGGAGAGGTGAAGGTTCGGCCAAGGGAAGAAGAAGGGGTTGTGTTGTGTGAAAATGAAGTAGAATGGAAGGGTATTTATAGGGAGAGGGGGTAGTGTGGATTCGGCCATTTAGGGTGGGAATGGGTGGGAAAATGTTTTTGAATTTTTGAAGGTAGGTGGGGTTTATGGGGAAGAGTGGATGGATGTGAGTGGTGAATGGGGTAATTGGGAAGAGGAATTGAGGTGATTGGTGAAAGTTGTTGGGAAGTGTGACATGGGGAATAGGAGAGTGTAATTAGGATTAAGAGGTAAGGTGGGAATATGTTAGGTGGGGATCCTGTGAGGTCCACAGATCCTGAGGTGTCAAGGAATTCCATCCCTGCACCAAATAGGCATGTAAAATGCCTTTGCACACCATTCTGGCGTTTAAACGCCCATTGGTGCACATTCTGGGCGTTCAACGCCCATGTAAAGCATGTTTCTGGCGTTGAACGCCAGTTTCATGCTTGTTACTGGCGTTCAGCGCCAGTTTTTCCTCTCTGGGCACATTCCTGGCGTTCAGCGCCAGAATGTTACTTGTTTCTGGCGTTCGGCGCCAGAATGGTGCTCTGTTCTGGCGTTGAACGCCGGCCAGATGCACCTTACTGGCGTTGAACGCCAGCCTGTGCATCCTCTAGGGTGCGAATTTTTTCTTCTGCTATTTTTGATTCTGTTTTTAATTTTTATGATTTTTTCGTGACCCCTCATGATCATGTACCTAATAAAACACAAAATAACAATAAAATATAATAAAATAGAAATTAGATAAAATTGGGTTGCCTCCCAACAAGCGCTTCTTTAATGTCAATAGCTTGACAGTGGCTCTCATGGAGCCACAAGGTGATCAGGTCAATGTTGTATAGTTGCCCACACCAAACTTAGAGTTTGGATATGGGATCTTAACACCAAACTTAGAGTTTGGTTGTGGCCTCCCAGCACCAAACTTAGAGTTTGACTGTGGGGGCTCTTCTTGACTCTGAACTGAGAGAAGCTCTTCATGCTTACTCTCTTTTGTCACAGAGGGATGGCCATGTGCTTTAAACACAAGGGAGTCCCCATTCAATTGAAGGACTAATTCACCTCTGTTGACATCTATCACAGCTTCTGCTGTGGCTAGGAAAGGTCTTCCAAGGATGATGCATTCGTCATCTTCCTTCCTAGTGTCTAAGATTATGAAATCAGCAGGGATGTAAAGGCCTTCAACCTTTACTAGTATGTCCTCTACTAATCCATAAGCTTGTCTTAATGACTTGTCTGCCAATTGTAATGATAACAAGGCAGGTTGTACCTCAATGATCCCCAGCTTCTCCATTACAGAGAGTGGCATAAGATTTATCCCTGACCCCAGATCACACAGAGCTTTTGCAAAGTTCATAGTGCCTATGGTGCAAGGTATTAAGAACTTGTCAGGATCTTGTTTCTTTTGAGGTAGAGTTTTCTGAACCCAAGAATCTAGTTCACTAATGAGCAAGGGAGGTTCACTTTCCCAAGTCTCATTAAAAAATAACTTGGCATTCAGCTTTATGATAGCTCCTAAGTATTGAGCAACTTGCTCTCCAGTCACATCTTCATCCTCTTCAGAGGAAGAATAGTCTTTAGAGCTCATGAATGGCAGAAGGAGATTTAATGGAATCTCTATGGTCTCTATATGAGCCTCAGATTCCTCTGGATCCTTAATAGGAAACTCCTTCTTGCTTGAGGGACGTCCCAGGAGGTCTTCCTCACTAGGATTTTCATCCTTTTCCTCCCTTGTGCATTCGGCCATGTTGATCACATCAATGGCCTTGCACTCTCCTTTTGGATTCTCTTCTGTATTACTTGGGAGAATACTGGGAGGAGTTTTAATGACTTTCTTACTCTGCTGGCCCACTTGTGCTTCCAAATTTCTAATGGAGGATGTTGTTTCATTCATGAAACTGAAAGTGGCCTTTGACAAATCAGAGACTATATTAGCTAAGTTAGAAGTATTTTGTTCAGAATTCTCTGTCTGTTGCTGAGAAGATGATGGATATAGCTTACTATTGCTCAGCGTATTGCGTCCACCATTGTTAAAACCTTGTTGAGGTTTTTGTTGATCCTTCCATGAGAAATTTGGATGATTTCTCCATGATGAGTTATAGGTGTTTCCATAAGGTTCACCCATGTAATTAACCTCTGCCATGGCAGGGTTCTCAGGATCATAAGCTTCTTCAGAAGCTGCCTCTCTAGTACTGTTGGATGCATGTTGCCATCCATTCAGATTTTGAGAGATCATGTTGACCTGTTGAGTCAACACTTTGTTCTGAGCTAATATGGCATTTAGAGCATCAATTTCAAGAACACCTTTCTTCTGAGGTATCCCATTATTCACGGAATTCCTCTCAGAAGTGTACATAAACTGGTTGTTTGCAACCATATCAATGAGTTCTTGAGCCTCTTCAGGCGTTTTCTTTAGGTGAATAGATCCACCTGCAGAGTGGTCCAATGACATTTTCGAAAATTCAGAGAGGCCATAATAGAATATATCTAATATGGTCCATTCTGAAAATATGTCAGATGGACATCTTTTGGTCAGCTGCTTGTATCTTTCCCAAGCTTCATAGAGGGATTCACCATCTTTTTGTTTGAAGGTTTGAACATCCACTCTCAGCTTGCTCAGCTTTTGAGGAGGAAAGAATTTATCCAAGAAGGCTGTGACCAGCTTATCCCAGGAGTCCAGGCTATCCTTAGGTTGTGAATCCAACCATATTCTAGCTCTGTCTCTTACAGCAAAAGGGAAAAGCATAAGTCTGTAGACTTCAGGATCAACTCCATTCGTCTTTATAGTCTCACAGATCTGTAAGAACTCAGTTAAGAACTGATAGGGATCTTCAGATGGAAGTCCATAAAACTTGTAGTTTCATTGCATTAAAGCAACTAGCTGAGGTTTCAGCTCAAAGTTGTTGGCTCCAATGGCAGGAATGGAGATGCTTCTTCCATCAAACTTGGACGTTGGCTTTGTGAAGTCACCAAGCATTCTCCTTGCATTATTATTATTTTCGGCTGCCATCTCCTTCTCTTGTTCGAAAATTTCTGAAAGGTTGTTTCTGGATTGTTGTAATTTAGCTTCTCTTAATTTTCTCTTCAGAGTCCTTTCAGGTTCTGGATCAATTTCAACAAGAGTGCCTTTATCCTTGTTCCTACTCATATGAAAGAGAAGAAAACAAGAAAAGAAGAGGAATCCTCTATGTCACAGTATAGAGATTCCTTTATGTTAGTAGAAGAAGAAAGGGGTAGAAGAATGAAGAAGGAGATTCGGATAAATAGATGGAGAGAGGTGAAGAGAAGTGTTAGTAATTAAATAATTAAATAGAAGAAGAAAAGAGAGAGAAAATTCGAAAATAATTTTGAAAAAGAGGTTAGTAATTTTCGAAAATTAGAAATAAAATGTAATTGAAATTAAAATTTAAAACAATTAATTAAGTAAAAAGAATTTTTGAAAAGGAGAGAGGTATTTTCGAAAATTGAAGAGGGAAAAGTAGTTAGGTGGTTTTGAAAAAGATAAGAAACAAACAAAAAGTTAGTTAGTTGATTGAAAAAGATTTTAAAATCAAATTTGAAAAAGATAAGAAGATAAGAAGTTATATAAGATATTTTGAAATCAAATTTTGAAAAAGATAAAATTTTTGAGAAGGATAAGATAAAAAGATAAGATAAAAAATTTTAATAAAAAGATATTTTGAAAAAGATTTAATTTTTTAAAATGACTTGACTAACAAGAAACTACAAGATAAGATTCTAGAACTTAAAGATTGAACCTTTCTTAACAAGAAAGTAACAAACTTCAAATTTTTGAACCAATCACATTAATTGTTAGCATATTTTCGAAAATATGATGTAAAGATAAGGAAAAGATTTTGAAAAAATTGAAAAATGTTTTGAACTTTTCGAAAAATAGAAAAAAATGAAAAGATATGATTTTTGAAAAGATTTTGAAAAGATAAGATTTTAAAATTGAAATTTGACTTGACTTGTAAGAAATAACTAATTTTAAAATTTTTGACCAAGTCAACCCAAGATTTCAAAAATTTGGAGGGAAATAAGGAAAAGATATTTTTTGATTTTTGAATTTTAATTATGAGAGAGAAAACACAAAAATACTCAATGCATGAAATTTTTTAGATCAAACAATGATGCAAGAATGCTATGAATGTCAGATGAACACCAAGACACTTTGAAGATCATGATGACATCAAGAACATGATTTTGAAAAATTTTGATGCAAGAAAACATGCAAGACACCAAACTTAGAAATCTTTATGCATGGAAATAATGCAAAGATGCACATGAAAAACAACAAACACAAAACAAGAAACATCAAGATCAACAAGAGGACTTATCAAGAACAACTTGAAGATTAAGACACTATGATGCATGTATTTTTCGAAAAATGCAAGAAAAATTTTTAAAACATGCAATTGACACCAAACTAAAAAATTGACTCAAGACTCAAACAAGAACACAAGATATTTTTGGTTTTTTATGATTTTCTAATTTTTTTGTATTTTTTTTAATTTTTTCGAAAATATAGTTTGGAAAAACGAAAAAATAAAAAGAAAAATTTTGAAAAAGATTTTTGAAAAGAAAATTACCTAATCTGAGCAACAAGATGAACCGTCAGTTGTCCATACTCGAACAATCCCCGGCAACGGCGCCAAAAACTTGGTGGACGAAATTGTGATCCATATTCTTTTGTATTTATATGAAATCATTATTATGGCACCAGTTGAATTCACAACTCCGTTCAACTAACCAGCAAGTGTACTGGGTCGTCCAAGTAAAAAACCTTACGCGAGTAAGGGTCGATCCCACAGAGATTGTTGGTATGAAGCAAGCTATGGTCACCTTGTAAATCTCAGTTAGGCAGATTAAATTGATTTGGTTTTCGAATAATAATAAAAAGAAAATAAAAGGATAGAAATACTTATGTAGATTAAAGTGGGAATTTCAGATAAGTGTATGGAGATGCTGTGCTCCTCTTGAACTCTACTTCACTACTCTCTTCCATCCTTCTTACTTTCCATGGCAAGCTGTATGTAGGGCTTCACTATCATCAATGGCTACTTTCAATCCTCTCGGGAAAATGGTCCTATGCTCTGTCACACACGGCTAATCGTCTGGAGGCATCACCCTTGGTTGATAGCTACATCCCATCCTCTCAGTGAAAACGTTCCAAATGCTCTGTCACAGCACGGCTAATCATCTGTCGGTTCTCATCAGGTTGGAATAGAATCCATGATTCTTTGCGTCTGTAACGGCCAGCCTTCAGGAGTTTGAAGCTCGTCACAGTCATTCAATACCGGAATCCTACTCGGAATACCACAGAAGGTAGACTTTCCAGATTCCCAAGATCCTACTCGGAATACCACAAACAAGGCTAGACTTCCGGATCCTCATGATGCCGCCATCTTTCTAGCTATACCACGAAGATTCTGTTGGGGAATCTAAGAGATATGCGCCCGGCCTAAGGTAGAACGGAAGTGGTTGTCAATCACGCGCGTTCATAGGTGAGAATGATGATGAGTGTCACGGATCATCACATTCATCAAAGTTAAGTGCAACGTATATCTTGGAATAGAATAAAAGAGTTGAATAGAAAGGAATAGTATTGTATTGAAACTTGAGGTACGCAGAGCTCCACACCCTTAATCTATGGTGTGCAAACTCCACTGTTGAAAATACATAAGTAAAGGTTCAGGCATGGCCGAATGGCCAGCCCCCAAAACGGATCAATAGTCTCCTAAGATGAAGAATAAAACAAAACTGA
This sequence comes from Arachis stenosperma, assembly GCF_014773155.1. NCBI lineage: Eukaryota > Viridiplantae > Streptophyta > Magnoliopsida > Fabales > Fabaceae > Arachis > Arachis stenosperma. The sequence goes on from NC_080382.1 coordinate 56,097,942, forward strand.
GACCAAAGATGTAACGTGGTCAAAGACGTCTAATACACTAGTTAAATGTTCTATTTATAATAAACTAGCTCCTAGGTTTACATGAGTAAGTAATTGATGCATAAATCCACTTCCGGGGCCCACTTGTGTATGCTTGGGCTGAGCTTGATCTATCCACGAGCTGAGGCTTTCTTGGAGTTGAACTCCAAGTTATGACGTGTTTGGGCGTTCAACTCCGGATCATGACGTTTTTCTGGCGTTTAACTCCAGACAACAGCATGTACTTGGCGTTCAACGCCAAGTTACGTCGTCAATTTCCGAATCAAGTATGGACTATTATATATTGCTGGAAAGCCCTGGATGTCTACTTTCCAACGCCGTTGAGAGCCCGCCAATTAGAGTTTTGTAGCTCCAGAAACTCCATTTTGAGTGCAGGGATGTCAGATTCCAACAGCATCAGCAGTCCTTTTGTCAGCCTTTTTCAGAGTTTTGCTCAAGTCCCTCAATTTCAGCCAGAAATTACCTGAAATCACAGAAAAACACACAAACTCATATTAAAGTCCAGAAATGTGAATTTAACATAAAAACTAATGGAAACATCCCTAAAAGTAGCTTGAACTTACTAAAAACTACATAAAAACAATGCCAAAAAGCGTATAAATTATCCGCTCATCACCCTTCTAGTGTAAGGGTGTTCATCTCCTTGCATCATGGGCAAGTTGAATGCCAACCTTACATTTTTCGGACTAAAATCTAAGCATTTCCCCCGATCCATTGTAAACCAATTCTTTGGGTCCAGGTTCACACTTTGATCATGGTTCTTGGTGATCCATGCATTGGCATAGAACTCTTGAACCATTAAGATTCTGACTTGTTGAATGGGATTGGTAAGAACTTCCCGACCTCTTCTTCGGATCTCATGTCGGATCTCCGGATATTCACTCTTTTTGAGTTTGAAAGGGACCTCGGGGATCACCTTCTTCGTGGCCACAACTTCATAGAAGTGGTCTTGATGCACCCTTGAGATGAATCTCTCCATCTCCCATGACTCGGATGTGGAAGCTTTTGCCTTCCCTTTCCTCTTTCTAGAGGTTTCTCCGGCCTTAGGTGCCATAAATGGTTATGGAAAAACAAAAAGCAATGCTTTTACCACACCAAACTTATAAGGTTTGCTCGTCCTCGAGCAAAAGAAGAAAGAAGAGAGTAGAAGAAGAAGAAATAGAGGAGATGGGGGGGGGGCATTGTGTTTCGGCTAAGGGTGAAGAAGTAGTGTTTAGGTTGTGTGGAAATGAAGGGGTGAAGATGGGTTTATATAGAGGTGGAGAGAGGGGTAGGGTTCAGTCATGTATGGGTGGATTTGGGAGGGAAAGTGGTTTGAATTTGAATGGTAAGGTAGGTGGGGTTTTATGAAGGATGGATGTGAGTGGTGAAGAGAATGGTAGGATTTGATAGGTGAGGGGTTTTTGGGAAAGAGGTGTTGAGGTGATTGGTGAATGGGTGAAGAAGAGAGAGAGTGGTGGGGTAGGTGGGGATCCTGTGGGGTCCACAGATCCTGAGGTGTCAAGGAAAATTCATCCCTGCACCAGGTGGCGAGCAAAAATACTCTTTATGCCAATTCTGGCGTTAAACGCCGGGCTGGTGCCCATTTCTGGCGTTTAACACCAGCTTCTTGCCCTTTCCTGGTGTTTAACGCAGTCTGGTGCCCCTTTCTGGCGTTAAACGCCCAGAATGGTGCCAGACTGGGCGTTAAACGCCCATTTGCTGCCCTTACTGACGTTTAAACGCCAGCAAGGTTTTCCTCCAGGGTGTGCTATTTTTCTTTCTGTTTTTTCATTCTATTTTTTTTTCAATTGATTTTGTGACTTTTCATGATCATCAACCTACAGAAAACATAAAATAACAAAGGAAATTAGATAAGTATAACATTGGGTTGCCTCCCAACAAGCGTTCTTTAATGTCAGTAGCTTGACAGTGGGCTCTCATGGAGCCTCACAGATGCTCAGAGCAATGTTGGGACCTCCCAACACCAAACTTAGAGTTTGAATGTGGGGGTTCAACACCAAACTTAGAATTTGGTTGTGGACTCCCAACACCAAACTTAGAGTTTGACTGTGGGGGCTTTGTTTGACTCTGTTTTGAGAGAAGCTCTTCATGCTTCCTCTCCAAGGTAACAGAGGGATATCCTTGAGCCTTAAACACATAGGATTCTTCATTCACTTGAATGATCAATTCTCCTCTGTCAACATCAATCACAGCCTTTGCTATGGCTAGGAAGGGTCTGCCAAGGATGATAGATTCATCCATGCACTTCCCAGTCTCTAGGACTATGAAATCAGCAGGGATGTAATGGTCTTCAACCTTCACCAAAACATCCTCTACAAGTCCATAAGCTTGTTTTCTTGAATTGTCTGCCATCTCTAGTGAGATTCTTGCAGCTTGTACCTCAAAGATCCCTAGCTTCTCCATTACAGAGAGAGGCATGAGGTTTATACTTAACCCTAAGTCACACAGAGCCTTCTTAAAGGTCATGGTGCCTATGGTACAAGGTATTGAAAACTTCCCAGGATCCTGTCTCTTTTGAGGTAATCTCTGCCTAGTCAAGTCTTCCAGTTCTTTGGTGAGCAAAGGGGGTTCATCCTCCCAAGTCCAATTACCAAATAACTTGTCATTTAGCTTCATGATTGCACCAAGGTACTTGGCAACTTGCTCTTCAGTGACATATTCATCCTCTTCAGAGGAAGAATACTCATCAGAGCTCATGAATGGCAGAAGTAAAATCAATGGAATCTCTATGGTCTCATTCTGAGCCTCAGATTCCCATGGTTCCTCATTAGGGAACTCATTAGAGGCCAATGGACGTCCATTGAGGTCTTCCTCAGTGGCGATCACTGCCTCTTCCTCCTCTCCAAATTTGGCCATGTTGATGATCTTGCACTCTCCTTTTGGGTTCTCTTCTGTATTGCTTGGAAGAGTACTAGGAGGGAGTTCAGTAATTTTCTTGCTCAGATGTCCCACTTATGCCTCCAAATTCCTAATGGAGGACCTTGTTTCAGTCATGAAACTTTGAGTGGTTTTGATTAGATCAGAGACCATGGTTGCTAAGTCAGAGTGGCTCTGCTTAGAATTCTCTGTCTATTGCTGAGAAGATGATGGAAAAGGCTTGCCATTGCTAAACCTGTTTCTTCCACCATTATTGTTGTTGAAACCTTGTTGAGGTCTCTGTTGATCCTTCCGTGAGAGATTTGGATGATTTCTCCATGAAGGGTTATAGGTGTTTCCATAGGGTTCTCCCATGTAATTCACCTCTTCCATTGAAGGGTTCTCATGATCATAAGCTTCTTCTTCAGATGAAGCATCCTTAGTACTGCCTGGTGTAGCTTGCATTCTAGACAGACTTTGAGAAATCATATTGACTTGCTGAGTCAATATTTTGTTCTGAGCCAATATGGCATTCAGAGTATCAATCTCAAGAACTCCTTTCTTCTGATCCGTCCCATTGTTCACAGGATTCCTTTCAGAAGTATACATGAATTAGTTATTTGCAACCATTTCAATGAGTTCTTGAGCTTCTGCAGGCGTCTTCTTCAGATGAAGAGATCCTCCAGCAGAGCTGTCCAATGACATCTTGGACAGTTCAGACAGACCATCATAGAAGATACCTATGATGCTCCATTCAGAAAGCATGTCAGAGGGACACTTTCTGATCAATTATTTGTATCTTTCCCAAGCTTCATAGAGGGATTCACCTTCCTTCTGTCTGAAGGTTTGGACTTCCACTCTAAGCTTACTCAATTTTTGAGGTGGAAAGAACTTTGCCAAGAAGGCATTGACTAGCTTTTCCCAAGAGTTCAGGCTTTCTTTAGGTTGTGAGTCCAACCATATCCTAGCTCTGTCTCTTACAGCAAAAGGGAATAGCATAAGTCTGTAGACCTCAGGGTCAACCCCATTAGTCTTGACAGTGTCACAGATTTGCAAGAATTCAGCTAAAAAACTGATGAGGATCTTCCAATGGAAGTCCATGGAACTTGCAATTCTGTTGCATTAGAGAAACTAATTGAGGCTTAAGCTCAAAGTTGTTTGCTCCAGTGGCAGGGATAGAGATGCTTCTTCCATAGAAGTCGGGAGTAGGTGCAGTAAAGTCACCCAGCACCTTCCTTGCATTGTTGGCATTGTTGTTGTTTTCGGCTACCATGGGTTCTTCTTTTTTGAAGATTTCTGTTAGGTCCTCTACAGAGAGTTGTGCTTTAGCTTCTCTTAGCTTTCGCTTCAAGGTCCTTTCAGGTTCAGGGTCAGCCTCAACAAGAATGCTTTTGTCTTTGTTCCTGCTCATATGAAAGAGAAGGGAACAAGAAAATATGGAATCCTCTTTGTCATAGTATAGAGATTTTTTGAGGTGTCAGAGGAAAAGAAGAATAGAAGGAGGAGGTAGAAGAATTCGAACTTATCAAGAGGGATAGAGTTTGAATTGCGCATTGAGGAGGAGTGTTAGTCCATAAATAGAAGGATGTGAGAAGAAGGGAAGAAATTTTTGAAAATTAAGTAAAAGATTTTAAAATCATTTTGAAAAATACTAATTGATTTTCGAAAACTAATAGTGGAAAAGAAATCAAGTGATTTTCGAAAAAGATTTTGAAATTAGAAAGTAAAAAGATATGATTGAAAACTGATGACATGTCATCATATACCCATTTTCTATGCTTTTTCATACAAGAAATTGATGATTTGTGCTTAAATATTGAATGCTTTTTGTACTTAAATGATATATTTTCTTGATATTTTAATTTTATAAATCTTGTAGGAAATAAGAAGAAAAAGAAGCAAAGAAGCACAAAAAAAAGGAGAAAAAAGAGCTTGGGACACACTTTGAAGTTGGGGTACACTTTGGAGCTTTAGGCCACGCTTTTAAAAGCGTGGCCCATGACAAAATCAAGAGGAAGCAGCCAGCACGCACACGATCCTGCCTTGCCAAGGGCAGGGCAGAATTGTGATGCAAAGTATGGTTGGAAGCAAAATTTTCGCTAAGTTAAAATCTGGCCGCACAGCATGACCATGCCTACTTCAAGGGCTATAACTTGAGCTACAGACGTCCGATTGATGTGCTTCCAGTTGCGTTGGAAAGCTGATATTCAGAGCTTTCCAACGATATATAGAAATCCATATTTGGCGTCCAATTGAGGCAGGAACGAAAGGCATCTTTAAGGGCCAAAAACAAGCGAAAATAAACCAAAATGCTTCCACCAAGGCTCGAAGAGGGAGACACACGGAACCTCATTTTTGAAACTGCCCTGCCCTGGCGCGGCAGGGCAGCATCGTGGTGCATCACGCACATTCCTGGCACGCCAAATCACTCCCCTGGCAGCACCATGCGCGCACCAACTCTCAATCATGGCGCACCAACTTTTCCTGCCCTGCCCTTGGCGCGGGCAGGGCAGCATCCTTGCGCACCAGCAGTTCCACGCACCTTTGGCGCACCAATCCTCGCACCACGCCGCACTAATTCTCACACCAAGCTTCAATTTTCTGCCCTGCCCTCCACAAGGGCAGGGCAGCCTCCTGGAAGCAATTTTCCTTCATGGGCTAAAATTGAATTAAAAACCCAATTTAATTCATTTCTTCACAAAATCAAAAGCCCATCCAAACCCCAAAATTCAAGAATAGAAAGTGTATAAATAGGAGCTAGCTTTATGTAATTGGAGGGCTGGAGACTTTATTTTGTAATTTTCCTTTCACTTGCATTGTAGCTTTTTTTTGAGATTTCTGAGAATTGGGGAGGAGAATTGATCTCTCTTCTTCCTCAATCTTGTGTGGCCAATTTTAATCTTCTGTTTTGAGTTTTGGGTGTGAGAAATTGAGGAAATTCTGTCTCAATTCCCATTCAAATTCTCTTCAACTCTTTTTCTGCATAATTCAAGTTATTTCTGTTTTCTACGCTTCTCTTTTAATTCTCTGTCAATTGCTTTGTTTACTTGGATCTAGGAAGGTAAATAGAGATCTAGGCTCTGCTACCTAGTCTCTTGAGACCTGAGACCCAATTTCACTTTTGGTTCTTCTGTGAACCTTGATGCATTTTACTTTAATTTTTTTAGCTTTTATTGCTTCTGATTTATTCCTGCACTACTAATTGTTGCAATTTACTCTTTCTTTGTTTAGATCCTGCAATCCCATTCCTCAATTCCCTTTATATTCAAGCAATTTTCCATTTCTGTTTAAATCTGCTGCATCCCATTTCATTCTAGCTCTCTGCTTGAATGATCTTTACATTCTCTTATTGAATTTAATTCCCAGCTCCCAAGTCCTTTTACTTTCCATGCAATTTAATTCTTATGCATTATTCCAAGTCTGCTTGCTGCTTATTTTAATCTCCTTGTTCCCATTCCCCTTTACATTTAATGCAATTTACATTTCTTGTCATTTAAGATTCTTGCAATTTACATTTCTTGCCCTTTAAGTTACTTGCCAATTTACTTTCTGCATCTTTAAGATTTCTGCCATTTACTTTCTATTGGCTACACTTCATCCAAATTCACTTCAATGTTAGCTTGACTAAACTAATCACCCACTAAAATTGCTTGATCCATCAATCCCTGTGGGATCGACCTCACTCTTGTGAGTTATTATTACTTGATGCGACCCGGTACACTTGCCGGTTGGATTTGTGTGTTGGAAATTCATTTTTCCACAAAAACACCATCAAAAACTATTTTGAAAAAGATGTGATTAATAAGATATGATTGAAAAGTTATGGTTTTAAAAAGATATGATTGAGAAGATATGATTTGAAAAACAATTTAAAAAGATTTGATTTTGAAAATTAATGACTTGGCTAACAAGAAAAGATATGATTCAAACATTAAACCTTTCTCAACAGAAAAGGCAACATACTTGAATTGTTGAATCAAATCATTAATTGTTAGCAAGTATCTTTGAAAAAGAAAGAAATTGATTTTGAAAATATATGATTGAAAAGATATGATTTGCAAAAGATTTGATTTTGAAAAATTTTGAAAACTTGTAAAAAAAATTTGAATTAAAAACAGAATCTTCCCTCTTGTGCCATCCTGGCGTTAAACGCCCAGAATGGTATACATTCTGGCGTTTAACAGCCAAAACACTACCCTTTTGGGCGTTAAACGCCCAGCCAGGTACCCTGGCTGGCGTTTAAACGCCAGTTTTCCTTCCTCACTGGGCATTTTGAACGCCCAGCTTTTTCTGTGTAATTCCTCTGTTGTATGTTCTGAATCTTCAATTCTCTGTTTTATTGACTTAAAAAGACACAAATTAAAAAATTTTTTGGATTTTTAATAATGAGGAATAATCAAAATGAAACTAAGACCAAATAAACAATGCATGCAAGACACCAAACTTAGAAGTTTGTATACTACTGACACTAACAAATTGAGAATGCATATGAGAAACAACAAAACACTCAAGACAAGAGAATTTAAAGATCAGAACAAGGAAATCATCAAGAACATCTTGAAGATCAATGAAGACACATGAATGAATAAGAAGAACAAAAACATGCAGTTGACACCAAACTTAAAATGAGACACTAGACTCAACAAGAAACATAAAATATTTTTTGGTTTTTATGATTTTATAATTTTTTTTGGATTTTTTCAAAAATTGATTGAAAAAAAGAAAATAAGGGTATCAAAATTCTTAATGAGAATTCCAGGAATCATGCAATGTTAGTCTAAAGCTTCAGTCTAAAGAAATTAGACATGGCTAGCCAAGCTTCAGCAGGACATTGCATTCAAGAGCTAAATTGATGAGAATCAATCAGCTTTGGTGATGATGAGAATATCACCTTGAAATACTAGAATTCATTCTTAAGCACTCTGAAGAAAAATACCTAATCTAAGCAACAAGATGAACCGTCAGTTGTCCAAACTCAAACAATCCCCGGCAACGGCGCCAAAAACTTGGTGCACAAAATTGTGATCATCAATGGCGCCATCAACATGGTACGCTCAATTGCAATCCCAACTCTTTATCACAACTTCGCACAATTAACCAGCAAGTGCACTGAGTCGTCCAAGTAATAAACCTTACGCGAGTAAGGGTCGATCTCACAGAGATTGTTGGTATGAAGCAAGCTATGGTCATCTTGTAAATCTCAATCAGGCGGATTCAAATGGTTATGGATAATTTATGAATAAAACATAAAATAAAGATAGAGATACTTATGTAATTCATTGGTGAGAATTTCAGATAAGCGTATGAAGATGCTTTGTCCCTTCCGTCTCTCTGCTTTCCTAATGTCTTCATCCAATCCTTCTTACTCCTTTCCATGGCAAGCTGTATGTTGGGCATCACCGTTGTCAGTGGCTACAGTCCCGTCCTCTTAGTGAAAATGTTCAACGCGCTCTGTCACAGCACGGCTAATCATCTATCGGTTCTCAATCAGGTTGGAATAGAATCCAGTGATTCTTTTGCGTCTGTCACTAACGCCCAGCCCTCAGGAGTTTGAAGCTCGTCATAGTCATTCAATCATTGAATCCTACTCAGAATACCACAGACAAGGTTTAGACTTTCTGGATTCTCTTGAATGCCGCCATCAATTCTAGCTTATACCACGAAGATTCCGATTAAGTGATCCAAGAGATATCCACTCAATCTGAGGTAGAACGGAGGTGATTGTCAGGCACATGTTCATAGATGAGAATGATGATGAGTGTCACGGATCATCACATTCATCAAGTTGAAGAACAAGTGATATCTTAGAACAAGAACAAGCTGAATTGAATAGAAGAACAATAGTAATTGCATTAATACTCGAGGTACAGCAGAGCTCCACACCTTAATCTATGGTGTGTAGAAACTCCATCGTTGAAAATACATAAGAACAAGGTCTAGGCATGGCCGAATGGCCAGCCTCCCAATGATCTAAGAACTAGGCATCCAAAGATAGCTACCCAGATGAGAATACAATAGTAAAAGGTCCTATTTGTAGAGAACTAGTAGCTTAGGGTTTACAAAGATGAGTAAATGACATAAAAATCCACTTCCGGGCCCACTTGGTGTGTGCTTGGGCTGAGCATTGAAGCTTCTATGTGTAGAGACTTTTATTGGAGTTAAACGCCAGCTTTTGTGCAAGTTTGGGCGTTTAACTCCCATTCTTATGCCAGTTCCGGCGTTTAACGCCGGACAGCTTTGATCTGATTTGGAATGCCAGTTTGGGCCATCAAATCTCGGGCAAAGTATGGACTATTATACATTGCTGGAAAGCCCAGGATATCTACTTTCCAACGCAGTTGAGAGCGCTACAATTGGGCTTCTGTAGCTCCAGAAAATCCACTTCGAGTGCAGGGAGGTCAGAATCCAACAACATCTGCAGTCCTTTTCAGCCTCTAAATCAGATTTTTGCTCAGGTCCATCAATTTCAGCCAGAAAATACCTGAAATCACAGAAAAACACAAAAACTCATAGTAAAGTACAGAAAAGTGAATTTTAACTAAAAACTAATAAAAATACAATGAAAACTAACTAAAACATACTAAAAATATACTAAAAAGAATGCCAAAAAGCGTATAAATTATCCGCTCATCAGTCCTACATTATCTTCACCTACCCCCACTTACTTTCATACTTCCCCATACACACTTCCCTAGAAACCCTAGCCCAATCACATCCATACCACTTCCCCACAACCCCCTCTCTCCCCCTCCTTCTTCATCTATTTTCGTCTTCTTCTACTCCATTCTTCTCTTTACTTTATTTTTGCTCGACGATGAGCAAAGTTTTAAGTTTGGTGTTGGAAAAGTATAGTTTTTTTTTCATTCCATTACCATTCATAGCACCAAAGGTTGGAGAACCCTCTAGAAAGAGGAAAGGAAAGGCAGTAGCCACCTCCTCTAAATCTTGGAAAATAGAGAGATTCATCACCAAAGCCTACCAAGACCACTTCTACGAAGTAGTGGCAGAGAAGAAAGTAATCCCTAAGGTCCGTTTCAAACTCAAGAAGAATGAGTACCCAGAAAACCAAAGAGAGATCCAGAGAAGAGGTTAGGAAGCCCTAACCAATCCCATTCATGATGTTGGGATTCTAATAGTGCAAGAGTTCTATGCTAATGCATGGGTTACTAAAAACCATGACACTAGTATGAACCCAAATCCAAGGAATTGGGTTACCATAGTCCGAGGGAGAATCTTAGATTTCAGCCCGAAAAGTTTGAAGTTGGCATTCAACTTGCCACTAATGCAAGGAAATTCTCATCCTTACACTAGGAGAGTCAACTTTGATAAGAGATTGGATCAAGTGCTCTTAGATATCTGTGTAGAAGCAGCACAGTGAAAAAGGGATTCCCAAGGCAAGCCCATTCAATTAAGAAGGTTGACCTAAAGCCCAAAGCTAGAGGATGGTTGAAATTCATCCAACGTTCCATCATCCCCACTAGCAATCGGTCAAAAGTGACTGTTGACAGAGCCATCATAATCCATTGCATTGTGATTGGAAGTGAGGTGAAAGTACATGAGGTGATTCCTCAAGAATTGTACAAGGTAGCTAGGAAGCCTTACACCAATACAAGGTTAGCATTCCCACACCTCATCTGTCATCTATGCAATTCAGCTGGAATTGTCATAGAAGGAGATATCTCCCTTAGGGAGGACAAGTCCATCACTAAGAAGAGGATGGAGCAAACTAGAGAGCATGCACCTGAGCCTGTGCAGCCACCTCAGCATGAGATCTCTGAGATGCCTTAAGGGATGTACTTTCCTCCTCAAAGCTATTTGGATCAATGGCATACTTCTCTTGGAGAAATAAGCACTAACATGGAGCAATTGAGGTTGGAGCATCAAGAGCATGCTACCACCCTCAATGAAATAAGAGAAGATCAAAGAGCCATAAGGGAAGAACAAAGGGCTATGAGGGAAAAGCAACAAAGGCAAAGGAGTGATATTGAAAAGATCAAGCATCACATTAGATCCTCAAGGAGGAGCACTAGCTGCCACCATTAAAGGTGGATTCGTTCTCTTTACACCCATTTCCAATTTTATTTTTCTGTTTTCTGTTATGTTTTGTCTGTTCTTTTGTTCTAGTTGCATGATCATTTGTATTGGTGTCTTAAAGTTGTAAAATGTTCCATATATCTCTCACCTTGCTTAAAAGAAAATTTTATTTGAAAAGAATTGAGAGTTGCATGAATTTCAAGTTTAAAATAAGAATAGTTTGATTATTTTGATGTGGTGGCATTGCTTTTATTTTCTGAATGTATGAATAAACAGTGCATATTTGAAGTTAAAATTTTAGAATGTTGGCTCTTGAAAGAATAAGGAAAAAGAAAAAGTATTATTGGTGATCTGAAAAATCCAAAAATTAATTCTTGAAGCAAGAATAAGCAGCAAAAAAAGCATGTTACAAAAGAATATATATATATATATATATATATATATATATATATATAAAGAAAAAAATCCATTACTGCCCAAAAATGCAGGAAAATGAGGGTAGATTGAAAAAGCCAGTAACCCTTTAGACCAAAAAACAAGGGTAAAAGGATCCAAGGCTTTGAGCATCAATAGATAGGAGGGCCTAAAGGAATAAAATCCTGGCCTAAGCGGCTCAATCAAGCTGTCCCTAACCATGTGCTTGTGGCGTGAAAGTGTCAAGTGAAAAGCTTGAGACTGAGCGGTTAAAGTGGTGGTCTAAAGCAAAAAGAGTGTGCTTAAGAACTCTGGACACCTCTATCTGAGGACTCTAGCAAAGTTGAGTCACAATCCATAAGGGTTCACCCAGTTAAAGTGTCTGTGGCACTTTTGTATCCTGTGGTAATACTGAAAAACAAAGTTCTTAGGGTCACGGCCAAGACTCTGAAAGCTGTGTTCAAGAATAAAAAAAATTAACTAGGAGAATCAATAATATCATTTGGATTCTAAATTCCTAAAGATGCCAACCATTCTGAGTTTCAATGGATAGTGAGATGCCAAAACTATTCAGAAGCAAAAAGCTTCTAAGTCCCGCTCATCTAATTGAAACTGAGCTTCATATAAAACTTAGAGATTTATTTTAGCTTAATTTTATTTTTTATCCTACTGTGTTTTTAGTTGCTTGGGGACAAACAACAGTTTAAGTTTGGTATTTTGATGAGCGGATATTTTATACGCTTTTTGACATCATTTTCATATAGTTTTTAGTATGTTATGTTTAGTTTTTGTTAAGTTTTTATAGGTTTTGGTGTTAACTTCACATTTTTGGATTCTACTAAGAGTTTTTGTGTTTTTGTACAATTTCATGTATTTTCTAGCTGAAATTGAGGAGCTGGAGCAAAAGTCTGATTCAGAGACAGAGAAAGCATTGCAAATGTTGTCCAAATATGACCTACCTGCACTTGGAAGAGATTTTCTGGAGCTACCAAAGTCTAAATGTAGCGTTCTCAACGACTATGGAAAGCTGACTTCCAGGGCTTTTCAGTAATGCATAATAGTCTATAATTTTCTTCGAATTAAGAGTCCCAAAACTGTGGTCCAACACAGCCTCCTGCCCTCTTTCAGGCGTCCAGCACCCAAAGAGTAGAGAGCAGCATCCAAATGCCCAGTGTTTTGAGGGTTACCTGAAACTGTAGGTCGATCTCGAACGAGATCTTCTGTACTGGTTAGAGCTTTTATGTCTGATTTGATGATGGTGGCCGGAGCCGCCGTGCCCGAGTTGTTGGACTTGGTGGCGGTGCTGATCCTTCGTCACCGGAGGGTGGTGGTACCTGCAAGGGACTCCGATGCTTAAGTTAGCAAGGGTATTAAGCAGGGTTTTAGTAGAATCAGAGTATGAGTTATACCTAGGTGCTCCAGCATATTTATAATAGCGTGGAGTGACTTATCTTGAGATAAGATAGTTATCTTATCTTATCTTCTGAGTAAAGTCATCTTATCTTTAAGGGAACCACCTTCATCTTTCTAGGCTTTGGGCTGTCTTTAGATTTGGGTCGTGTTCCTCTGTTTGGGCCTTCTTGGGCCATTGTAGCAATTTGGCCAACCTCCTTCATAAAGAGGTCGGGTAGTCCTGATCCGAAGAGGTCGGTCGACTTGTCGTAAACATCCCGGGTCGAACAGCTCGACCTAGGGTATGAACAGTGCCCCTGCTCGAGCTCGGTCTTTCTTTTGAAGTCAAGTTTTTGATTTCTTTTGGGGAAGCCAGACTCGAGCATTTTTTGTTGGGTCTGTTTGTGGAACTTCCTTTAAGTAGCTTTAAATGTGTGATGTTTCTTTTTGTAGCGCACGTTTTACATTTTCTTGGGAACGTGCGAGGGTTTTAAAAACTAATTAACTCCTCCATTCGCCGTTTCCTTTTCTTACTTTGAAATCTTTTCAAAAAACCTTTCTCTTCCATTTCCTTCCTCTTTGCTTATTGCAATTTCTTTACTGCTCGCTGTAACTCCATCTTTCTTTATTTTTCTGTCTTTTGCCTGAGCCTGTTTTTGCGCTTCTCTTCGTGGCGCCATTGGTGGTTTCTGGAGCTTTCCTCTGTTTGCAAGGAAACTTCTGGATATTTACCCCTTTGTCTCCCGCTTCTTCAGTTACTTTCTTTCAGGTTGGTTCTTCTTTCTATTTCTTTTACTTCTTTCGTTGTTCTTTCTTTGTGCTTGCATTGTTCTATTCTGGGTAAAATTTTGGTTTTGCTTGAGTTTATGTTGGAAAGCTTGAACCTTTTCGTATTACCATGCTTGGTTATCACTGTGATGCATACTTTATGTATGTTCTTGGGTGGATTTCCTAGTAGTTTTGCGCTTTTAGGGCTTCGTATGTTGTCACCACTTTCTGATCGTATTTTTTATTTTTTGAGGTTTTACGAACTGCCGTTTTGAAAAAGGTTGTTCCTTTGATGACTTTCACCCTATTGATAGTTTTGCTGATAGATTTGTAAGAGATGACGATTTTCTGATGACTTTGCTTTGATTTTTGTCTTTTTCTTCTCGGGACGTTGCTTGTTGGAAGAGGGTTTTTTTTCTTTTGCTGAGAGTTTTGTTGGGGTGTTAGCCTTGTAGATTTTTTCTGAGCCCTTACTCTGTCACTGCCACCAAAGGATGCCCCTGGACCTTGGTGTGCGTCTTGGTGTTTTCCTTTTACTGTTTGTATGCTCAAAGTCATTGTTTGTCCGAGATGTTTTAATGTCGCCCGAGCTATTTTGGTTAGTAATCCGTTTTCTTTTTCTTGCTGTAGGACTAGTTGGCCATGTCTTCTCGCAAAAATATTGTTGAGACGTCTTCCAAGATTCCTGAGGGTATGTCCGATTGGCTGGACTCCCTCGTGTTCATGTGTGTCTCTGTGGTAGATGCTGAGTTTTGTGCAGAGCTGAGAAAACATCATAGGATTTGTAGTAATCGTGCCCAGGAGAAAGATTATGAGCTTGTAGCACCCAATTCTGATGAGAGGGTTTGTTTCCCGGCCTTTGTTCAGGGGGAGCATCCCTTTGTTTTATGCCTATAACTATTTTTTCAGCCAGCTAAACATTACTTTCCCTTTCACTTCTTTTGAGACTGAATTGTTGTGGTCGTGTAACGTTGCTCCATCCCAGCTCCATCCAAACTTGTGGGGTTTTATCAAGATCTTTCAGTTGCTCTGCCAAGAATTAGATGTCACACCTTCTCAAACTCTCTTTCTATATCTCTTTGTTCTGACCAAGCCTGGGACTACCAAAAAGAAAGCTTCTTGGGTTTCTTTCAGGTCTGCCCAAGGGCACAAAGTATTTTCCATGTATGATGAGTCCTTTAGGGACTTTAAGAACTATTTTTTCAAAGTTTGAGCTGTTGAGGGAGCTTGACCTTTTTTCCTAGAGGCGAATGGTGAACCTGCCTTCCCTTTGTGTTGGGAAAAGAATGTTGTAGTGTCTCGATACTCCTGGGAGATGCTTGATGAGGTCGAGCAGGTCTTTGTAACTGTGTTGGAGGATATTTTGGGGGAACCTCCCCATCTTGACACAAAGAGATTTTTGGGGGACCCTTCTCTTGTTCGAGCCGAACTGGGTAGTGACCGACTTCTTTTGTTATGTTTTGTTTGTTTTTACTTCCATTTCTCTAGTTTTGTAACTTGTTTTGATTTGTTTTTCCAGAGATGGCCAAGACCAATGATTCCATGAAAGCCTTTAAAAAGGCAAGGAAGGCTACTACTGCGCAGAATATTTCAGCCAAGGCAGCAGGGGAGGGATCTTCTCAAGTTCTTCTTAAGAGACCGATCTCGAGTTCTACTGGCCCGAGGAGGATGATCCTAATACCTCAGGTCCATTTAGTTAATCCTCCCCATACCTCTGCTGCTACTTCTTCTCCTATTGTCGTTCCTCCTCCAAAAAGACCCCGGATTGTTGAGCCTTTTAATCTAGATGCTCCCGACTTTGATGCTGTCAAATTTGTTGATCAACAAATTGCTCCTTATGGTGTCATGCCTATTGATGATGTATCCATTCTTCATCATTTGGATTATATCACTCGGAGTGGCATTAAATTGGCACAAATAGAAGCAGCTTTATATCACACCACTCAAGATCTTCCTATCCATGCTACAAAGGCCTTTATGAAGGAGGCCAAGTCAGAATTTGATCGGATTAAGGGCTTGAAGGAGGAGCTCGAGGTGAAAGTGGCCGAGTTGGAGAAAGAATTGAAGGGGGAAGACTCGGGCTGTTGCTTTGTTGGCTTCTGCCATGTTGTCTGAAGATATGGCTTTGAAGCATAAAGATAGCTATGTTAGAACTTACAGGGAGATGATGGGTCTGAGGGAGGAGTTAGAGTCTGCCCAAGCTGATTATGTCGAGCTCTAGGGTCATCTTGTGGGCAGTGTAAATGCTGCTTATGAGAATCTAAGGGATCAAGTTTGAGTTCTTATGCCCGATCTTGACCTTAATCTTTTCAGCTTGGACAACATCGTAAAAGATGGTAAGATAGTCCTAGATGTCCCTGATGATGATGAAGTTGACCCTCCTCCAGTTTCTGCTACCAAAGCCTCTGTTGCGCCACCCTCTTCAGTTCAAGCAGCTGAGGCAGCTAAGGTTGCTCAGCCTGAGTCTGATCCAGATATCCAGATTCTGAACCGAGATGATGGGACGGTTGATGTGGTTCCTCTTCAGACTCGTCCTCCTTCACCCCGGGAAGCTACAATTGGGAACTCCTTTGATCCTCTATGATTGTTTCTTGGTAGGCTTTAAACTATTTTTATTTTGTAGTTATATGGTTCTGACTTCTGGATAATTTCTAGTTGCTTTTTTAGCAACTTTATTTTGAAAAATCAAGGTAGCTTTGCAAGCCTTTTGGGGTCGACTTCAAGTGGACTCTTAGGTCTTCCTTTTTACCCTTGCCTTTTGGTTTTAAGGGCTATTGGCTTTTTCTGCTTGCTTTTTCTTTTTCTTTTATATTTTTTTTGCCACTTTTTTTTCACAAGCTTTGTTCTTCACTACTTTTTCTTGCTTCAAGAATCAATTTTTTTGATTTTTCAGATTATCAATAACATTTCTCTTTTTCATCATTCTTTCAAGAGCCAACAATTTTGACATTCATAACCAACAAGATAAAAAAATATGCACTATTCAAGCATTCATTCGGAAATAAAAAGTATTGTCACCACATCAATATAATTAAACTAATTTCAAGGACAATTTCGAAACTCATGTACTTCTTGTTCTTTTGTATTAGAAACATTTTTCATTTAAGAAAGGTGAAGGATTCATGGAATTATTCATAGCCTTAAGACATAGTTACTAAATACTAATGATCATGTAGTAAAGACACAAACATAGACAAACATGAAGTTCATAAATCGAAAAACAGAGAGATAAGAACAAGGAAGTTAAGGAATGAGTCCACCTTAGTGATAGTGGCGCCTTCTCCTTGAAGGACCAATGGTGTTCTTGAGCTCCTCTATGTCTCTTCCTTGCCTTTGTTGCTCCTCCCTCATTGCTCTTTGATCTTCTCTAATCTCATTGAGAATGATGGAGTGCTCTTGGTGTTCCACCCTTAATTGGTTCATGTCATGACTCAATCTTTCTAGAGAAGTGTTGAGTTGTTCCCAATAGTTGTTTGGAGGAAAATGCATCCCTTGAGGCATCTCAGGGATTTCTTGATGATGAGCTTCCTCATGCGTCTCTTGAGATCCATGAATGGGCTCTCTTGTTTGCTCCATCCTCTTCTTAGTGATGGGCTTGTCCTCTTCAATGAGGATGTCTCCTTTTATGACAACTCCAGCTAAGTAGCATAGATGGCAAATGAGATGAGGAAAAGCTAGCCTTGCCAAGGTGGAGGGCTTTTCGGCTACTTTGTAGAGTTCTAGAGAGATGACTTTATGAACTTCTACTTCCTCTCCAATCATGATGCTATAGATCATGATGGCCCGATCCACAGTTACTTCGGATCGATTGCTAGTGGGGATGATGGAGCGTTGGATGAACTCCAACTATCCTCTAGCTACAGGCTTAAGGTCCAGTCTTCTCAATTAAACCGACTTGCCTTTTGAGTCTCTTTTCCATTGAGCTCTTTCCATACATATGTCCATGAGGACTTGGTCCAACCTTTGATCAAAGTTGACCTTTCTAGTGTAGGGGCGTGTGTCTTCTTGCATCATAGGCAAGTTGAATGCCAACCTCACATTTTCCGGACTGAAATCTAAGCATTTCCCCCGAACCATTGTAAGATAATTCTTTGGATTCGGGTTCATACTTTGATCATGGTTCCTAGTGATCTATGCATTGGCATAGGACTCTTGAACCATTAAGATTCCGACTTGTTGAATGGGGTTGGTAAGAACTTCCCAACCTCTTCTTTGGATCTCATGTCGGATCTTCGGATACTCATTTTTCTTGAGCATGAAAGGGACCTCGGGGATCACCTTCTTCTTGGCCACAACTTCATAGAAGTGGTCCTAATGGACCTTTGAGATGAATCTCTCCATCTCCCATGACTCGGAGGTGGAAGCAATTGTCTTCCCTTTCCTCTTTCTAGAGGCTTCTCCGGTCTTAGGTGCCATAAATGGTTATGGATAAACAAAAAAGCTATACTTTTACCACACCAAACTTAGAATGTTGCTCGCCCTCGAGCAAAAGAAGAAAGAATAGAAGAGGAAGAAGACGAGGTGGAGGAAAGGGAGAGTGGTGTAGGTTTCGGCCAAAGGGGAAAGAGAGGGTAGTGTTGTGTGAAAGTGAAAAAGTGTGGAGGGGTTTATATGGTGGAGGGAGAGGGGTTTATGGTTCGGTCATGTAGGGTGGGTTTGGGTGGGAAAGAGATTTTGAATTTGAAGGTAGGTGGGGTTAATGGGGAAGAGTGTATGGCTGTGAGTGGTGAAGAGGTGATGAAGAAGAGTGATTGAGGTGATTGGTGAATGAATTTTGGGGAAAAGTGTTACGAAAAGGTGTGAGAGAGAAGGAGAAGGTAGGTGGGGATCCTGTGAGGTCCACAGATTCTGAGGTGTCAAGGATTAATCATCCCTGCACCATTTAGGCGTGTAAAACGCCCTCTGTATACAATCTTGGCGTTTAACGCTAGACTGCTGCCTGTTTTTGGCGTTAAACGCTAGCTCTATGCTTGTTTCTGGCGTTAAATGCCACTTTGCTGCTTGTTTTTGGCGTTTAACGCCAGCTTTCCTCAGGGTGCAATCCTGGCATTTAAATGCCAGACTGCTGCTTGGTTTTGGCATTTAACGCCAGCTTCATGCTCTGTTCTGGCGTTAAATGCCAGCCAGATGCTCTTGACTGGCGTTTAAACGCCAGTAAGATTTTCCTCCAAGGTGTACTGTTTTTTATTCTGTTTTTAATTTTTGCAATTGTTTTGTGACTCCACATGATCATAAACCTAATGAAACATAAAAGAACAATAAAAATAATTAAAAATTGGGTTGCCTCCCAATAAGCGCTTCTTTAATGTCAATAGCTTGACAGTGAGCTCTCATGGAGCTTCACAGATGTTCAAAGCATGATAAAGGCTTCCCAACACCAAACTTAGAGTTTGAATGTGGGGGCTTCTCAACACCAAACTTAGAGTCTGGTTGTGGCCTCCCAACACCAAACTTAGAGTTTAATTGTGGGGGCTTTGTTTGACTCTGTATTGAGAGAAGCTTTTCATGTTTCCTCTCCATGTTTACAGAAGGATAACCTTGAGCTTTAAACACAAGGTAGTCCCCATTCAATTGAAGGACTAGTTCACCTTTGTCAACATCAATCATAGCTTTTGCTGTGGCTAGGAAGGGTCTTCCTAGAATGATGGATTCATTCTCATCCTTCCCAGTGTCTTAAGATTATGAAATCAGCAGGGATGTAAAGGCCTTTAACCTTCACTAACACGTCCTCTACCAATCCATAAGCTTGTTTTATTGACTTGTCTGCCATCTCTAATGAGATTCTTGCAGCTTGTACCTCAAAGATCCACAACTTCTCCATTACAGAGAGTGGCATAAGATTTATACCTGACCCCAGGTCACACAGAGCCTTCTCAAAGGTCATGGTGCCTATGGTACAGGATATTAAGAATTTACCAGGATCTTGTTTCTTTTGAGGTAGAGTTTTCTGAACCCATGTATCTAGTTCACTAATAAGCAAGGAAGGTTCACCTTTCCAAGTCTCATTACCAAACAACTTGGCATTCAGCTTCATGATGGCTCCTAGATATTGAGCAACTTACTCTTTAGTTACATCTTCATCCTCTTCAAATGAAGAATAGTTCTCAGAGCTCATGAATGGCAGAAGTAAGTTCAATGGAATCTCTATGGTCTCTATATGAGCTTCAGATTCCTTTAAGTCCCCAATAGGGAACTCTCTTCTGTCTGGAAGACGTCCCATGAGGTCTTCCTCATTGGGATTCACGTCCTCCCTTTCCTCTTTGTTTTCGGCCATATTGATAATATCAATGGCCTTGCACTCTCTTTTTGGATTCTCTTCTGTATTGCTTGGGAGAGTACTAGGAGGAGTTTCAGTGATTTTCTTATTCAGCTGACTCACTTGTGCCTCCAAGTTTCTAATGGAGGATCTTGTTTCACTCATGAAACTTAAGGTGGCCTTAGATAGATCAGAGACTACGTTTGCTAAGCTAGAGGGGCTCTACTCAGAATTCTCTGTCTGTTACTGAGAAGATGATGGAAAAGGCTTGCTATTGCTAAACCTATTTTTTCCACCATTATTAAAGCCTTGTTGGGGCTTTTATTGATCCTTCCATGAGAAATTTGGATGATTTTTCCATGAGGAATTATAGGTGTTCCCATAGGGTTCACCCATGTAATTCACCTTTGCCATTGTAGGGTTCTCAGGATCATAAGCTTCCTCTTCGAAAGATGCCTCTTTAATACTGTTGGATGCATTTTGCCATCCATTCAGACTCTGAGAAATCATGTTGACTTGCTGAGTCAACATTTTGTTCTGAGCCAATATGGCATTCAGAGTATCAATTTCAAGAACTCCCTTCCTCTGAGGCGTCCCATTACTCACAGGATTTCTCTTAGAGGTGTACATAAATTGGTTATTTGCAACCATGTCAATGAGTTCTTGAGCTTCTGCAGGCGTTTTCTTTAGGTGAATGGATCCACCTGCAGAATGGTCCAGTGACATCTTAGAAAGCTCAGATAGACTATCATAGAATATATCTAAAATGGTCCACTCTGAAAACATGCCAGAAGGACACTTTTTGTTCAACTGCTTGTATCTTTCCCAAGCTTCATAGAGGGATTCACCATCTTTTTGCTTGAAGGTCTGAACATCCACTCTAAGCTTGCTCAGCTTTTGAGGAGGAAAGAACTTGGCCAAGAAGGTCGTGACCAGCTTATCCCAAGAGTCCAGGCTATCTTTAGGTTGTGAGTCCAACCATGTTCTAGCCCTGTCTCTAACAGCAAAGGGGAAAAGCATGAGCCTGTAGACTTCAGGATCTACTCTATTAGTCTTAACAGTATCACAGATCTGCAAGAACTCAGTTAAAAACTGATAGGGATATTCTGATGGAAGTCCATGAAACTTGCAGTTCTGTTGCATCAGAGCAACTAGTTGAGGCATCAGCTCAAAATTGTTTGCTCCAATGGCAGGGATTGAGATGCTTCTTCCATAAAAATTGGAAGTAGGTGTAGTATAATCATTAAGCATCCTCCTTGCGCCTCTACCATTGTTATTGGGCTCGGCCATGTCTCTTTCTTTTTTGAGATTCTCTGTATGGTTTTCTCTGGAATGTTGTGCTTTAGCTTCTCTTAGCTTTTTCTTCAGAGTCCTTTTAGGTTCAGGATCTGTTTCAACAAAAATGTCCTTGTCCTTGCTCCTGCTCATATGAAAAAGAAGAGAATAGAAAAAGAAGAGGAATCCTCTATGTCACAGTATAGAGATTCTTTTATGTGAGTAGAAGAAGAAAAGAATAGAAGAAGGAGAAGAGGAAAATTCGAACACAGAGGAGAAGAGATGGTTCAAATTTTTTGATAAAGAGAAGAGTTACTAAATGAATAAATAAATAGAAGAAGATGAGAGAGAGAATTTGAATATTATTTTGGAAAAATAGTTAGTGATTTTCAAAAATTGAGAGAAGAAATACAATTAAAACTAAAATTTGAAACAATTAGTTAATTAAAAGAATTTTGAAAAAAAATGAGGAATTTTCGAAAGTTAGAGAGAAAAAAAGTGGTTAGGTGGTTTTAAAAAAGATAAGAAATAAACAAAAAGTCAATTAGTTAGTTGAAAAAGATTTTGAAATTGATTTTGAAAAGATAAGAAGTTAGAAAAGATTTTTGATTCTGAAAAAGATATGATTTGAGAAAATATGGTTGAAAAAGATATGATTGAAATTTATTTTGAAAAATATTTGATTTTTAAAATTAAAATTGATTACTTGACTAACAAGAAACTAAAAGATATGATTCTAGAATTTAAAGATTGAACCTTTCTTAACAAGAAAGTAACAAACTTCAAATTTTTGAATCAATCACATTAATTGTTAGTAAAGTTTTTGAAAATTATGAAATAAAGATAAGAAAAAGATTTTGAAAATAAATTTTAAAAATTTTCGAAAATATAAAAGAAAAATGAAAAAGATTTGATTTTTGGAAAAGATTTTGAAAAGATAAGATTTTTAAAATTGAAATCTTGACTTGACTAACAAGAAACAACTTATTTTAAAAATTTTTGACTAAGTTAACCTAAAGATTTCGAAATTTATGAGTAAAACAAGGAAAAGATATTTTTTATTTTTGAATTTTAATGATGAGAGAGAAAAACACAAAAATGACTCACAACATGAAAATTATGAATCAAACACATGATGCATGCAAGAATACTATGAATGTCAAGATGAACACCAAGAACACTTTGAAGATCATGATGAACATCAAGAACTTATTTTTGAAAAATTTTCAAGAAAAGAAAAACATGCATGACACCAAACTTAGAGATTTTTCATGTTTAGACATTATGAATGCAGAAATGCATATGAAAAACAACAAAAGACACAAAACAAGAAAATATGAAGATCAAACAAGAAGACTTGTCAAGAACAACTTGAAGATCATGAAGAATGCAATGCATGAATTTTTTTTTGAAAACTGCACAAGTTTAAAAAAAACACGCAATTGACACCAAACTTAAAACTTGACTCTCACTCAAACAAGAAACACAAAATATTTTTGATTTTATGATTTCATAATTTTTTTTTGGATTTTTCGAAAATAATCTTTAGAAAAACAAAAAAGAGAAAAATTTTTTTTGAAAGATTTTTGAAAACTTTTTGAAAAGAAAATTACCTAATCTGAGCAACAAGATGAACCGTTAGTTGTCCAAACTCAAACAATCCCCGGCAACGGCGCCAAAAACTTGGTGCACGAAATTCTGATCATCAACAATGGCGCCAAAGACATGGAGCTCTCAAACGTGAATCACACTTTGTCACAACTTCGCACAACTAACCAGCAAGTGCACTGGGTCGTCCAAGTAATACCTTACGTGAGTAAGGGTCGATCCCACAGAGATTGTTGGTATGAAGCAAGCTATGGTCATCTTGTAAATCTCAGTCAGGCGGATTCAAATGGTTATAATGGTGTTCGAATATAAAGATAAATAAAGCATCAAATAAAGATAGAGATACTTATGTAAATCATTGGTGGGAACTTCAGATAAGTGTGTGGAGATGCTTTGTTCCTGTTGAATCTCTGCTTTCCTACTGCCTTCATCCAATCCTTCATACTCCTTTCCATGGCAAGCTGTATGTAGGGCGTCACCGTTGTCAATGGCTACTTCCCATCCTCTCAGTGAAAATGGTCTAAATGCTCTGTCACAGCACGACTGATCATCTGTCGGTTCTCGATCATGTTGGAATAGAATCCATTGATTCTTTTGTGTCTGTCACTACGCCCAACACTTGCGATTTTGAAGCTCGTCACAGTCATCCCATCTCAAATCCTACTCAGAATACCACAGACAAGATTTAGACTTTCCGGATCTTAGGAATGGCCGCCAATAATTCTATCTTATACCACGAAAATTCTGATTAAGGAATCCAAGAGATACGCGCTCGATCTAAGGTAGAACGGGAGTGGTTGTCAGGCACGCGTTCATAGGTGAGAATGAGGATGAGTGTCACGGATCATCACATTCATCATGTTGAAGTGCAGCGAATATCTTAGAATAAGAATAAGCTGAATTGAATAGAAGAATAATAGTAATTGCATTAACACTCGATGAACAGCAGAGCTCCACACCTTAATCTATGGTGTGTAGAAACTCCACTATTGAAAATACATAAGTAAAAATAATGTTCATTGGCTTCGGCCCTAGAGAGGGAACCGGAATAACCAAGACAAAATGGTCTCAGAGACGATTAGTACAATAGTAAAAAGTTCTATTTATACTAAACTAGTTACTAGGGTTTACAGAAATAAGTCTTAGTGCAGAAATCCACTTTCGGGGCCCACTTTAGTGTGTGCTTGGGCTGAGCTTGAGCTTTACACGTGAAGAGGCTTCTCTTGGGGTTAAATGCCAAGTTGTAACGTGTTTTTGGCGTTTAACTCTGGTTTGTGACGTGTTTCTGGCGTTTTATTCCAGAATGCAGCATGGAACTGGCGTTGAACGCCAGTTTGCATTGTCTAAACTCGAATAAAGTATGGACTATTATATATGTATGGAAAGCCCTGGATCTCTACTTTCCAAAGCAATTGAGAGCGTGCGATTTGGAGTTTTGTAGCTCTCAAAAAGCCATTTCGAGTGCATGGAGGTCAGAATCCAACAGCATCTGTATTCCTTTTTCAGCCTCCTATCAGATTTTTGCTCAGGTCCCTCAATTTCAGCCAGAAAATACCTGAAATCACAGAAAAACACACAAACTCATAGTAAAGTCCAGAAATGTGAATTTCGCATAAAAACTAATAAAAACATCCCTAAAAGTAGATAGATCCTACTAAAAACTACCTAAAAACAATGCCAAAAAGCATATAAATTATCCGCTCATCACTAACACTATTGTTTCCTTTGTTAGAAACCATATTATTTGTCGCTTTGGATAACAACGAGAAATCGTGAGCGATAAAGGCACTCACTTTTGTAACAGGAGACTAACAGGTTTACTAAAGAGGCATGGGATAATTCATAAAGTATCAACAGGCTATCACCCCAGATTAATGGGCAAGCAGAGGTGTCTAACAGAGAGATAAAGCGCATACTACAAAAGATAGTCAAGCCTCATAAAAAGGACTGGACCGCCAGTCTCCAAGATGCGCTTTGGGCATATCGGACAGCATACAAGACACCGATTGGGATGAGTCCTTTCCGCTTAGTTTATGGAAAGGCCTGTCATCTTCCAGTTGAGTTAGAACACAAGGCCTTCTGGGCGGTAAAGGAATGCAACATGGACTATGAGAGAGCCGGAGCTAAACGGAAGTTGCAACTGCAAGAATGAGAGAACCTTCGCTTAGAAGCTTATGAAAACTCCAAGCTGTATAAAGAGAAAGTGAAGGTTGTGCATGACAAGAACATCAAGAAAAGAGAATTCTAACCTGGGGACTTAGTCTTCCTTTAGAACTCCAGAATGTGGCTCATGCCAGGCAAGCTGAGATCCAGATGGGATGGTCCTTATCGAGTAGAGAGGGTGGAACCATACGAAGTCTTTCACTTGAGCCATCCTTCAAGCTCTGAACTTATTAAAGTCAATGGACATCGCTTGAAGTTATTCCATGGCAAAAAGATGGCGAAAAACTAGGAACTAAAGATCTTCCTCTTGGAAGATCCGCCCACAGCAGAAGACTGAGCTAGTGGAGCGTCCAACTTAAGGACGTTAAAGCAAAGTGCTAGGTGGGAGACAACCCACCATGGTATGATCGTTCCTTCCCCTCTCCTTAATTTCCTTCGTCAATAACTCTTCTCAGTACTAATGCCTATATTTTGCATCTCATCCACATATTGCATATTGCATATAAAAAAAAGGGGATTAAGGCATGCGACGCGCCAGCGTCGTTGATGCGCTCACGTCATAGTGCCTTCGCAACTTTGAAAAAAAGAAACAGAAAGTTATGCAGGAGTGTGGCTGGAGGCGTGCCCTTGGCACCATTTGATCCACACGACCGCATGGATGACGCAATCGCGCCATTTGTTAAATAGCCTCTCCACGCGTCTGCGTCAACCATGCAAATGCATGGCTCTGCAATTCGACGTAAAAGGGTGTATCGCAGTGAGTTGTGCTGGAGCTGGGCTGAACCTGTGCTAGCCGCACAAGCCCTGCTGCGCGAACGCGTGCCCCACGCGTCCGCGCCGGTTTCATAATTTAGCCATCCACGCGATCGCGTCAACCACGCGACCGCGTCACCCTAAAATTTAGCAAAACATGTTTCACACAGAGAGTTGTGCGAGCGTGAAGCTGCCCTCGCGCCACTAGCACAAATCATGTCACGCGTCTGCGTCACCTTATTCAAGGGCTGTCTGCGTGACCGCGTGACCCACACGTCCGCGTCGCCTGCGCCGCCCAACTCATTCAAATCTGCCAGATTATCTTATCTTTTCTTACCCCAATCCTACTTTCCCCCCTTCTCCCTTCTTCCTCCCTTCTCCTCCCTTTTTCTCACCACCATTATCAAGGTTTTTCTTCTCTTCTTCCCTCCCTACTTTTTCATTCTTCTTCTTATTTTCATGTTTTCTTTTTCTTTCTCTTCTACTTTCCCTATCCATGTTTTCTTTTTCTGTCTTTTTCCTCCTATTGGTGTTGGAGATTTATTTGGGTCATTATTTTTATATGTTGCTTGTGGTTTGTTTAGGACTTGTTTAACAATTATATATTATTCTTATAGGGTTACTTGCATGTTCAATTTAATACTTTCCATACCTTATTTAACATGCATGCTATGTGTTTGTGAAAATGCCTATATGGCATTGTGCACTATTTTTAGATTTATTTTAATCTACTAATCTACATGCTTGCTTTTCACAAAACCCTTTTTCTATTTTATTAATTTTTATATAATTGTTATTACAAGCATATTGTTAGTTTGGAAGACTTGGTAATCTAACTTGGACATTGAATGCTTGATCTATGCTACTCATGCCCTTGCCGGCATGCCAACAAACACCTTGCATTTAACTGTCATCACATGCACTTGCTATATTTCAGTTGTTGATTTTTCACATGTAGTCATGACCATGTGTTAACATCATTATTCCTTATTGTGCATTGATTACCACCTTTCCCATTCTTTTCCTTGCTATAACCCTTGAAATGTTCATGTCTTTACTCGTTCCCTTTTAGGATGGCCACCAAGAAAGGCAAGGAGAAAGCTACTCCCAAATCCACAGCAAGGAGAGGAACAAAAAGAGCATTAGTGGCAGAGCCATCTTCAACTGCAGTTAAGCCCTCAACAAAACGAATTAAAAGGATTATAAAGGTCGATGAAAAGGAGAAAGCCTTCCCAGCAAAGGACACTGCACAATTTCCCAATCGCTACTATGAGCAGATGCTCCCCATTCTGGCAGCTCGGAATTACAACAATGAACACCTTCTTATCCTTTTGCCTCGTATTACCGAATTTGTTGAGCTGCGACTTGCACAAAGACACTGGGGATTCCTACAGAAACAGCCACGGTAGGTTAATCTTTCTTGGGTAGTTGAGCTCTACTCTAATTTCTACCTGCCGACCTTGCAGTCTGTTTATGTCCATCAGAAGCAAGTCCCCATTACAGAAGAGTCCATTCAGCAAGCCTTAGATCTTCCCCCTGCTCCAGAAGGACTGGACGCATTTCAAGAAGCTGCACTCAAACGCCAGTTGTACAAATTTGACTGGGATGCTGTTCTTAGAGTTATTGCACAACCTGGCAGCAGATGGATTTTTGGATACCATCGTTCCCGTCCTAAGGGAATATCGGCTTCCACACTCACCTTGGAGGCTCACGTATGGGCACAGATTATGTCCCATTACGTCTTTCTGAGCACTCATGAGTCCTCCTTCACTGCAGACATGGCTGTTTTACTATAGTGCATCCTCACAGACCAGCCTCTAAATCTACCAAGACACATCTGGAATGCCATGGGACACGTGCAAATTGCGGGCAACCTACCTTTTCCCGCCTTGGTCTCAGATCTTGTAGCCGGAGTCTCCTACAGAGCTGAGGACACCAAAGCCATACTTCCACGGGATGATTAATACGTCCCTAATGGGAGATATCTCAGGCCACCACCAGCCACTACCAGCCAGTCCACAGAACATGCTGCAGACATTCCACCTTCTACTAGTCAGCTGCTGCATTAAATACTAGAGAGGTTGACCGGCAAGACCAAAAAGCGAAGCTACGAGAGCGCCGCAACCAGCGCCGATTCAAATACCTCAAGGAGCTACTCACAGAAATACCACAAACCTGACGAGGACCCAGGCACTCCGGACTCCACTTCCTTTACCAGCACAGGGAGCCACGACGGTCCCGACTGTGGAAATACTGCCACCAGCCCACCCTTGTTCCTGACAGATGGCACCGAGGATGGTGCAAAGCCTTAAGTGTGGGGAGGTCGGTCAGTACTTGACTTCCGGAGGTAATTCTTTACCCTAACACCAACTTCTTTTTCTTTAGAATAGGATAGATTGCATAGTAGTAGGTTAATTGCATGCATTTTTTACCTGATCGAAAAGATAATAACTTTCTTTTAAGACCCTAATTTTTTTTTTTTAAAATTTCACTAATCTGAATCAAAATATTTGTGTTAAATTTGTTTAAAGAACACATAACCCGTGAAACTTTGAGCCTTAATACATGTTTACACTATTTAACCATAAACATTTTTTTCTTGTGTGTTTACTTCTCTATGATTGTAATCTGAATTTTATTTTATCCTATATGTCCAATGTTAATGTGTTATATGCATGCATATGATTGAGGCCATTATTTGTTTAGCTCACGTATCCCAAATAAGCTTACCCTTTTATTTACCTTTGTTAACCACTTTGAGCCGTCTTTAATTCCATTTGTTCTACATTTTACCACATTACTAGCCTTAAGCATAAAAATAATTGAAAATCCCAATTGAATCTTTGGTTAGCTTAAGATAGAATTTGTGTGTTAACTGAGTATGGGAAAATTGTGGGAATAAAGGGTAATAGGGGAATATGTCATGATAAAATAAGGGGAATTTGGGTACCTATTCATGTGAAACCATAAAAGAAAGATTACAAATCTATGTGCATTGATAAGCTAAGTTATATATATATATATATATATATATATATATATATATATATATATATATATATATATATAAAATCTTTATTTTAGTGAATAAGGGGACAAAAATCACCCCAATGATAAGTCGGAGTTCAATAATCAATGCACATATGATAAAATTAAAATAAAGGTTGATGCATGAGTATGGAATGTGAAAAAGAAATTTTAGGTAGCTAAGTATGAATGTTGAAATTATATAGATTATATGTATGTTAGGTGAAAGCTCGAGTTAATTAAAGATTCAATGTATAAGCTCACTTAGCCATATGTAGACCCTCACCCTTACCTTAGCCCCATTAGAACCGTGAAAAGACCTCATGATGTTTGCATTGGCACTTTAAAATTGTTGATTGGTTAGGTGAAAAACAAAAATTTGAAAGCATGACTAGAGAAGGATAGAGTGATTACCTCATATACTAGAGAAGATTGGAGTGCACACGCACCAGCAGTAAGGGTTCAATGCTCGATCCTGTGTTCCCTACTTTCACGAGCTATCTTCTTACAAATTTACCTGCTTTTACTGTATGATTTGAATTAGTGAAATCTGACCCATGCTTTGTCTTAGAGAACTTATCTATTTTTAATCATATAGACAAAATCATATAGTTGCATTCATGTATATATAGGTTGTATCGCATTGCATGAGTCTCACATATCCCTATTCATTTAGATTTGTCTCCTTCAACTAAGCATGAGGACATGCTAATGTTTAAGTGTGGGGAGGTTGATAAACCATTATTTTATGAATTATATTGCGTTTAATTGAGTGGTCTTATCAAGTCTTCACCCACTTATTCATATAATTTGCATGTATTTACAATTCCTTCCTAAAAATATTCTATGATTGAAAACTTGCTTCCTAAAGATCTTTTAATTGTATATTTCTATTTTCCTTCATACCATTCAATGCCGTGATCTGTGTGATAAACCCCATTTTTAGGGTTTATCTTGTATTGAATTTAGAGTATTCTGATAACCTTTTCTCGCATTTAACCTATGAATTGGCATGGTTTTGTAATCTCTCCCGTATTTGTGCTTAAGTGTAAAAACATGCTTTTTAAGCCTTATTTTGATGAATTCTAGTTCCTCTTTGATTCCATAAGATGCCTTGATATGTTTGCTAGTAATCTCAGGATGAAATAGGCTAGTCATGGATCAAGGGAGCAAGAAAGGAAGCATGCAAGTGAAGAGAAGGACAAAAAGCCAAAGAATTGATCCCGGCCAAGCACGCGCACGCGCACAAGGCGCTCGCGCACACATTGCGAAATAAGCCAGGGACGCGCACGCGTCGATGACAGCACATGACCTCATTAATGCAGCACGTGCCTGGCGATTTAAGAGGGTTTCTGAACCCATTTTGGCGCCAATTGCTAAGGGAAAGGAATAAAAGGATGAAGGATTAAGGGGAAGGCATCAATCAATGAATCATCTAAGTTTAGCATAGAATATACTTAGGATTAGTTTAGAGTTTTAGAGAGAGAAGCTCTCACTTCTCTCTAGGATTAGGACTAGGGTTTGATTAATCTCTCTTCTTAGATCTAGGTTTAATTCTTGCCTCAATTTACTTTTCTTTCATCAAGTCTTACTCTTCTCCTCTTCCCCTTTCTAGTTATGCACTTTAATAATTGTAATTCTTCATTTTTTGTTTTGGATAGATTGTTGTTCATTTGTTTTCTTTCAATAATGCAATTTGAGGTAATTCATGATATAATTGTGATTTCTTTGATTTGTTGTTGTTAATTCTTTGCAATAATTGTTGCTAGATTTCATTCTTGTTGTTGATTTGCTATGGTTTCCTTTTATGCCTTCCAAGTGTTTGATGAAATGCTTGGTTGGATTTTAGTGTAGATTTTTCTCCTCTTGGCTTAGGTAGAGTAATTAGTGACACTTGAGTTATCTAATTCCTTTGTTGATTGATAATTAGAAGTTGCTAATTGATTTGAATGTCTCTAAAGCTAGTCATTCCTTTAGGAGTTGATTAGGGCTTGAGGAATCGAATTGATTCATCCACTTGACTTACCTCCATGGTTAGAGGTTAACTAAGTGGGAGCAATGAACAATTCTCATCACAATTGAGGAGGATAGCTAGGATAGGATTTCTAGTTCTCATATCTTACCAAGAGCTTTATTAGTTGTTAGTTTATTTTCATTGCCATTTACTTTTCATGTTTCTTATCCAAAACCCCAAAATAACTCATAACCAATAACAAGACACTTTATTGTAATTCCTAGGGAGAACGACCCGAGGTTTGAATACTTCGGTTTATAAAATTAGGGGTTTGTTACTTGTGACAAACAATCTTTTGTATGAAAGGGTTATTGTTGGTTTAGAAACTATACTTTACAACGAGATTTTATTAGTGAAATTCTAAACCGTCAAAAATTCAATCATCACATGCTTTCCTCTTCACTCCTTTGATCCATTCCTAGCCTTTTCAATCTGAAATCACTAACAAACATATCAAGGCATCTAGTGGAATCAAAGGTGAATTGAATTTAGCTACTTTAAGACCTAAAAAGCATGTTTTCACTCTTAAGCACAATTAAAGGAGAATATACAAAACCATGCTATTTCATTGAATAAATGTGGGTAAAAGGTGATAAAATCCCCTAAAATCAATACAAGATAAACCCTACAAATGGGGTTTATCACACCACAGGCATGTGTCCTAGGGTCCAAGCTATTGGTGCCTAGCCTTATTTTTTCTTTTTCTTTGCCACTTTTGGCTTTTTCTTCTTCCTTTTCTTTCTGTTTTATTTTGTTCTCAAGGGATCATGACTTATATAAGCCTTTATGACAGCAAGCTAGCTCACACTTTAATAAAAATGACATTATGCAGTATTTATTTCATGAGCTATGCATTTAATCAAACACATACCACCACTAACTTCCATTCTAACTTATGCAACATTGGATATTTACTTTCTAATTCAAACATTTCTCTTTTATTCAGACATATGGGAAACAAAACAAAATTCAAAGCTAAGTAATGAATGAAAAATATTATGCAGATCAGCATACTTAATCAAACAACTTCACTTGCAACTAGATGAACACTTTAGCAAGACATACATGAATTCCTAAATTAAAACATTTACAACACAGATTAAGTGTAAATACAACCTTTTGAGTTGCCTCTTTTCATTCTTCCTCCTGTTGCCTCCCCTTTAAGTCATAATGCAAATTGTCTTCAAATGTTGGCTAGTTTTCTACATAATTCTCAAAAGTTGCTTGCATCTCAAGCCCTTAAGTGAATGGTTAGTATGCATGACTTGAGTGTGTTTTTTGGATTTATTTTGGTGTGGGGACACCAAACTTAATCCCTTGCCACTGCCTCTGATGCAACAAGTTAACCATATGTGAAATCCCTGTGTCTTTGCTAAAGGCACTAAAACTAGAAACAAACAATTAAAGGGTTGAATGATTTGTCTGATTGCTTGGAGCTAGTATTATGCAAAAAGTGAGAACGTATTTTTAGATCCAATTTTTAGTGGAACACCAAACTTAAAATTCTTCATTCTCTCTTAATTTGTTTTGGTGTGAAACACCAAACTTAGCTCCTTGCAATACACAACAATCATTCAACCTTTTTATTGAAAAAGCTATGAAAAGAACCTCGGGTTGGGTTGCCTCCCAACAAGAGCTTCTTTATTGTCATTAGCTTGACATCCTTCATTCTTTGATCATGGAGGATGAAAATCATAGTGCCTCAGTTTTTCTCCTCTTACTGTGAACTTCCTTCCGGTCTCCTCTTTGATGATCTCTAGGTGTTCAAGTGAAAGGACCCAGTTCACAGTGTAGTATTCAGACACTTGTGGAGACACCTTCATTGGTTGGGTGTTTAACATCACTTTATCCCCTGGTGAGAAGCCTTCAGTGGGGATCTTCTTGTTTCACCACCCTCTTGGCCTCTTCTTTTTTTCATTCTCAAAAGATACTCCATGCCTTGGTGGTTCTTTATCTGGGATGTTAAATTTCTCATATGGGGGCTTTGGATCTAGTTCCTCCTTGATTTCTTTGGTTTGTTACACCATCTCTACTGCTTTCAAGCATGGATTTAGAAGTCTTGGAGTTAACTCATTGACTGCCTCCTTCAAGCTTTGATCTCTGGCCTTATCCTTCATACAATCTTCTTCTTGAGTAGGCTCATGCAGGGTTTTAAAAACATGGAATGCTAGGTGCTCATTATGCACTCTCAGCAACAATTCTCCTTTTTCAACATCTATCAATGCTCTGCCCGTAGCTAGGAAAGGCCTCCCCAGGATGATGGGAGTGTTAGGATCCTCTTCTATATCTGAGATAACAAAGTCAGCAGGGAGAAAGAATTTTCCCACTTTTACCAACACATTCTCCACAACTCTCAGTGCTTGCTTGGTGGATTTGTCAGCCATTTAGAGAACTATTCATGTGGACTTCAGCTCAAAAATTTGAAGTTTCCTCATTAGAGAAAAAGACATCAAGTTTATGCTTTTACCGAGGTCACAAAATGACTTCTCAATTGTTATGTTTCCTACTGTGCAAGGTATGTAAAAACTCCCAGGATCATCTTTCTTCTCTGGCAACTCTCTTTGGAGGATAGCACTACATTCCTTTGTCATCTCAACAATCTGTCCTTCCTTTAGGGATCTTTTCTTTGTGAGTACTTCTTTCATAAATTTGGCATATAATGGCATCTGTTCAAGTGCTTCCAAGAAAGGAATATTGATGCTGAGAGTCTTAAATATATCCAAGAATTTTGAGTATTGTTTATCCTCGTTTCCTCTCTGAGACCTTTGAGGGTATGGAAGTTTGGGGACACATGGATTCACTCCTTCCCTCTTTTCTTGTAGTTGTGGTTCAAGGATGTTCTTGTATCCCTTTGAAATTTGTGTATTTTTGGTTTCTTGATCCTCTCTGCTTCTCTCTTCTGTCTCTTCTTGTGGAATTTCTCTGTTGTGTTTTTTCTGATTGATGGCTTCCTTCTTCATAGTCTTCTCACTTTCCACTGTGATTGCTTTGCACTCCTCCCATTTTGTGGCTTTTTCTTTGTCCCTTGGGTGTTCTTCAATGACATTGGGGAAGGTATTTGCTCTCTTCTCACTCATTTTTGAAATTTGCTTAGCCATTTTTCCCATGTGTCTCTCAAGGTTTCTGATTGAGGCCTCTTGGTTTTTGAATGCCAGGGCATGATCTTTCCTTGCAGTTTCCTGATCTTGTCTTGCCATCTCTTGATTTTTCATGAGTTTCTCCATCATTTTCTCTAGACTTGAGATTCTTTGAGAGTCTGGATTTGGTTGTGGTTGTGTGAAATGAAATGGTTATTGCTGGAAGTTGTTTGAATTAATTGTGGGGGTACTTTGAGGGTGGGATGTGGATGTAGAAAAGTTATTCTGGTGGTTTTGTGAGTTGTTATGGGATTGGTGGTATGTGTTTTGTGGGTTTTTGAATTAGTTAGTATTATTGGATGAATGATTTTGGTTGTTTGTGTTGCTAATGCTGTTATAGTTGAAGTCACTTTGTCCTTGATTCTGGTGATCATCCCACCTTGAATTAGAATGAGTCTTCCAGGGTGTCTTGTGTGCATCACCATGAAAATTGTGTTGTAATGAACTTGAAGTGTTATTCATGCATTGCACCTGCTCAGGGCTTTGTTGCTCATAATTGAGTGTCCCAAAACTTTCTTCAGATTGCTTCCACCCATGTGAGGTTTGAGATTGGCTTTGTGTATTTACTGCAGCGATTTGCAGTCCATCAATTTTCTTAGCCATCTGCTCAAATTGTTGCTGAATTTATTGATGCATCACTTTGAAGATGGTATCCACACCTTCCAGCTCCAGTACATCCCTTCTCTGGGTTGGTTGGCGTTGTCTTTGATGAGCAAAGAAGTATTGATTGTTAGCCACCATCTCTATAAGGTTTTGGGCTTCCTCTGCTGTCTTCATTAGCTGCAATGAGCCTCCTGCTGAATGATCTAATGCTTCCTGAGCTTTCTAGGTCAACCCTTCATAGAAGTTTTGGAGTCTATCCCACTCACTAAACATTTCTGGGGGATATTTCCTAATTAAGGCCTTGTATCTCTCCCAGGCATCATACAGTGACTCTCCATCTATTTGAATGAATGTTTGCACCTCTGTTTTCAGCTTGATGACCCTCTGAGGTGGGTAGAACTTGGCTAGGAATTTGCTCACCAATTCATCCCAATTGTTGATGCTCTCTTTGGGAAAGGTTTCCAGCCATTGAGTAGCATTGCCCCTTGGTGGACGAAATTGTGATTCGTTCTCCTTGTATTTGCATGAGATTTAAATATTGGCTCTATCAAAAATACACCAAAGAGATCATGGTATGATGAATTGGGATCCTGGTAATGGCACGCGTGATCACAACTCCGTTCAACTTAACCAGCAAGTGTACTGGGTCATCCAAGTAATACCTTACGTGAGTAAGGGTCGATCCCACTGAGATTGTTGGTATGAAGCAAGCTATGGTCACCTTGTAAATCTCAGTTAGGCAGATTAAATTGGTTTATGATGAGTTCGAAAATTAATAATAAACAGAAAATAAAATAGGATAGAAATACTTATGTAAATCAATAGTGGGGATTTCAGATAGGCGTATGGAGATGCTAGAATCCTTTCGAATCTATACTTTCTTATTACTTTCATCCAATCCTTCTTACTCCTTTCCATGGCAAGCTGTATCTATGGCATCACCATCATCAATGGCTACTTTTAATCTTCTCGGGAAAATGGTCCTATGCGCTGTCACTGCATGGCTAATCGTCTGGAGGCATCACCCTTGTTGATAGCTACATCCCATCCTCTCAGTGAAAATGGTCCAAATGCTCTGTCACAGCACGGCTAATCATCTGTCGGTTCTCAATCAGGTTGGAGTAGAATTCCTTGATTCTTTTGCGTTTGTCACTAACGCCCAGCCTTCAGGAGTTTGAAGCTCGTCACAGTCATTCAATACCGGAATCCTACTCGGAATACCACAGACAAGGTTAGACTTTCCGGATTCCCGGGATCCTACTCGGAATACCATAGACAAGGTTAGACTTTCCGGATCCCCATGAATGCCGCCATATATCTAGCTTATACCATGAAGATTTTGTTGGGGAATCTAAGAGATATGCGCCCGGCCTATAGTAGAACGGAAGTGGTTGTCAGTCACGCGCGTTCATAGGTGAGAATGATGATGAGTGTCACGGATCATCACATTCATCAAGTTGAAGTGCAACGTATATCTTGGAATAAGAATAAAAGAGAATTGAATGGAAAGTAATGGTAATTGTATTGAAACTTGAGGTACAGCAGAGCTCCACACCCTTAATCTATGGTGTGCAGAAACTCCACCGTTGAAAATACATAAGTGAAAGGTTCAGGCATGGCCGAATGGCCAGCCCCCTAAAATGTGATCAATTGCCTCTTAAGATAAAGAATAAAACAAAACTGAGACTAAAGATGAAACGTGGTCAAAAGACGACTAATACACTAGTAAAAAGTCTTATTTATACTAAACTAGCTACTAGGGTTTACATGAGTAAGTAATTGATGCATAAATCCACTTTCGGGGCCCACTTGGTGTATGCTTGGGCTGAGCTTGATCTATCCACGAGCTGAGGCGTTTATTGGAGTTGAACGCCGAGTTATAGCATGTTTCTGGCGTTCAACTCTGGGTTATGACGTGTTTCTGGCGTTTAACTCCAGACAGCAGCATGTACTTGGCGTTGAGCGCCACTTTACGTCGTCAATTCCCGAATAAAGTATAGACTATTATATATTGCTGGAAAGCTCTGGATGTCTACTTTCCAACGCCGTTGAGAGCACCCCATTTGAAGTTCTGTAGCTCCAGAACATCCATTTCGAGTGCAGGGAGGTCAGATTCCAACAGCATCAGCAGTCCTTTGTCAGCCTCCTATCAGAGTTTTGCTCAAGTCCCTCAATTTCAGCCAGAAATTACCTGAAATCACAGAAAAATACACAAACTCATAGTAAAGTCCAGAAATGTGAATTTAACATAAAAAATAATGAAAACATCCCTAAAAGTAGCTTGAACTTACTAAAAACTACCTAAAAACAATGCCAAAAAGCGTATAAATTATCCGCTCATCACAACACCAAACTTAAATTGTTGCTTGTCCCCAAGCAACTGAAAACCAAATAGGATAAAAAGAAGAGAATATACTATAAATTCCAAAATATCAATGACTATTAATTATAATTAGATGAGCGGGACTTGTAGCTTTTTGCTTCTGAACAGTTTTGTCATCTCACTTTTTTCTTTGAAGTTTAGAATGATTGGCTTCTCTAGGAACTTAGATTTTTGGATAGTGTTATTAACTTTCCTAGTTAAGCATGTTGATTCTTGAACACAGCTACTTATTGATGCTACGATTTTAGGAAATTGCACGATCGGCAAAAATTCCTTCTGGCAAGTGCACCGGTTATCGTCAAGTAAAAACTCACAATAGAGTGAGGTCGAATCCCACAAGGATTGGTTGAGTGAGCAATTCGGATTAGAAGTGTGTTCTAGTTGAGCGGAATCAAGATTTAGATGAGAATTGCGGAATGTAAAATTGGCGGGAAACGTAAATGGCAAGAAATTGAAATTGCGGAATCTTAAATTGCATGAATTAAAGAGCGAGAAGCTAAATTGCTGAAATTAAAAAGGGATCGGGGTAATTGCATGAATTTAATTGCAGAATGTAAAGAGAAAGTGGTAGATCAGAAATGGGGAATTCATTGGGTTTCAGGAGATATTGAGATCTCCGAATCAAAACATTTTTATCCCTTCCTCAACCAATGCGTTCATTGAATTTTGCTTGGCAATCTTATATGATTGGATCCCAATCCCTTGGCTCACCAATTCTCTCTAAAAACAAACAAATTCCCAATCCCTTGGTTTAAATGTTCATAAGAAGAGATGACGCTCGATCACTGATTATACCACACAGTTTCATGAACCACAATTTGGTAGGATTACATGTCACAATATCCATCCAAACCCCAATCCAATTCACTGTGAGAAAGCTTCTCTAGCATGAATCCTCCATTCCTTTCCCAAGGTTCCGAAGGATTCCAATTATGGATAGTTTCTTTCCCAAGACAACTAACCAATGGAATTAGATCGAGAAGCTTTCTAACAAAAATTCAAGAGAAAAGATTGAAGAAGAAGATAAAAACTATTATTGATTCATTGAATTACAATAGAGCTCCCTAACCCAATGAAAGGGGGTTTAGTGAGTCATAGCTCTGAATTCAATTACAAAAAGTATGAAAACTAGAAAAATGATCAAAAAGTCCTTAACTAACTTAAATTCTATCCTATTTATACACTTTCTAAATTGAGCTTCTGTTGTGTTTCTTGGGCTTTGAGGCCTTTCCCTGATTTCCTTTTGCTTTGGGTTTACGATCCATAATCCTGATGAGGCTGCTAATCCAATTCTGTAACATTCATTGAGCCAACTTAGTGATAATCAAGTAATGACACATGACTCAACAAATTGAAATTCCAGACTCATCAATTCTTCAGGCCCAATCCCATAAACCATGATATTCAATTGGGTTTCATACCAGAGTACGTTTAAGTTAATGTTTGTGCTCAAATGCTAACTTAAAACTGCAATATCTTTGGCCCAGAAACCTTTTCAAATAGTGGCGTTTAAGTTGCAGTTTAAGCTTAAACTGCAACTTAAACGCCAGACACTTCCAGTGATGCCTTTTGTGGAAGCACGTTTAAGTTCCAGTTTAAGCTTAAACTGGAACTTAAACGTTGGACACTCCTGGAGGTGGTATAACTCAAGCACGTTTAAGCTTCAGTTTAAGGTTAAACTGAAGCTTAACGTGGAAATGGAAGAAAGCAACCCTGGAGGGTAAAGTAGTCGAACACGTTTAAGCTTCAGTTTAAGGTTAAACTGGAGCTTAAACGTGGAAATGAAGAAAGCAACCCTGGAGTGTGAATTTGGTCGAACACGTTTAAGCTTCAGTTTAAGGTTAAACTGAAGCTTAAACGTGGAAATGGCTCCCTGGTGCATTTCTCATTTCTGGCGTTTAACTTCCAGTTTAAGGTTAAACTGGAGGTTAAACGCCACTTTCAGCCTTTCCTCAGCTTTCATGATTTTGGCGTTTAAGCTCCAGTTTAAGCTTAAACTGGAGCTTAAACGCCACTGATAGTTCCCAGCATTATATGGCTTGGCAGTTTAAGTTCCAGTTTAAGCTTAAACTGGAACTTAAACTCCACATGTGATATTCAAGCTTCCTTTATTGATTTTGTTGCTTCCTTGCCTAGCCTCTTCTTCCCTGAAATCATCCAAACAACTGCATCAAAGTCTTGCAAAATTTCATGAGAAATCTTCCATTCATAGCATTCAAGTAATATAACTAAAAACTCATGGAATTTGCATCAAAATCATACTGTTTGGATGGTTCATTGCTTTGTTATTCATTTAACCATTCTTGGTTACTTTAAGCTCAAGAAAATGCATAAAACAACTAAAACTAACAGAAAAATGCTAGTGAAACTAGCCTAAGATGCCTTGGCATCACTTATGAGTCTTGGCCGTGGCCCTAAGCAGTTTGTTTTCCAGTATTACCACCGGATACATAAATGCCACAGACACATGACTGGGTGAACCTTTTCAGATTGTGACTCAGCTTTGCTAGAGTCCCCAGTTAGAGGTGTCTAGAGCTCTTAAGCACACTCCTTTGCTTTGGATCCTTTTTACCCTTGCCTTTTGGTTTTAAGGGCTATTGGCTTTTTCTGCTTGCTTTTTTTCTTTTTCTTTTTAATTTTTTTTTGCCACTTTTTTTTTTTTCACAAGCTTTTGCTTTTCACTGCTTTTTCTTGCTTCAAGAATCAATTTCATGATTTTTCAGATCATCAATAACATTTCTCTTTGTTCATCATTCTTTCAAGAGCCAACAATTTTAACATTCATAAACAACAAGATCAAAAATATGCACTGTTTAAGCATTCATTCGGAAAACAAAAAGTATTGTCACCATAACAATATAATTAAATTAAATTCAAGGACAATTTTCGAAATTTATGTACTTTCTTGTTCTTTTGAATTAAAACATTTTTCATTTAAGAGAGGTGAAGGATTAATGGATTTATTCATAACTTTAAGACATAGTTACTACATACTAATGATCATAAAGTAGAGACACAAAATATAGATAAACATAACATAGAAACCAAAAAATAGGAAGAAATAAGAACAAGGAATGAATCCACCTTAGTGGCGTCTTCTTCTTGAAGGACCAACAATGTCCTTAAGCTCTTCTATGTCCCTTCCTTGCCTTTGTTGCTCCTCCCTCGTTGCTCTTTGATCTTCTCTTATTTCATGGAGAATGATGGAGTGCTCATGATGTTCCACCCTTAATTGTTCCACATTGTGGCTCAAATCTTCTAAGGAAGTGTTGAGTTGTTCCCAATAGTTGTTGGGAGGAAAGTGCATCCCTTGAGGCATCTCAGGGATTTCTTGATAATGAGCTTCCTCATGCATCTCTTGAGAACCGTGGAGGGTCTCTCTTGCTTGCTCCATCCTCTTCTTGGTGATGGGCTTATCCTCTTCAATGGAGATGTCTCCTTCTATGATAACTCCAGCTGAGTAACATAGATGGCAAATAAGGTGAGGAGAAGCTAGCCTTGCCATGGTGGAGGGCTTTTCGGCTATTTTGTAGAATTCATTGGAGATGACTTCATGAACTTCTACTTCCTCTCCAATCATGATGCTATGAATCATGATGGCCCGATCCACAGTAACTTCGGATCGGTTGCTAGTGGGAATGATAGAGCGTTGAATGAACTCCAACCATCCTCTAGCCACAGGCTTGAGGTCCAGTTTTCTTAGTTGAACTGACTTGCCTTTGGAGTCTCTTTTCCATTGAGCTCCTTCCACACATATGTCCATAAGGACTTGGTCCAACCTTTGATTAAAGTTGACCCTTCTAGTATAGGGGCGTACATCTTCTTGCATCATGGGCAAGTGGAACGCCAACCTCACATTCTCCGGACTAAAATCTAAGTATTTCCCTCGAACCATTGTGAGATAATTCTTTGGACTCGGGTTCATACTTTAATCATGGTTCCTAGTGATCCATGCATTGGCATAGAACTCTTGAACCATTAAGATTCCGACTTGTTGCATGGGGTTGGTTAGGACTTCCCAACCTCTTCTTTGGATCTCAT
This sequence comes from Arachis stenosperma, assembly GCF_014773155.1. Lineage (NCBI taxonomy): Eukaryota > Viridiplantae > Streptophyta > Magnoliopsida > Fabales > Fabaceae > Arachis > Arachis stenosperma. The sequence goes on from NC_080382.1 coordinate 56,138,708, forward strand.
GTCGGATCTCCAGATACTCATTTTTCTTGAGCTTGAAAGGGACCTCAGGGATCACCTTCTTCTTTGCCACAACATCATAGAAGTGGTCTTGATGGCTTTTGGAGATGAATCTTTCCATCTCCCATGACTCGGAGGTGGAAGCTTTTGTCTTCCCTTTTCCTTTTCTAGAGGATTCTCCGGCCTTAGGTGCCATTGATGGTAATGGAAAACAAAAAGCTTATGCTTTTACCACACCAAACTTAAAACATTGCTCGCCCTCGAGCAAGAGAAGAAAGAAGAGAAGAAGAAGAAGAAGAAAATATGGAGGAGAAGGGAGAGATGGTGTTTTGGTCAAGGTATAGAAGAGGGGGTTGTGTTGTGTGAAAATGAAGTGGAATGGAGGGAGTTATATAGGGAAAAGAGAGAGGGTAGGTTCGGCCATTTAGGGTGGGATTGGGTGGGAAAATTTTTTTGAATTTTGAAGGTAGGTGGGGTTTATGGGGAAGAGTGGATGGATGTGAGTGGTGAATAGGTGATGGGGAAGAGAGATTGAGGTGATTGGTGAAGGGTTTTGGGAAGTGTGATATGGGGGAGAGTGTAAATAGGATTAGGAGGTAAGGTGGGAATATGTTAGGTGGGGATCCTGTGGGGTCCACAGATCCTGAGGTGATCCTGTGGGGTCCACAGATCCTGAGGTGTCAAGGAATTCCATCCCTGCACCAAATAGGCATGTAAAATGCCTTTGCATACCATTCTGGCGTTTAAACGCCGAGTGGTGCACGTTCTGGGCGTTCAACGCCCATGTAAAGCATGTTCTGGGCGTTTAACGCCCATATGTAGCATGTTTCTGGCGTTGAACGCCAGTTCCATGCTTGTTACTGGCGTTCAGCGCCAGCTTTTCTCAAGGCACATTCCTGGCGTTCAAATGCCAGAATGTTGCTTGTTTCTGGCGTTCAACGCCAGATTCATGCTCTGTTCTGGTGTTGAACGCCAGCCAGATGCTTCTTACTAGCGTTGAACGCCAGTCTATCCTTCCTCTAGGGTGTGATTTTTCTTCTGCTGTTTTTGATTCTGTTTTTAATTTTTATATTTTTTTCGTGACTCCACATGATCATGTACCTAATAAAACACAAAATAACAATAGAATAAAATAAAATAAAAATTAGATAAATAAAATTGGGTTGCCTCCCAACAAGCGCTTCTTTAATGTCAATAGCTTGATAGTGGGCTCTCATGGAGCCACAAGGTGATCAGGTCAATGTTGTGTAGTCCCAAAACCAAACTTAGAGTTTGGATATGGGGTCTTAACACTAAACTTAGAGTTTGGTTGTGGCCTCCCAACACCAAACTTAGAGTTTGACTGTGGGGGCTCTTCTTGACTCTAAACTGAGAGAAGCTCTTCATGCTTTCTCTCTTTTGTCACAGAGGGATGGCCATGTGCCTTAAACACAAGGTAGTCCCCATTCAATGGAAGGACTAATTCACCTCTGTTGACATCTATCACAGCTCCTGTTGTGGCTAGGAAAGGTCTTCCATGGATGATGCACTCATCCTCTTCCTTCCTAGTGTCTAAGATTATGAAATCAGCAGGGATGTAAAGGCCTTCAACCTTTACTAACACGTCCTCTACTATTCCATAAGCTTGTCTCAATGACTTGTCTGCCAATTCTAATGAGAACAAGGCAGGTTGTACCTCAATGATCCCTAGCTTCTCCATTATAGAGAGTGGCATAAGATTTATCCCTGACCCTAGATCACATAGAGCTTTTTCAAAGGTCATGGTGCCTATGGTACAAGGTATTAAGAACTTGCCAGGATCTTGTCTCTTTTGAGGTAAAATTTGCTAAATCCAGGTATCCAGTTCACTAATGAGCAAAGGAGGTTCACTTTCCCAAGTCTCATTACCAAATAACTTGGCATTCAGCTTCATGATAGCTCCTAAATATTGAGCAACTTGCTCTCCATTCACATCTTCATCCTCATCGGAGGAATAATAGTCTTCAGAGCTCATGAATGGTAGAAGGAAATTTAATGGAATCTCTATGGTCTCTATATGAGCCTCAGATTCCTTTGGATCCTTACTAGGAAACTCCCTCTTGCTTGAGAGACGTCCCAGGAGGTCTTCCTCACTAGGATTTTCGTCCTCCTCCTCCCTTGTGCATTCGGCCATGTTGATTACATCAATGGCCTTGCACTCTCCTTTTGGATTCTCTTCTGTATTGCTTGGGAGAATACTGGGAGGAGTTTCAATGACTTTCTTACTCAGCTGGCCCACTTGTGCCTCCAGATTTCTGATGGAGGATCTTGTTTCACTCATGAAACTAAAAGTGGCCTTTGACAGATCAGAGACTAGATTGGCTAAATTAGAAGTGTTTTGTTCAGAATTCTCTGTCTGTTGCTGAGAATATGATGGAAAAGGCTTGCTATTGCTCAGCCTATTGCATCCACCATTGTTAAAGCCTTATTGAGGCTTTTGTTAATCCTTCTATGAGAAATTGGGATGATTTCTCCATGATGAATTATAGGTGTTTCCATAAGGTTCACCCATGTAATTAACCTCTGCCATTGTAGGGTTCTCAGGATCATAAGCTTCTTCAGAAGCTACCTCTTTATTACTGCTGGATGCATTTTGCCATCCATTCAGATTTTGAGAGATCATGTTGACCTGTTGAGTCAACACTTTGTTCAGAGCCAATATGGCTTTTAGAGCATCAATTTCAAGAACTCTTTTCTTCTGAGATATCCCATTATTCACGGAATTCCTCTCAGAAGTGTACATGAATTGGTTGTTTGCAACCATGTCAATGAGTTCTTGAGCCTCTTCAGGCATTTTCTTTAGGTGAATAGATCCACCTGCAGAATGGTCCAATGACATTTTCAAAAATTCAGATAGACCATAATAGAATATATCTAATATGGTCCATTCTGAAAACATGTCAGATGGGCACCTTTTGGTCAACTGCTTGTATCTTTCCCAAGCTTCATAGATGGATTCACCATCTTTTTGTTTGAAGGTCTGAACATCCACTCTAAGCTTGCTCAGCTTTTGAGGAGGAAAGAATTTATCCAAGAAGGCTGTGACCAGCTTATCCCAAGAGTCCAGGCTATCCTTAGGTTGTGAGTCCAACCATATTCTAGCTCTGTCTCTTACAGCGAAAGAGAAAAGCATGAGTCTGTAGACTTCAGGATCAACTCCATTCGTCTTTACAGTCTCACAGATCTGCAAGAACTCAGTTACAAACTAATAAGAATCTTCAGATGGAAGTCCATAATAAAACTTGCAGTTTTGTTGCATTAAGGCAACTAGCTGAGGTTTCAGCTCAAAGTTGTTGGCTCCAATGGCAGGAATGGAGATGCTTCTTCCATCAAATTTGGATGTTGGCTTTGTGAAGTCACCAAGCATTCTCCTTGCATTATTATTATTTTCGGCTGCCATCTCCTTCTCTTGTTCGAAAATTTCTGAAAGGTTGTTTCTGAATTGTTGTAATTTAATTTCTCTTAGTTTCCTTTTCAGAGTCCTTTCAGGTTCAGGATCAATTTCAACAAGAGTGCCTTTTTCCCTGTTCCTGCTCATATGAAAGAGAAGAAAACAAGAAAAGAAGAGGAATCCTCTATGTCACAGTATAGAGATTCCTTTGTGTTAGTTGGAGAAGAAAGGGGAGAAGAATGAAGAAGAGTGGGTTCGGATATTTAGATGGAGAGAGGTGAAGAGAAGTGTTAGTAATTAAATAATTAAATAGAATAAGAGAGAAGAGACAGAAAATTCGAAAATAATTTTTTAAAAAGGGTTAGAAATTTTCAAAAATTGAAGAGGGAAAAGTAGTTAGGTGGTTTTGAAAAAGATAAAAGACAAACAAAAAGTCAAATAGTTAGTTGAAAAAGATATTAAAATCAAATTTGAGAAGATAAGAAGATAAGAAGTTAGATAAGATATTTTAAAATCAAATTTTGAAAAAGATAAAATTTTTGAAAAAGATAAGATATAAAAGATAAAAAGATTTAATTTTTAAAATTAAAATTACTTACTTCACTAACAAGAAACTACAAGATAAGATTCTAGAACTTAAAGATTGAACCTTTCTTAACAAGAAAGTAACAAACTTCAAATTTTTGAATCAATCACATTAATTATTAGTGAATTTTCGAAAATATGATATAAAGATAAGAAAAAGATTTTGAAAATATTTTAAAAAAGATTTTTGAAATTTTCGAAAAATAGAAAAAAAAGAAATGAAAAAGATATAATTTTTGAAAAAGATTTTGAAAAGATAAGATTTTTAAAATTGAAAATTTGACTTGACTTGTAAGAAACAACTAATTTTAAAAATTTTTGACCAAGTCAATCCAAAATTTCGAAAATTTGGAGAGAAAAAAGGAAAAGATATATTTTTGATTTTTGAATTTTTAATTATGAGAGAGAAAAACACAAAACATGACCCAAAACATGAAAAATTTTGGATCAAAACACAGGATGCATGCAAGAACACTATGAATGTCAAGATGAACACCAAGAACACTTTGAAGATCATGATGAACATCAAGAACATAATTTTGAAAAATTTTTGATGCAAAGAAAACATGCAAGACACCAAACTTAGAAGTCTTTAATGCATGGACTCTAACAAATAAAAAATGCATATGAAAAACAACAAACAACACAAAATAGGAAAACATCAAGATCAAACAAGAAGACTTACCAATAACAACTTGAAGATCATGAAGAACACTATGAATGCATGAATTTTTGAAAAATGCAAGAAACAATTTTTAAAGCATGCTATTGACACCAAACTAAAAAAATTGACTCAAGATTCAAACAAGAAACACAAAATATTTTTGATTTTTATGGTTTTATTAATTTTTTTTTGTATTTTTATTAATTTTTTCGAAAATAAAGTTTGGAAAAACGAAAAAGAAAAGAAAGATTTTGAAAAAGATTTTTGAAAAGAAAATTACCTAATCTGAGCAACAAGATGAACCGTCAGTTGTCCATACTCGAACAATCCCCGGCAACGGCGCCAAAAACTTGGTGGACGAAATTGTGATTCGTTCTCTTTGTATTTGCATGAGATTTAAATATTGGCTCTATCAAAAATACACCAAAGAGATCATGGTATGATGAATTGGGATCCTGGTAATGGTACGCGTGATCACAACTCCGTTCAACTTAACCAGCAAGTGTACTGGGTCATCCAAGTAATACCTTACGTGAGTAAGGGTCGATCCCACAGAGATTGTTGGTATGAAGCAAGCTATGGTCACCGTGTAAATCTCAGTTAGGCAGATTAAATTGGTTTATGATGAGTTCGAAAATTAATAATAAACAGAAAATAAAATAGGATAGAAATACTTATGTAAATCAATAGTGGGGATTTCAGATAGGCGTGTGGAGATGCTAGAATCCTTTCGAATCTCTACTTTCTTATTACTTTCATCCAATCCTTCTTACTCCTTTCCATGGCAAGCTGTATGTAGGGCATCACCATCATCAATGGCTACTTTTAATCCTCTCGGGAAAATGGTCCTATGCGCTGTCACTGCATGGCTAATCGTCTGGAGGCATCACCCTTGTTGATAGCTACATCCCATCCTCTCAGTGAAAATGGTCCAAATGCTCTGTCACAGCATGGCTAATCATCTGTCGGTTCTTAATCAGGTTGGAGTAGAATTCCTTGATTCTTTTGCGTCTGTCACTAACGCCCAGCCTTCAGGAGTTTGAAGCTCGTCACAGTCATTCAATACCGGAATCCTACTCGGAATACCACAGACAAGGTTAGACTTTTCGGATTCCCGGGATCCTACTCGGAATACCACAGACAAGGTTAGACTTTCCAGATCCCCATGAATGCCACCATCTATCTAGCTTATACCACGAAGATTCTGTTGGGGAATCTAAGAGATATGCGCCCGGCCTAGAGTAGAATGGAAGTGGTTGTCAGTCACGCGCGTTCATAGGTGAGAATGATGATGAGTGTCACGGATCATCACATTCATCAAGTTGAAGTGCAACGTATATCTTGGAATAAGAATAAAAGAGAATTGAACGGAAAGTAATGGTAATTGTATTAAAACTTGAGGTACAGCAGAGCTCCACACCCTTAATCTATGGTGTGCAGAAACTCCACCGTTGAAAATACATAAGTGAAAGGTTCAGGCATGGCCGAATGGCCAGCCCCCTAAAATGTGATCAATAGCCTCTTAAGATGAAGAATAAAACAAAACTGAGACCAAAGATGAAACGTTGTCAAAAGACGACTAATACACTAGTAAAAAGTCTTATTTATACTAAACTAGCTACTAGGGTTTACATGAGTAAGTAATTGATGCATAAATCCACTTCCGGGGCCCACTTGGTGTATGCTTGGGCTGAGCTTGATCTATCCACGAGCTGAGGCGTTTATTGGAGTTGAACGCCGAGTTATAGCGTGTTTCTGGCGTTCAACTCCGGGTTATGACGTGTTTCTGGCGTTTAACTCCAGACAGCAGCATGTACTTGGCGTTGAGCGCCACTTTACGTCGTCAATTCGCGAATAAAGTATAGACTATTATATATTGCTGGAAAGTTCTGGATGTCTACTTTCCAACGCCGTTGAGAGCGCGCGATTTGGAGTTCTGTAGCTCTAGAAAATCCATTTCGAGTGCAGGGAGGTCAGATTCCAACAGCATCAGCAGTCCTTTGTCAGCCTCCTATCAGAGTTTTGCTCAAGTCCCTCAATTTCAGCCAAAAATTACCTGAAATCACAGAAAAACACACAAACTCATAGTAAAGTCCAGAAATGTGAATTTAACATAAAAACTAATGAAAACATCCCTAAAAGTAGCTTGAACTTACTAAAAGCTACCTAAAAACAATGCCAAAAAGCGTATAAATTATCCGCTCATCACCCCTCAAAGAAAATGGGAACAGAAGTAATTTGTAAATGTCAGGATGAACCCCATTTGTCTTGATCGTTTCACAAATCCTTAAGAAAACAGACAAATGTTGGTTGGGGTCTTCAAGAGGGCCACCTCCATAAGCACAATTGTTCTGCACCAAGGTGATTAGTTGAGGCTTCAACTCAAAGTCATTTGCCTGAACATTTGGGGTGAGGATGCTGCTCCCATAATATCTGGGATTGGGGATAGTGTAAGAGGCCAACACCCTTCTTACAGGCTGGGTATTGTTGCTCACTCCCTCTTCACGCACCTCAGCCTCCATAACTTGCAACAATCACAAACAAACCAAACGAAACATGGACATTCTAGTACCAGAATGTGGTTAGAGGGTTAGGTGACACAATGTGTCAAACAGTTAAAGCGCTTAATAAAAATAAAGAAAAATAAAGAAAAAAATGCTTAATCTAGACCACCACCTTACTTAATCATTGTCAATCTATTTCAATCCCCGGCAATGGCACCAAAAACTTGATGTGTGGAAAATGATCCAACACGAAACTCACCAGCAAGTGTACCGGGTCACATCAAGTAATAATAACTCACATGAGTGAGGTCGATCCCACAGGGATTGAAGGATTGAGCAATTTTAGTTTAGTGATTGATTTAGTCAAGCAAACAAGTATTGTTTGAGTGGTTTGTAATTGACAGAAGCTAAGTTGCTTGAAATGTAAAGAGAGATGGGTAATTGACTGAAAATTAAAGTGCAGAAAAATTAAAGAGGCTGAATCTTAAAGTGCAAGAAATATAAATTGCAGAAAGTTAGATTGTAAGAAATGTAAATAACTGAATCTTAAAGTGCAAGAAATGTAAATTGCTTGAATCATAAAAGGAATTGGGAATTGGGATTACAGAATTTAAACAAGCAAAGTAAATTTATTAACAGAAGTAGAAGATGAATTGAATTGAGTAGATCTCAAATAGTAAGGTAGAATGCTTTGAAACATAAAACAAAAAATGACTTGTGCTTAATTGTACAAAATAAAGATGGTTGAAGATCTCAGAGTGGAATAGACTAGAAAACAAGTCTAGATCTCAATCCTTCCTTGATCTAACAAGAACAATTGCAAAAAAATAAAGAAAAGTAAATTGCAGGAAGAATAGAAGATGAAGCAGTAAACGGAAAGTGAAATTCAATTATGCAGAGAAAGTAAACAAGATCTCAAGGTGAGATTGAAACAGTTCTTCAATTCTCCACCCAAGATCCAAAGCAAGAAAATAAAAGTGCTCAAACAAGAACAAGGAAGAAGAGCGATCAATTCCCCTTCCCAATTCTCTAAGATCTAAACTCAAAGTAAAGCTCCAAATGAAAATGAAAGTTCAGAAAATTTTAAAGTGAGTCTAGAGGTAAAAGTAAAAGAAAAAATATTGAAGGTAAAAGTCCTAACTAAATCAAACTAGCTTTTATTTATACACTTTCTTTTCTTGGATTTTAGAATTTGGGTGGGCTTAAAAGTTGGGTGAAGAATTGAATTAAATTTGATTTTTAAGTGAATTTAGCCCAAGTGTTGCTCCCAGGAGGATGCTCTGCTCTTGTGGAGAGCGGAGCATTGAAGCTTTGTGTGGGGATCCTTGTTGCGTGCCAAGGCTTATGAGGCAATAGGAGATTGCCCTGCTCTTGTGGAGAGCAGAGCAGTGGAGCCTTGCATGTGTATCCTGCCCGTGTCAATATTGTGTGCGCCAAGCTTCCTGGACCGTGTCATGATGCGCGCACCAAGCTCCCTGGCCGTGTCATGTTGCGCTCTGCTCTCCTTGGGAGCGGAGCATTGGTGCTTCCAAGGGGAGGTCCCAAGTTTGAAACTTGCTGGGTGGCTTTTTGGTGCAAATTTCCTTGGTTTCTTGTAACGCCTTGCTCCTTGCTTCCTCAAGGTGCTGTGTTCGATCCTTGGAGGTGGCATTTTGGCCAAGTGTGGCTTATTTTCCTTGTGAGTAGCGCTCCCCTTCCTCCCTTAGGTGCTTGGTTCGATCTTTGGGGAGAGCATTGGCAAACCTTTTTTTCTTTTAATTGTTTTGGATGGAGCCCGATAATGCTCTAAAGGAGAGTGGAGCAATGTTCTTCCTCCCTTGTTTCTTGTTTCCCAAATTGTGCTCCGCTCTCAAAGGGAGCAGAGCATTGAGCCTTGTTTCCTTGGTCCATTGTTGTGCTTCCTTGAAAGAGTGCTCCGCTCCTGAAGAGAGCACTATGCTTCCTCTTTTCATGCCCCATGCTTCATTGTTTCCTTTCCACACTCTTTTATTCTTTGGGCCACGCTTCTTAGGCCACGCTTTCTTGTTTTCTTCTTTTCTTCACCTACAAATAATCAAAACAACCAATCAAAGTATCACCAAATTCACAAGGTTTATAAATCATTAAAAATCAACTGAATTTAGCTTTAAACTTCATGATTTAGCATCAATTAAATGGTGGTTGTTTGATTCAAAGAAACCATGCATTTCCATTCCAAATTACTTACTTAGAATGCTAGAAAGTGCATAAAAACTAGTGAAACAAGTGAAATTAGCTTGAAAAATAGGCATATGATGACTTGTCATCAAAGCCCACTAACGTGAAAGTTAACGTGGAGCTAAGATTGATGAGCCAACGTTAGTGACACTCACCTTTGTCACTAACGTTGGAGATGGCATTCACTACCACGTTAGTGGCCACGTTAACTTAGTTAACGTGAGCTCTAACATGGAGAGTAGGGGCACTTGGAGCATTAGTGACAAAGGTAAGTGTCACTAACGCTCTCGAAGATGAGGCATACCCACGTTAAGAGCCACGTTAGTTACACTAACGTGAACTCTAACATAGGGACCAGGGGCACAAGGCAACGTTATTGGGAAAGGTGAGTCCCAATAACTTTTGCGAAGGTTCATAAGGCAACTTTAATGGTCACGTTAGTGCCACTAACGTTGGAGTTAACGTGGGCTATATGGGGTTGGAACGTTAGTGAAAAAGGTGATTGCCACTAACGTTCTCGAACCCACAATCTCACTTAATGTTAACATCACTAACGCCCATGCATAACTCACACTTTTCTACAAGCTGAGCCCACTAAAAATTATAACTGCTTCAACTCAAGATCTAAGGCCCACATCCAGGAGTTGGAGAACTCACTAGAAGATCAAGAGAAGTAGTATATATAGGAGTAGTTTTGAACTATAGAGGAGCTTGGCACTTTGGAGAACTACCCTCTGTATATTTACTTTTATGCACTTTTAGCTAAGGATGTATTCTTTTCTGCCATTTTCCATTTCTAGAGCTATGAAAAACTAAACCCCTTTCATTGGGTTAGGGAGCTCTGTTGTAATTTGATGGATCAATTATAGTTTTCGTTCTCTTATTATTTCCTCTCTTTTGATTTACTAGAAAGCTTTCGATCTTAATTCAATTGGTTAGTTGTCTTGGAAAAGAAACTCTCCATAATTGGATCTCCTCTGAGCCTTGAAAAAGGGCTGAGGAGATCATGCTAGAAATGCTTTCTCATGTTGGACCAAATTGGGGTCTAGGCGGATATAGTGACATGTAATCCTCCCAACACTTTGATTTGGAAATACATGTGGTATAATCAGTGACCACACTTCATTTCTTCCCATGAGCAATTAAATCAAGGAATTGGGCAACTGTTCAAGCATAGAGAGATTGGGTTGCCAAGGAATTGGAACCCAATCACTTAAGGATGCCAAGGAGATCAATAGATGCTTTGATTGAGGAAGAGATGAAAATGAATTTGATCCGGAGAATACAACATCTCCTGAGCCCAATGAATTCCCCATTTCTGATCTTACCCATTCTCTTTACTTTCTGCCATTTATTTACATGCTCATTTCCCCAAATCCCCATCTAAGATTCTGCACTTTATTTTCTGCTATTTACTTTCCCGACATTTAATTTTCTGCAATTCTCAAACTACATTCTGTTTAGCTCAACTAGCATACTCTTCCAACTAAAGTTGCTTGATCAATCAATCCCTGTAGTATTCGACCTCACTCTATTGTGAGTTTTTACTTGACGATAATTCGGTATACTTGCCGAAGAGAAATTTGTTGAGAGACAAGTTTTCATGCATCAAAAAGATGAAAATCTTGGTGATATTTTGAACCATTCTTGAACATCATAGCAAAGAGAATTAAAACGTTTATAGCTCCCACGTAAATAAGTAGTTGTATGGCAGCTATGAAATGGGAGTTTAATAAAATATAAAATAAGAATATACAAATAAGAACTAGTCCCAATGAAAAAGTAGAAAAAAAGAGGTTAGTAAAGAACACTACTCTTAAACTTCCTAATACAAGACATGATCCCAAAAAGACTAGAAGAAAATCATGTAGTAGTTCAGGTAAATCCATTATATGTAAAATAAGAGATAATTGCATCGAAATTTCATGACCTTTTTTATACGACCAGGGAAATCTATCTACGATATTTCTCTCTGCATCAAATTTCATCAAATCCTAACAAGTCGGATTAGGTACTAGTTAAGTTATGGATTTATGTTATTTCATTTGTTATACGAAAGAGTAGGTCGAGAAACTATATAATATAAAATATAATTATATATTATTATATAAGTATAACTAAATATAAGTCTAACTATATAGATATATAGTTATAGAACAGATATCAAAATAGAATAGATAGAATAAAAGAATATTTTAATAAGAATAAAATTATTTTAAAATATGGAATAGTTTTTCTATTTAATCTTATTATTTTTTAAATTTATATTAATCTGTTTCATATCTATTTATATATATGATATATAAAATAGAATAATGATCGATTTTATTATTTTCAATTATTTGTTATTTAGAATAGTTCAAATTGTATAATCATCAATTACTGACATTGGTAATCGGCCTAAAGCAATTTAATTATAATTCAATTCATGACGATCACAAACTGCAAGTTCATATTCTTCAGTCATTGATAAACAATTTGTTGGACAATACTCAACACAATTACCACAAAATATACAAATTCTAAAATCAATACTGTAATTAAGCAAACGTTTCTTTCGAATATTGACATGGCGAAAATTAGCCAATCAAGAAATTAGTATAGAAGTAACGTTGTGAGTACAGTTCCTAATCGACGAAAATCCGCTTATCAACTTAGAAAGGGTTGTCACAATTTTAGAATAAAAATACTGGGAGTATGAATTCTAGGTCGTCTCCCAACAAGTTGGATTGGACCCAAAATGAGCTGCAAAATCGCTAGGGGCGATTTCATTAAAGTGGGCCACGGACAGCATCGGCGAGTCCGCGCAAAGTGTGCATGCGCGCCCCTGAACGTGAAGCAACATATGGTAAAATTTATATCACTTCGAAGCCCCGGATGTTAGCTTTCCAACGCAACTAAAACCGCCTCATTTGGACCTCTGTAGCTCAAGTTATGGTCATTTGAGTGCCAGGAGGTCAGGCTTGACAGCTTTACAGTTCCTTCATTTCTTCATGAGTTCTCCCACTTGCATGCTTTTCTCCTCACTTCTTCCATCCACTACTTGCATTATGAACCTGAATTCACTCAGCAAACACATCAAGGCATCGAATGGAATTAAAGTGGATTAAAATCATCAATTTTGGGGCCTAAAAAGCATGTTTTCACATTTAAGCACAAATCTAGGGAGAATTCCAAAACCATACTATTTCATTGAATAAATATGGAAAAAGGTGATAAAATCCCCCAAAATAAGCACAAGATAAACCACAAAATCGGGGTTTATCAGTTTTCCAAGAAATTTTTGAGAGTTGAGGAACAGAAAATTTAATGATGGTAAATTAAAACAATGTAAATTAAAAGCGATTTATATATTTAAAGTAAAAGCCTTGACCGGGGGTAGATTAATTGGAAGTTCTATCCTTGTTGGATTTTCCTAAGTGGAATAGCAAGAGGTTGTTGTTTCACTTAGTTAACCCTTACTAAATAAAGGAAAGTCAAATGATTGAGCTAACTCTTATTCACAAGTCCTAATCCTCTCCCTTGGAAAGGATTAGCGTTAGTGCCTAGAGAGTTAGCCAAAACTTCCAATTTAACTAATCACTTGAGTATTCCAACTCAAGGGTCTCCTTTTAAACAACCTCTAAATCAAGTTGGGAGTCTACTCCATTGACATGAATACTACGTTCACAGGCATATAAAGGGAATAAGAGGAAGACATGATAAATTGAATAATAACCAATATGTGATTAAAAGTAAAAATAGTTCTTTGCATTAATAAATCCCCAAAATCATAAACATACGTATCTGAACAGGGTAAATGGGCAATTAAAAAGAGTAAAGGAATAAGGAAACAAACTAGAATAGCAACTTCAACAGAGGTAGTAACTCTTCTCAATATCTCAAATCAAAAGCATAAAACTAGAAATCTATGAATGTGAAGAACCCTAGAGGAAGTAGTAATTTTTCTTTAAGATTCCAATCTTAAACTAAAACTATACGAATGAGAATGTGTGTTGAGCTCTGCTTGTCCCCTGGCTCTAGTATGTGTTTCTCGGCCGCAAACTAGGTCCAAACTTGGCCCAAAATTGTCCCCAGCATTTTCTGCGATTTCTGCAGGTAGCACATGTCACGCATACGCGTCAGTCAAGCGTACGCGTCAGTCATGCGTACGCGTCGTTGGTCATCCTTGCGTGTCACGCGTATCCATCAGGAACACGCATGCGTTGCCATGCGAACTCCAATTCACGCGCACGCATCAGGTATGCGCACGCGACAGGTACGCGCACGCGACAGGTACGCGCACGCGTCACTCCTAGCTGGTTGCCTCCTTTAATTCTTGTGCTCCTTCCATTTATTGAAGCTTCCTCTCTATCCTCTAAGCCATTTCTGCCATATAAAGCCTAAAAACACTTAACGCACAGATCATGGCATCGAATGGTATATAAGAAACCATCTTTGGCTTGGTAGCTTCCTGTTATTTGTGAAGTGACTACCTGTGAGTCGCTGAAGACGATAAGTTTTTGAGCTCCAACCTCCCTACCCAACTTCAAACCAGCTAGTAGTGCCTCATATTCCACTTGATTGTTTGAGGCAGGGAACCGAATTTGAGGGAGAGTTCGATTTGGGTTCCCTGGTCGCTTTCAATTATTACGCCCATGCCACTTCCCGTTTTATTTGAGGAACCATCCACATATAGATTCCATTCTGTGGGGATTTCCGGTGTGTCTGTGAATTCCGCAATAAAGTCGGCCAGATATTGAGATTTTATGGCCGTCCGAACTTCGTATTGAAGGCCGAATTTGGATAGTTCGACTGCCCATTGCAAGATTCTGCCTGCCAAGTCTGTTTTCTGTAAGATCCTTTTTATGGGCTGGTTGGTCCGAACTTTAATGGTGTGAGACTGGAAATATGGGCGAAGTCGTCGAGATGCTATTATGATAGCGTAAGCGAACTTTTCTATTTTCTGGTAGTTCAGCTCGAATCCTTGTAATTCTTTGCTGATAAAGTATATGGGTTGTTGTCCGCTGTTGGCTTCTTGGACCAGTGCTGAGGCTATTGCCCGATTTCCCACCGCGAGGTACAATGCGAGTGGTTCTCCTTCCTGTGGCCGACTTAGTATAGGTGGCCGTCCCAGGAATCTTTTGAAGTCTTGGAAGGCTTGCTCGCATTTTGCTGTCCATTCAAACTCCTTTCCTTTCCTTAGAGTAGCGTAGAAGGGGAGAGATCTTATTGCTGATCCGGCCAGGAATCTGGACAAGGCTGCCAACCTCCCGTTGAGTTGTTGTACCTCTTTGACACAAGTCGGGCTTTTCATGTCGAGTACGGCCCTGCACTTGTCCGGGTTTGCCTTGATTCCTCTCTGTGTGATCATAAAACCCAAGAATTTACCAGCTTCTACTGCGAAGGTACATTTTGCGGGATTGAGTCGCATGTCGTGTCGTCTTATGGTGTTGAATACTTGCGTTAGGTCAGATAATAACATCTTTTCATCTTGCATCTTCACTAACATGTCGTCTACGTAGACTTCCATGATCTTTCCGATGTGATCCAAAAAAACTTTGTTCATTAATCTTTGATAAGTGGCTCCCGCATTTTTAAGACCGAAGGGCATAACAATGTAGCAGTAATTTGCCTTTAGGGTTAGGAACGAGGTTTTTTCTTGGTCGGGTGGGTACATTGGAATTTGGTTATATCCCGAGTATGCATCCATGAAGGAGAGGTATTTATATCCGGAGGAGGCATCCACCAGAGCGTCGATGTTTGGGAGTGGGTAGGGATCTTTTGGGCAGGCTTTGTTGAGATCGGTATAGTCAGTGCCATTCTCCACTTCCCGTTTGACATTTTTACCAATACGACATTCCACGACTTGAGAGTGTTCTGGTCCTAGCTTTCTATGCCTTTGTTGTACCGGCCGAGATCCTAGATAGACTGCTAGTTTATGGCACATTAGTTTGGGATCTATGCCTGGCATGTCTTCGGCCTTCCTCGCAAAGAGGTCGGCGTTGTCTCGTAGAAACTGTATGAGTAATTCTTTTATGTCTCTTTTTAGGAGTGTGCCGATGCTGATTGTTTGGTCCGGAGTGTCCCCGATTTGGATTTTCTCTATTTCTCCTTCAGGTTGTGGGCAAAGCTCCTCCCGTCTCTAAACTCCACTGAGCTCAATTGTGTGGAATTCTTCTCCTCTACTTCTGAGGTTTAGACTTTCGTTGTAACAGCGGCGCGCCATCTTCTGATCTGCCTTTATTGTGGCTATTCCTCCTGCAATTGGGAACTTCATGCATAGATGCGGAGTCGAGACTATTGCGCCGAGCTAATTTAATGTTGTCCGGCCTATTAGGGCATTGGAAACTGAACTTACGTTGACTACGATGTAATCTATTTTGAGTGTTCTTTACTGACTTCCTTTCCCGAAAGTTGTGTGGAGCGAGATGTATCCCATCGGTTGAACTGGGGTATCTCCCAGCCCGAACAGACTGTCCAGATATGTTATGAGTTCTTTTTTTTCCAAGCCCAGTTTGTCAAAAGCAGTTTTGAAATAAGATATCAGCAGAGCTTCCCTGGTCTATCAACGCGCGGTGAAGATTTGTGTTTGCTAGTATAATAGTGATGACCATGGGATCGTCATGCCCTGAGGCGACGCTGAATGCGTCTTCTTTGGTAAAAGTGATCGCCGGGATGTCGGGTGCTTCCTTCTTTCTTGCGACGTGATATACGTCTTTGAGATGCCTTTTGCGAGATGATTTGGAGATTCCTCCCCCGGCAAATCCACCGTGTATCATGTGGACATGTCTTTCTGGCGTTCGATATGATCGCGCGGTTGGTCCGACATCTTCTGCTCTTCTTCTTTTTCTTTGTTCATCATCATAGGTGGCTAGATATCGATCTAGCATTCCTTCTCGTACGAGCTTTTCTATGAAATTTTTTAAGTCAAAACACTCATTGGTGGAGTGCCCGTGGATCCGATGGTATTCACAATATTCAGCCCGGTTTTCTCCTCCTTTTTTACCTTTGAGAGGTCGAGCTGGTGGTATTTTTTCCGTGTTGCAAACCTCTCTGTATACATCCATAAGAGATACCCGAAGAGGGGTGTAATTGTGGTATTTTTTATTTTCTCTCCATGTCGATCTTCCTTCTTTGTGGAATCTTTGTCTTTATCCCGGGGGGTGAACCCGGCCTTCGAGGTCTCTCTTAATCGGGAGTTTTCCTCCATGTTGATGTACTTTTCCGCTCGTTCCTATACCTCGTTCAGAGATGTGGGGTATTTCTTTGATATAGATTGACTAAATGGCCCTTCTCGCAAGCCATTAATGAGGCCCATAATAGCGGCTTCTGTTGGCAGGTTCTGTATATCCATGCATGTCTTATTGAATCTCTCCATGTAGTTTCACAGGGTTTTCCGCTCTCCTTGTCTGATTCCCAGTAAGCTCGGAGCATGTTTAGCTTTGTCCTCTTGGATGGAAAATCTGGCCAGGAATTTCTTAGCCATGTCATCGAAACTTGAGATGGACCTAGGAGGGAGGTTGTCGAACCATCTAATTGCTATTTTTGTTAAAGTAGTTAGAAAGGCTTTGCAACGAACTGCATCTGAGGCGTCGGTGAGATACATTCTGCTTCTGAAGTTGCTGAGATGATGGCTGGGATCTGTAGTGCCATCGTATAAGGTCATGTCTGGGAGTTTAATGTCCTTTGGGATTTTTGTCTTCATGATCTCCTTGGTGAATGGATCTTGCTCCTTGCGGTTGCTATCTTCAGGAGTAGATCGGCTGGCTTTCGTCTTGACATCGGCCTCAAGTTTTAGGAGTTTGTTCTCCAATTCCTAGCATCGCCTTATTTCCCTTTGTAGGTCCTTCTCGGCCTCTCGTTGGCATAGGGCTTCTTCTTCAAGTTGTTTTAACCGGTCTTGAAATGCATCCAGAGCTCCCTCATTTGGGGAGTTCTTATTGTTGTTGATTTGAGAAGTATCTTTTGGTGTGGTATCCACGTTTTTGTGCGGCATTCTTTCCTCTAAATCTAAGGTGTGGTCGTTGTCATGGTCGTCCGCCATGGTGATGGGATGACTTCAGGGTTCCCCGGCAATGGCGCCAATGTTCCGAGGGTTACCTGAAACTGTAGGTCAATCTCGAACGAGATCTTCTGTGTGGGTCAGAGCTGTTGTGTCTGACTTGTTGGACTTGGTGATGGTGCTGATCCTTCGTCCCCGGAGGGTAGCGGGTACCTGCAAGGGACTCCGATGCTTAAGTTAGCAAGGGTATTAAGCAGGTATTGAGTAGAATCAGAGTATGAGTTATACCTGGGTGCTCCAGTGTATTTATAATGGTGTAGAGTGACCTTTTCAGATAAGATAAGTTAGTTATCTTATCTTTCATGGGAACCGCCCTTATCTCTATAGGCTTGGGCTGCCTTTTGGATTGGGGTCATGTTCCTCTATTCGGGCCCTTTATTGGGCATTCCTGTGACTTGGCTGAGCTTTTTGAGAAGAGGTCGGTTTGTCTTAACCTGAAGCGGTCGGTCACTTTGTCTGTAGAACATTCCGGGTCGGACATCTCGACCCAGGGTATGAATAGTAAGCATACTTGAGGTGGGGTGGAAGGGGCTTTAACTCCAATTTCTGCTCATAGTTAGACACTTGATCTTCTGGAGCCATTGGTGGGGCCAAGTTATCTCTAGTAAGCTCAGAGGGTTTCCCCACACTTGCATCTTGCTCCATGGCCATCTCTTCCACTTCTTCCTGGTGGACTTCTGCCATGGTCTCATCAATGATGTCGCATTGGAAGATGGAATGATCTTTCGGAGGGTGTTTCACAGCTTCATCCAGGTTGAAGCTCACTGCTCTGCCATCTATCTCAAAAGGGTAAGTTCCTGATAAGGCATCCAACTTGAACCTTGGAGTCTTCAGAAATGGTCTTCCAAGTAGGATGGATGATGGTCTTCCTGAGTCATTAGGGGGCATCTCCAAGATGTAAAAATCAATAGGGAATCTTAGCCCCTTAATGCTCAATAGCACTGACATAGGCGGAAATTGGCAGATTAAGAATTAATTAGAAAAATGGCGTTGCAAGTACAGTTCTTAACCGACGAAAATCCACTTATCAATTTAGAAAAGAGTTGTCACAATTTTTAGAAATAAAATACTGGGAGTATGAGTCCCAGGTCGTCTCCCAACGAGTTGCAGGAAAATGTGCTATTTTATCAATCAGAGGTTTTCCAAATGGGTTTTGAGTTTGATGAACAGAAAATTAATTTAGAGAATTTGTATGATTTAAATAAAAATCTTGACCAGGAGAAGATTAATTGGAAGTTCTATCCTTGTTGGAATTTTGTCAAGATCAATTAATAATTAGTCATTGTTTTCATTTAGTCAACCATCAATGAATGAAGGAAACTCAAATTAAAAGTCAACTTCTATTCACAAGTCCTAATCCTCTCCCTTGGGAAGGATTAGAGTTAGTGACTAACAAGCCAACCAACAATGAACCAATTACAATTGAACTCTTGAGTATTCCAACTCAAGGTTCTCCTCTTAATCAACTCCCAATCAAGTTGGGGAACTACTTCATCATCATAAATATTGACTTCACAAAATTAATGGGAAAAATAAAAAGAGACATAATAAATAATAATCAAAGAGATTAATTAAAAGTAGAAATAGTCTTGTATTAATAAACTTTAAAAATAATCCAATGTCAACTCTGGACAATTTAAGAATATGGGAGAGTAAATGAAAAGTAAATAACAAACTATAATAACCAGTTCTGGAGGTAGACTCTTCTCAAAAGCCAAAGCCAAAAAATCTTCAAATCCTAAATTATGAATGTAAAAAGAGAAACCTAGGGGAGGAGTGAAATCAAATCTAAAAAACTAGAAATTATGCGGAATGAATTCTCTTTCGTCTCTACATGTTCCCTGGCTCTAATCTGTGTTTCTGGGCCGAAAATTGGGTCGAAACACAGCCCAAAATCTATGCCAGCGACTTCTGCAATTCTGCAGACCGCGCACGTCACACGACTGCATCGTCCACGCGTTCGCGTCACTCAGCGTTTTTCGTGCCACACGTGCGCGTCATCCATGCATTCGCTTCACTCGTGCAGCTTCCAATCCACGCAGTCGCGTCAGGCATATGAGCGCGTCACTGTGATTTCCTCCATTTCGCGCGGCCGCGTAAGCTATGCGCCCGCGTCACTTCTCGCTGGTCATCTCCTTAATTCCTTGTGTTCCTTCCATTTTTGCAAGCTTCCTCTCTATTCCTTATGCCATTCCTGCCTTATGAAGTCTGAAACACTTAACACACAGTGATGATTGAATTTTTGACGGTTTAGAATTTCACTAATAAAATCTCGTTGTAAAGTATAGTTTCTAAACCAACAATAACCCTTTCATACAAAAGATTGTTTGTCACAAGTAACAAACCCCTAATTTTATAAACCGAAGTATTCAAACCTCGGGTCGTTCTCCCTAGGAATTACAATAAAGTGTCTTTTTATTGGTTATGAGTTATTTTGGGGTTTTGGATAAGAAACATGAAAAGTAAATGGCAATGAAAATAAACTAACAACTAATAAAGCTCTTGGTAAGATATGAGAACTAGAAATCCTATCATAGCTATCCTCCTCAATTGTGATGAGAATTTTTCATTGCTCCCACTTAGTTAACCCCTAACCATGGAGGTAAGTCAAGTGGATGAATCAATTCGATTCCTCAAGCCCTAATCAACTCCTAAAGGAATGACTAGCTTTAGAGACATTCAAATCAATTAGCAACTTCTAATTATCAATCAACAAAGGAATTAGATAACTCAAGTGTCACTAATTACTCTACCTAAGCCAAGAGGAGCAAAACCTACACTAAAATCCAACCAAGCATTTCATCAAACACTTGGAAGGCATAAAAGGAAAGCATAGCAAATCAACAACAAGAATGAAATCTAGCAACAATTATTGCAAAGAATTAACAACAACAAATCAAGGAAATCACAATTATCATGAATTACCTCAAATTGCATTATTGAAAGAAAACAAATGAACAACAATCTATCCAAAACAAAAAATGAAGAATTACAATTGTTAAAGTGCATAACTAGAAAGGGGAAGATGGGAAGAGTAAGACTTGATGAAAGAGAAGTAAATTGAGGCAAGAATTAAACCTAGATCTAAGAAGAGAGATTAATCAAACCCTAATCCTAATCCTAGAGAGAAGTGAGAGCTTCTCTCTCTAAAACTCTAAACTAATCCTAAGTATATTCTATGCTAAACTTAGATGATTTATTGACTGATGCCTTCCCCTTAATCCTTCATCCTTTTATTCCTTTCCCTTAGCAATTGGCGCCAAAATGGGTTCAGAAACCCTCTCAAATCGCCAGGCACGTGCTGCATTAATGAGGTCATGTGCTGTCATCGACGCGTGCACGCACGGTATGCGTGCGCGTCCCTGGCTTATTTCGCAATGTGCGCGCGAGCGCCTTGTGCGCGTGCGCGTGCTTGGCCGGGATCAATTCTTTGGCTTTTTGTCCTTCTCTCCACTTGCATGCTTCCTTTCTTGCTCCCTTGATCCATGACTAGCCTATTTCATCCTGAGATTACTAGCAAATATATCAAGGCATCTTATGGAATCAAAGAGGAACTAGAATTCATCAAAATAAGGCTTAAAAAGCATGTTTTTACACTTAAGCACAAATACGGGAGAGATTACAAAACCATGCCAATTCATAGGTTAAATGCGAGAAAAGGTTATCAGAATACTCTAAATTCAATACAAGATAAATCCTAAAAATAGGGTTTATCAACCTCCCCACACTTAAGCCTTAGCATGTCCTCATGCTAAAATAAGAAGGAACTAAGGGTTATGACATTTATTTGAATGCACTAAACTATATGAACTTATCTAAATGCAATTATCTAAAGCAAATGGAAATGTTTAGTTCAAACATATCAATTTCCAAGAGAGCATGTGTAAGCACAAGAGCTAGGCAATAGGAATTAAGTCCAAACCACAATTGTATTGAATTATTAAAAAGAGTTCAAACTTGCAAGAATATAAATAATATGGGTGAACACATGTGATTGAACTTTTGAACCCTCACCGGATGTGTATCCGCTCTTATTCACTCAAGTGTTTAAGGGTTAATTCACTCAATTCTCTTCTAATCATACTTTCCAAAATTTGATTTTCTTCTAACAATCAACACTTATTCAATGCATGTATACATTCATCATGAGGTCTTTCATTTAGGTTGTAATGGAGTTAGGGTCAAGGTAGGATCATGTATGGTTAAGTGGACTAGGATTTGAATCTTTGATTAGCATAGACTTACCCACCTAACTATATAATGACCTATACAAGTTCAAACTATTCTAGCTACCCATTCTTCACTTTTTTTTTTTCTTACATATTCATGCATTCTATTCTTTAGTTCATAACACTTATGCATTGATTCCTTTTTATTGAACTTCACCATGGGGCATTTTGTCCCCTTTTTATTATTTTTCTTCCTTTTTCTTTCTCTTTTTTTTTTCTTTTTTTTTCTATCCTTTTGTTTTTCTCATTTTCACTTCTATTTCTTTTTTCTTTTCATTTTTCTTTTTCTTTCAAACTATACACAAGAACATCAATGCATAAGGTCTCTACATTTAATCAATACATGAGTATGTACCACTTCCCCAATATAAAAATACAAAACACAAACACCCTTTTATCCCAACCAATGTTCCCAAGCCTTACCAACGTTGAATAATAAACACTCTCACTAGCCTAGGCTAATCAAAGATCCAAACAAGGACTTTTCATTGGTTTTTCGCCTTGGGCTTGTAATGTGCTAAAATGAGAATAAGTTGGTTAAGCATAGGCTCAAAATTGGCAAACAATGGAGAGTAAAAGGTAGGCTATTTGGGTAAGTAGGCTAATGAAATAATGGCCTCAATCATACAAATGCATAAATACAAGAAATAAATGGACATATAGAATCAAGCAAATCAAGGATCATAATCATAGAAAAGAGGACAATTTCACACAAGAATAGAAAATAAGTGGTTATAAAATGTAACCACATCAATAGGCTCAAGTCTCACAAGCTTGTGTTCTTAATTCAATACATGCTTCACAAAGTATGAATTCAAGCAAGTTTCACCAAAAATTTTCTTTCAATCAATTGGGTTAATGCCCTATATTTAAATTTCTTGAAAAATCTCAATGTTTGACTAAGCATTGTTGTGATTGAAAAATGCAAAAATTTCCTTAGTTTACCCTTTCCTTTTACTTAGAACCAATTTCTTATGTGAAAAGGGTGACTAAGTTTTTGCAATTCAAAGTATGATTTCTAATCACAACCACAAACTAAAAAGAAAGATATGCAAAAATGTATAAAGAAAAATCCAACTGAAAGTAATCTAAAGATATCCACAAGCATCAAAAGCATCAAAATATCTAAAATCAAAAATAAGCAGTAAAGGTGTCCAAAATAAACTCAAAATGCATCAAAATATATACAATAGGTATGCAAAATAAGATAACTAGGAGAGTAGCCGAAAAGTTTACCGGTCCCCAAGTAATGCTACCGGTGACCTCCCCACACTTAAGAACAAGCATCGTCCTCGATGCTAAACCGGAGGATCAGTGGAAGGTACAACCGGGGGCTCTGGCTGTGGAACCGGCTCCGCATGAGTCTGAGCTGTCTCTGTGGTGTCTGGGGCATCTGGAGGGGCATCCCGCTGAGTCAGTGCCTCCGCATCCTCCTCCTGATGATCCTGCTCATCGGAGGCCGGAGAGTCAGGAAGCGGGGGTAACTCAGCACCCAGAGAAATAAGCGCCTTGTCCATCCGATCCAATCGGCGTCTGACATGGAGTCTCTCGCGCTCTAAAAACCGGAATAGACGCTGGACCAGTAAGTAGGTGGGCTCAGGTGCTGCCGGTGGAACTGTCAATGAAGAGGGAGCTGTGGCTGTAGAGGAGGATGGTGCTGTTGTAGGGGCTGACTGTCCAGCTATCCCCACTACCGCTCTAGCCTTGGAACAGCGTCTAGCTGGCGGCCTCTCATGTACCCAACCACCCCAAGGAATAGTAACCTTTCTGTCATCTGCATCAGGGGGTGGTGGTAACACATCATCATCTAACCAAGGGACCTCGGCTAGGGCAACCATACTCGTGACCAAAGTAGGAAATGGAAGTAGGCCACGAATATGCGCCCGCCACATGCATTGCCGGATAAGTCGAGGAAAATAGACATCCTTCCCCTCCATGACACACCCAATCAGTAGAAGCATCTCCATAGGGATCTTAGAGATGTGAGTGGTAGGCAAGACGTAGTGGGTAAAGATCATCTGCCAAGTCCTGGCCTCTCTAGTCAAGTGACCAAATAGCATCCCCTTAGGCTTGGTATTGTTTGCATCCATAACCCATGTGGCATCTGGTAAGCCAATCATGCTCCGAAGTGCCTCATAATCAAAGGTCATGCTGTGTATGGCCAACTCAGCCTGCTGATGGGCGCAAGTGCCATCAGGAATATGTCGGCACTGCAAAGCCTCCTCAATGGCAGTCTCAGTAATCATGATCTCTCTACCCATCAACTGAACCGAATCCAAAGTCGGACGGAAGAAGTTGCAATAAAATTCCTTCACCCAAGATATGTTAATATCCCCCAAATCTCGGTCAACAAAGTCTATACCCAATTCAAGGATCCGACTAGTAATGGACCGTCGGACATCATTGGGGAGAACAAGCTTCTTCTCGGTATTCAGTTTTGTTGTCCGATACTTGGAAAGTCGAAGCTCACAGTAGAGGTTGGGGAACTTAGTCGGGTCAGTAGAAGGTAACAGCTGATTTTCTTTTTCTTTGTCATTTAGAGGATTCTTAGCATAATTCTTATAAATGGAGGGAATAGAGGGTGTAGAGTGTTTTCTTTTCTTGGAAGAGGTGGCTATAGCCTTCCCTTTATCTGACATCCTGAAAAAGAATGTGAGAGAATATAAGCAATAAAGCATGTAGCACAAAGCAAAGAAAGCATATTCCGGATGTAAAATGGATGACAAGCAAACATGATGTGAATGGGACTTGAAATATGGCCAACAAATAAGAACAGAAAACACAGCCATATCCCAAAATCCAATATTCACTAATGAGCACAATTCATAAAGAATAAGTATGTTCATCATCAATACTCAAAGAATGGTTAAAAGAGTTAAAATACAAGTTGGGAAGGAAAGGGGGCAGTGAGTTAGAGAAAAAGAAATGAGGTTAAAAATTAGGAGCATGATGAGAGATGAACATTTCAAGCATACAAATCATGGTCACAGCATATCATGCAAATCCCGGAAGTCGAAAACAACGAAAGGTAGCCCAAATTCGTAATAGAGAGCAAAATGAAATTAAATTTCTCGAAAATTGGGCAGCATTTCGGCTTAAAATTGGACGTTCCCGGGCTGCAAAATGGCACAAACAATCATGATTATAATATCAATTATTCAAAGCAACAACAAGATAGCCTCCAGGCAACACAGAATGCACACAGAGCAACTCAAACGTGGCACTTAGCAAACAATTGAACAAGCAGAAAATAAACACAAACGGAGCACTTATCAGGCCTAGAGTCCTCTATCCAGCCCTAGCTACCTAACCGTAATTATTTCTAACTAATCCTAACATGTAACATTTGAATTCAACTAACTAACAGAAAATTACAAAAGCTAACAAAATTGAACAGTTAAGAACAAACAGAGTGTGAACAGGAACCTGGGAGCGGGAGAAGAACTGTAAAGGAAAGGAGAATTGGGCTTGAGGTAAGGGCAGCAGAGGCAGAAGCTCGCACCGCCGTGGACGGTGGCGGTGAAGGTGGCCGGCTGTGGTGGTTTGACCGAAAGGAGAGAGTGAGTGGAGGAGAGAGAGAGAGGGTGAGGTGAACGGACGAGAGAGAGAGGATGAGTGGGGTTGATGGTGAAGGACGGCGGCCGTGCGGCGGTGGCGACGCTGCTGCCGCGGTGGTTATGGGGAGAAGAGGAAGAATGGGAGTTGGGGGAGAGAAGAAGGAGTGCGCGGCTGCGCGACACTCTTCGCGTGTTAGGGTTATCCCCTTTTTTTGAATCGATGCGGGCGCGCACCTTGCGCGTCCGCGTACATTGAGGAAAATAGAGATCCACGCGCGAGCGTACAGTGCGCTCTAGCGTAGATTGGCAGGTTATGCAAGGGCGCGTGCGCGTACAGTGCGCGCACGCGTACATGGGGTTGGGCCTGAGGCTTAGAGTCGGCTTGACGCGCACCCAACTCTCGGGGCAAAAGCCTAGAGTCGCGGCAGCATGTAAGGGACGCGCGCGCAGCAAGTGCGCGTCCGCATACATTGGTAATTTGTGAGAAGGCGCGCTAGCGCAATGCGTGCGCTCGCGTCGGTTCCTCCTTGGGCATATTGGGGCGCACGCGGCAGGTGCGCGTCCGCGCAGATCGAGTTGGGCTAGGGGCTTAAAGTTGGCCCAGATCCGGCTCAACTCTCTGGGGCTTGGCTCAAAAAATTGCAGCAGCAGATCGACGTGGACGCGGTAGGTGCGCGTCCGCGTGAATTTCCATGATCTCATGATCGGCGCGCACGCACGTAGGGCGCGGCAGCGTGGGTCAGGTTGGGCTCATGGCATAATGGTTGCCCAAGAGAGGCCCAACTCTCGGGTACGTGGGTGATGATGTATCAGCTCAGGGACGCGTGCGCGTACAACGTGCGCGCGCGTCCACCCCCCTTTTTTTGTGAGAGAAATATGCTGAAGTGCTCCCCATACTATTCACAACTCTTTATGCATCCACTACTAAACACAAGAATGCAATTCACAAAAAAATGCAATATGATATTATTCATCTACTACTAAACACAACATACATGTGACTAAGCTAACAATTAAGTTGTACAAACAAATTTATGTGAAACATCTACCTACAATGGTAACTCAAATCACTTATTAAGGAAATTTAAAAGAGAGTGGAAAGAGTTTACCATGGTGGGGTGTCTCCCACCTAGCACTTTTAGTTTAAGTCCTTAAGTTGGACATTTTGAGGTGCTTGTTGTCATGGTGGCTTATGTTTGTACTCATCCTTGAATCTCCAAGGATCTTTGCTTCTCAATTGGTTGACAGAAATTCCAACCATTTTCATCGAGCTTGGGCAAGGTTCTACCCAAGATATAAGTTCCCATAGTTGGTCTTCACATAGCAAACCGGGATCCCATATCTTATCTTCACACCCATCCGTTGGTTGAGCTTCATGATTTTGTCGTACGGGTGGTTGACATAAGGGTGATTGACACATAAAATTCTCTTTATTCCACCAATGCTTCCTTCTAAGCCCATATATGGTGATTTCCGTACCATCCTCATTCATACACCTTAGAGTCTTAGTCTTTATGATTTTTATACCGAAATTCCAACCACTACACAACTCTTTCCTATTCTTAACTCCACAAAGAGCTCTAAGTTGACCATCATTTTCAATTAAACCATATTCAAGTGAGAAAGTAAAGCTTAGGGATGAGAGTTTTACCCACTTGAATGTTGTATTGGATGGTGACTTGGGAAGGTCCCCACACTTAGACAATGCAAGGTCTATTTCTTTAGGCTCTTCTTTAGTTGTTTCCACCTCTTCACAAACTTCTTCGATTTTAACCTTATCCCCTTTTTCACTTGGCTCGGTGTTGTCTTCAAGAACTTCATCTTGTCTAATGGGAGGTGATTCAATTTGGGATAGGAATTCATGGACGAATGAAGTCATCTCTTGATCAACCTCTTCATATCCTTCAATTTCAATATACACCATGCCATTTCCGTCTTCCTTGGGAGGTTGTGCACACTCTTTTATAATTTTAACTTCATGTCTGAGGGAAGAGGATTCCATTGTAGAGAGAAATTTATCCATGATTGAATCCATCTCTTGATAAGCTTATTCCAAATCTCCGACGATAGTATGCCTTGGAGGTTGCGCACCCTCCTTAACATCAATATCAAGCTTCTCGGAAGAGTGCTCCATGATGCTACATTCCCATAGACTCTCAACATCTCCCAAATCTTCAACCACTTCTTCCTTTTCTTCAACGATCATTGGCTCTTCCAATTGTTCCAATGCGAAACTTGGTTTCTCCTTCTCCACCGAATTGTCCAATTTCTCCTTCATACTTTGCTCTTCTTTTGACTTTTCACATGTCGTCATGGACGCACCTTGAGTATTCAAACATTGGTGGGCTAAAGTGTGCACCACCTTGGTCAAATTAGTCACAAACTCAAGTGTATCCCGCTTCATGGCTTCTTGTCCTTGGAGTAACAAAGTGAGAGGATCGTCTATTGGGGCTTGGGGTGAGTAG
Source organism: Arachis stenosperma (assembly GCF_014773155.1). Lineage (NCBI taxonomy): Eukaryota > Viridiplantae > Streptophyta > Magnoliopsida > Fabales > Fabaceae > Arachis > Arachis stenosperma. The sequence goes on from NC_080382.1 coordinate 56,166,358, forward strand.
GAGGGTTCATTACTTTGGAAAGATGGTTTATGGTAGGAAAGTGGTTCTTCTTGGTGAAATTGTGGAGGTGGTGTGCATCGAGGTGGTTCTTGGTAGTAGTGATCTTGGAATTATAATCCCGTGAATGGCTCATATGGTTTAAAAGTTGGATGGTGTGATGAATATGGATTGGGTTCATATGGAAGTGTTTGGTGAAAATAGGCTTGTGAGTATGGTTGAGAGTTATGTTGAGGATATGGTTCATAGACATATGGTGGTGGTTCTTGAAAGTCCCAAGGTGATTCACCATAGCCATTGGATTGATATGAATCATAGAATGGCTCTTCTTCACAGTGCATTGGTGGAGGTTGTTGCCATGAAGATTGATCATATGTATATGGCTCCTCCCACCTTTGGTTATCCCATCCTTGATACATTTCTTCATTATAGTCCTCATTTCCTACAACATATTGATAACCACACTCATAGCCAAGGCGAGAATTCATGATAGCAACAATAAAATGAAAACAAAATCAAATAAGAAGCAAGAAAATTAAATCCTAAAACAAGATATTCACACTATTCACATATGTACAATAACCAATAACATAATGGTGCACGAAATTGTGATCATCAATGGCGCCATCAACATGGTACGCTCATTGCAATCTCAACCCTCTATCACAACTCCGCACAACTAACCAGCAAGTGCACTGCGTCGTCCAAGTAATAAACCTTACGCGAGTAAGGGTTGATCCCACGGAGATTGTTGGTATGAAGCAAGCTATGGTCACCTTGTAAATCTTAGTCAGGCAGACTCAAATGGGTATAGATGATGAATAAAACATAAAGATAAAGATAGAGATACTTATGTAATTCATTGGTAGGAACTTCAGATAAGCGTATGAAGATGCCTTCCCTTCCGTCTCTCTGCTTTCCTACTGTCTTCATCCAATCCTTCTTACTCCTTTCCATGGCAAGCTTATGCAAGGATTTCACCGTTGTCAGTGGCTACCTCCCATCCTCTCAGTGGAAATGTTCAACACACCCTGTCACGGCACGGCTATCCATCTGTCAGTTCTCGATCAGGCCGGAATAGAATCCAGTGATTCTTTTGCGTCTGTCACTAACGCCCCGCCCTCAGGAGTTTGAAGCACGTCACAGTCATTCAATCATTGAATCCTACTCAGAATACCACAGACAAGGTTAGACCTTCCGAATTCTCTTGAATGCCGCCATCAGTTCTAGCCTATACCATGAAGACTCTGATCTCACGGAATGGCTGGCTCGTTTGTCAGGCGAGCGCTCGGTTGTCAGACGATCAACCATGCATCGTGTATCAGGAATCCAAGAGATATTCACTCAATCTAAGGTAGAACGGAGGTGGTTGTCAGTCACACGTTCATAGGTGAGAATGATGATGAGTGTCACGGATCATCACATTCATCAAGTTGAAGAACAAGTGATATATTGGAATAAGAACAAGCGGAATTGAATAGAAGAACAATAGTAATTGCATTAATACTCGAGGTACAGCAGAGCTCCACACCTTAATCTATGGTGTGTAGAAACTCCACCGTTGAAAATACATAAGAACAAAAGTGATCATTGGCTTCGGCCCCAGAGAGGGAACCAGAAAAACCAAGATGAAAATACAATAGTTAAAGGTCCTATTTATAGGAAACTAGTAGCTTAAGAATTACAAAGATGAGTAAATGACATAAAAATCCACTTCCGGGCCCACTTGGTGTGTGCTTGGGCTGAGCATTGAAGCATTTTCGTGTAGAGACTCTTCTTGGAGTTAAACGCTAGCTTTTATGCCAGTTTGGGCGTTTAACTCCCATTTTGGTGCCAGTTCCGGCGTTTAACGCTGGAATTTCTGAAGGTGACTTTGAACGCCGGTTTGGGCCATCAAATCTTGGGCAAAGTATGGACTATCGTATATTGCTGGAAAGCCCAGGATGTCTACTTTCCAACGCCGTTGAGAGCGCGCCAATTGGGCTTCTGTAGCCCCAGAAAATCCACTTCGAGTGCAGGGAGGTTAGAATCCAACAGCATCTGCAGTCCTTTTCAGTCTCTGAATCAGATTTTTGCTCAGGTCCCTCAATTTTAGCCAGAAAATACCTGAAATCACAGAAAAACACACAAACTCATAGTAAAGTCCAGAAAAGTGAATTTTAACTAAAAACTAATAAAAATATACTAAAAACTAACTAGATCATACTAAAAACATACTAAAAACAATGCCAAAAAGCGTACAAATTATCCGCTCATCACAACACCAAACTTAAATTGTTGCTTGTCCCCAAGCAACTGAAAATTAAATAAGATAAAAAGAAGAGAATATGCAATGAACTCCAAAAACATCTATGAATATCAGTATTAATTAGATGAGCGGGGCTTTTAGCTTTTTGCCTCTGAACAGTTTTGGCATCTCACTTTATCCTTTGAAACTCAGAATGATTGGCTTCTTTAGGAACTCAGAATCCAGATAGTGTTAATGATTCTCTTAGTTAAGTATGATGATTCTTGAGCACAGCTACTTATTGAGTCTTGGCCGTGGCCCAAAGCACTCTGTCTTCCAGTATTACCACCGGATACATACATGCCACAGACACATAATTGGGTGAACCTTTTCAGATTGTGACTCAGCTTTGCTAGAGTCCCCAATTAGAGGTGTCCAGGGTTCTTAAGCACACTCTTTTTTCCTTGGATCACAACTTTATTTCTTTCTTTCTTCTCTCTTTTTTTTTTCGTTTTCTCCTTTTTTTTTCGGAATTTTTCTTTTTTCTTTTTTTTTTTGTATTCACTGCTTTTTCTTGCTTCAAGAATCATTTTGATGATTTTTCAGATCCTCAGTAACATGTCTCCTTTTTCATCATTCTTTCAAGAGCCAACATTCATGAATCACAAATTCAAAAGACATATGCACTGTTTAAGCATACATTCAGAAAACAAAAATATTGCCACCACATCAAAATAATCAAACTGTTATAAAATTCAAAATTCATGCAATTCTTTCTTTTTTTCAATTAAGAACATTTTTCATTTAAGAAAGGTGATGGATTCATAGGACATTCATAACTTTAAGGCATAGACACTAAGACACTAATGATCACAAGACACAAACATAGATATACATAAGCACTAAAGTTCGAAAAACAGGGAAATAAAGAACAAGGAGATTAAAGAACGGGTCCACCTTAGTGATGGCGGCTTGTTCTTCCTCTTGAAGGTCTTATGGAGTGCTTGAGCTCCTCAATGTCTCTTCCTTGTCTTTGTTGCTCCTCTCTCATGATTTTTTGATCTTCTCTAATTTCATGAAGGAGGATGGAATGTTCTTGGTGCTCCACCCTTAGTTGTCCCATGTTGGAACTCAATTCTCCTAGGGAGGTGTTCAGTTGCTCCCAATAGTTTTGTGGAGGAAAGTGCATCCCTTGAGGCATCTCAGGGATCTCATGATGAGAGGGGTCTCTTGTTTGCTCCATCTTTTTCTTAGTGATGGGCTTATCCTCATCAATGGGGATGTCTCCCTCTATGTCAACTCCAACTGAATAACAGAGGTGACAAATGAGATGAGGAAAGGCTAACCTTGCTAAGGTAGAGGACTTGTCCGCCACCTTATAGAGTTCTTGGGCTATAGCCTCATGAACTTCCACTTCTTCTCTAATCATGATGCTATGAATCATGATGGCCCGGTCTAGAGTAACTTCGGACCGGTTGCTAGTGGGAATGATTGAGCGTTGGATAAACTCTAACCATCCTCTAGCCACGGGTTTGAGGTCATGCCTTCTCAATTGAACCGGCTTCCCTCTTGAATCTCTCTTCCATTGGGCGCCCTCTTCACATATGACTGTGAGGACTTGGTCCAACCTTTGATCAAAGTTGACCCTTCTAGTGTAAGGATGTTCATCTCCTTGCATCATGGGCAAATTGAATGCCAACCTTACACTTTCCGGACTAAAATCCAAGTATTTCCCCCGAACTATAGTAAGCCAATTCTTTGGATCCGGGTTCACACTTTGATCATGGTTCTTGGTGATCCATGCATTGGCATAGAACTCTTGAACCATTAAGATTCTGACTTGTTGAATGGGGTTGGTAAGAACTTCCCAACCTCTTCTTCGGATCTCATGTCGGATCTCCGGATATTCACCCTTTTTGAGTAAAAAAGGGACCTCGGGGATCACCTTCTTCAAGGCCACAACTTCATAGAAGTGGTCTTGATGCACCTTTGAGATGAATCTCTCCATCTCCCATAACTCGGAGGTGGAAGCTTTTGCCTTCCCTTTCCTCTTTCTAGAGGTTTCTCCGGCCTTAGATGCCATAAATGGTTATGGGAAAACAAAAAGCAATGCTTTTACCACACCAAACTTAAAAGGTTTGCTCGTCCTCGAGCAAAAGAAGAAAGAAGAGAGTAGAAGAAGAAGAAATGAGGAAGAAGGGAATGGCTTTTGTGTTCGGCCAAAGAGGGGGAGAAGTGGTGTTTAGGTTGTGTGAAAATGAAGGGGTGAAGAAGGGTGTATATAGGGGAGGGGGAAGGGTAAGGTTCGGTCAAGTAAGGATGGGTTTGGGAAGGAAAGTGGTTTGAATTTGAATGGTGAGGTAGGTGGGGTTTTATGAAGGATGGATGTGAGTGGTGAAGAGAAAGATGGGATTAGTGAATGGGGGAAGAAGAGAGAGGGTGGTGGGGTTGGTGGGGATCCTGTGGGGTCTACAGATCCTGAGGTGTCAAGGAAAAGTCATCCCTGCACCAAATGGCATGCAAAATCACGTTTTGAGCCAATTCTGGCGTTAAACGCCGGGCTGGTGCCCATTTCTGGCGTTTAACGCCAGGTTCTTGCCCTTTTCTGGCGTTTAACGCCAGTCTGGTGCCCCTTTCTGGCATTAAACGCCCAGAATGGTGCCAGACTGGGCGTTAAACGCCCACCTGCTAGCCTTACTGGCGTTTAAACGCCAGTAAGTTCTTCCTCCAGGGTGTGCTGTTTTTCTTCCTGTTTTTCATTCTGTTTTTGCTTTTTCAATTGATTTTGTGACTTCTCATGATCATCAACCTACAAAAAACATAAAATAACAAAAGAAAATAGATAAAATATAACATTGGGTTGCCTCCCAACAAGCGCTTCTTTAATGTCATTAGCTTGACAGAGGACTCTCATGGAGCCTCAGAAATGCTCAGAGCTATGTTGGAACCTCCCAACACCAAACTTAGAGTTTGAATGTGGGGGTTCAACACCAAACTTAGAGTTTGGTTGTGTCCTCCCAACACCAAACTTAGAGTTTGACTGTGGGGGCTCTGTTTGGCTCTGTTTTGAGAGAAGCTCTTCATGCTTCCTCTCCATGATGACAGAGGGATATCCTTGAGCTTTAAACACCAAGGATTCTTCATTCACTTGAATGATCAACTCTCCTCTATCAACATCAATCACAGCCTTTGTTGTGGCTAGGAAGGGTCTGCCAAGGATGATGGATTCATCCATGCACTTTCCAGTCTCTAGGACTATAAAATCAGTAGGGATGTAATGGTCTTCAACCTTTACCAAAATATCCTCTACAAGTCCATGAGCTTATTTTCTTGAGTTGTCTGCCATCTCTAGTGAGATTCTTGCAGCTTGTACCTCAAAGATCCCTAGCTTCTCCATTACAGAGAGAGGCATGAGGTTTACACTTGACCCTAAGTCACACAAGGCCTTCTTGAAGGTCATGGTGCCTATGGTACAAGGTATTGAAAACTTCCCAGGGTCTTATCTCTTTTGAGGTAATTTCTGCCTAGACAAGTTATCCAGTTCTTTGGTGAGCAAAGGGGGTTCGTTCTCCCAAGTCTCATTTCCAAATAACTTGTCATTTAGCTTCATGATTGCTCCAAGGTATTTAGCAACTTGCTCTTCAGTGACATACTCATCCTCTTCGGAGGAAGAATACTCATCAAAGCTCATGAAAGGCAGAAGTAAGTCCAATGGAATCTCTATGGTCTCATTTTGAGCCTCAGATTCCCATGGTTCCTCATTGGGGAACTCAGTGGAGGCTAGTGCACGCCCATTGAGGTCTTCCTCAGTGGCATTCACTTCCTCTCCTTCCTCTCCAAATTCGGCCATGTTGATGGCCTTGCACTCTCCTTTTGGATTTTCTTCTGTATTGCTTGGAAGAGTACTAGGAGGGAGTTCAGTAATTTTCTTGCTCAGCTGTCCCACTTGTGCCTCCAAATTCCTAATGGAGGACCTTGTTTCAGTCATGAAAGTTTGAGTGGTTTTGATTAGATCAGAGAACATGGTTGCTAAGTCAGAGGGGTTCTGCTTAGAATTCTCTGTCTGTTGCTGAGAAGATGATGGAAAAGGCTTGCCATTGCTAAACCTGTTTCTTCCACCATTATTGTTGTTGAAACCTTGTTGAGGTTTCTGTTGATCCTTCCATGAGAAATTTGGATGATTTTTCCATGAAGAATTATAGGTGTTTCCATAGGGTTCTCCTAGGTAATTCACCTCTTCCATTGAAGGGTTCTCAGGATCATAGGCTTCTTCTTCAGATGAAGCATCCTTAGTACTGCTTGGTGCATTTTGCATTCCAGACAGACTTTGAGAAATCAAATTGACTTGTTGAGTCAATATTTTATTCTGAGCCAGAATGGCATTCAGAGTATCAATCTCAAGAACTCCTTTCTTCTGATTTGTCCCATTGTTCACAGGATTCCTTTCAGAAGTGTACATGAATTGGTTATTTGCAACCATTTCAATTAGTTCTTGAGCTTCTGCAGGCGTCTTATTCAGATGAAGAGATCCTCTAGCAGAGCTATCCAAAGACATCTTGGACAGTTCAGAGAGACCATCATAGAAAATACCTATGATGCTCCATTCAGAAAGCATGTCAGAAGGACATTTTCTGATCAATTGTTTGTATCTTTCCCAAGCTTCATAGAGGGATTCTCCATCCTTCTGTCTGAAGGTTTGGACTTCCACTCTAAGCTTACTCAATTTTTGAGGTGGAAAGAACTTTGCCAAGAAGGCATTGACTAGCTTTTCCCATAAGTCCAGGCTTTCTTTAGGTTGTGAAGTCACCCAGCACCTTCCTTGCATTGTTTGCATTGTTGTTGTTTTCGGCTGCCATGGGTTCTTCTTCTTTGAAGATTTCTGTTAGGTCCTCTTTAGAGAGTTGTGCCTTAGCTTCTCTTAGCTTTCACTTCAAGGTCCTTTCAGGTTCAGGGTCAGCTTCAACAAGAATGCCTTTGTCTCTGCTCCTGCTCATATGAAAGAGAAGAGAACAAGAAAATATAGAATCCTCTATGTCACAGTATAGAGATTCCTTGAGGTGTCAGAAGAACAGAAAAATAGAAGAAAGAGGTAGAAGAATTCGAACTTAATCAGATAGAGTTCGAATTGTGCATTGAGAAGGAGTGGTACTCCATAAATAGAAGGATGTGAGAAGAGGGGAAGAGAATTTTCGAAAATTACTTAAAAAGTTTTTAAAAAAAAAACATTTTGAAAAATTGATTGATAATTTTCGAAAACTCAAAGTGGAAAAGGAATCAAGTGATTTTTTAAAAAGATTTTGAAATTAGAAATCAAAAAGATATGACTGAAAACTATTTTGAAAAAGATGAGGTTAAGAAGATATGATTGGTTTTAAAAAATATGTGATTGAAAAGATATGATTTGAAAACAATTTTTAAAAAGGATTTGATTTTAAAAATTAATGACTTGCCTAACAAGAAAAGATATGATTCAAACATTAAACCTTTCTCAACAGAAAAGGCAACATACTTGAAATGTTCAATCAAATCATTAATTGTTAGCAAGTATCTTTGAAAAAGGAAAGAAATTGATTTTGAAAACATTTGATTGAAAAGATATGATTTGAAAAAGATTTGATTTTGAAAAACTTTGAAAACTTGAAAAAAAAAATTGATTTGAAAACAAAATCCTCCCCCTTGTGCCATCCTGGCGTTAAACGCCCAGAATGGTGCACATTCTGGCGTTTAACGCCCAATGCACTACCTTTTTGGGCGTTAAACGCCCAACCAGGCACCCTGGCTGGCGTTTAAACGCCAGTCTGTCCTTCTTCACTGGGCGTTTTGAACGCCCAGCTTTTTCTGTGTAATTCCTCTGCTGCATGTTCTGAATCTTCAGTTCCCTGTACTATTGACTTGAAAATAGAACCAAGATCAAATAAACAATGCATGTAAGACACCAAACTTAAAATTAGACACTAGACTCAAACAAGAAACATAAAATATTTTTGGTTTTTATGATTTTGAAAATTTTTTTTTTTTTGGATTTTTCGAAAATTATATGGAAATAGAAAATAAAGGTATCAAAATTCTTAATGAGAATTCCAGGAATCATGCAATGTTAGTCTAAAACTTTAGTCTAAAGGAATTAGACATGGATAGCCAAGCTTCAGCGGGACATTGCATTCAAGAGCTAAATTGATGAGAATCAATCAGCTTTGGTGATGGTAAGATCATCACCTTGAAACACTAGAATTCACTCTTAAGAATTCTGAAAAATACCTAATCTAAGCAACAAGATGAACCGTCAGTTGTCCATACACGAAACAATCCCCGGCAACGGCGCCAAAAACTTGGTGCACGGAATTGTGATCATCAATGGCGCCATCAACATGGTACGCTCATTGCAATCTCAACCCTCTATCACAACTCTGCACAACTAACCAGCAAGTGCACTGCGTCGTCCAAGTAATAAACCTTACGCGAGTAAGGGTCGATCCCACGGAGATTGTTAGTATGAAGCAAGCTATGGTCACCTTGTAAATCTTAGTCAGGCAGACTCAAATGGGTATAGATGATGAATAAAACATAAAGATAAAGATAGAGATACTTATGTAATTCATTGGTAGGAACTTCAGATAAGCGTATGAAGATGCCTTCCCTTCCGTCTCTCTGCTTTCCTACTGTCTTCATCCAATCCTTCTTACTCCTTTCCATGGCAAGCTTATGCAAGGGTTTCACCGTTGTCAGTGGCTACCTCCCATCCTCTCAGTGGAAATGTTCAACGCACCCTGTCACGGCACGGCTATCCATCTGTCGGTTCTCGATCAGGCCGGAATAGAATCCAGTGATTCTTTTGCATCTGTCACTAACGCCCCGCCCTCAGGAGTTTGAAGCACGTCACAGTCATTCAATCATTGAATCCTACTCAGAATACCACAGACAAGGTTAGACCTTCCGGATTCTCTTGAATGCCGCCATCAGTTCTAGCCTATACCACGAAGACTCTGATCTCACGGAATGGCTGGCTCGTTTGTCAGGCGAGCGCTCGGTTGTCAGGCAATCAACCATGCATCGTGTATCAGGAATCCAAGAGATATTCACTCAATCTAAGGTAGAACGGAGGTGGTTGTCAGTCACACGTTCATAGGTGAGAATGATGATGAGTGTCACGGATCATCACATTCATCAAGTTGAAGAACAAGTGATATCTTGGAATAAGAACAAGCGGAATTGAATAGAAGAACAATAGTAATTGCATTAATACTCGAGGTACAGCAGAGCTCCACACCTTAATCTATGGTGTGTAGAAACTCCACCGTTGAAAATACATAAGAACAAAAGTGATCATTGGCTTCGGCCCCAGAGAGGGAACCAGAAAAACCAAGATGAAAATACAATAGTAAAAGGTCCTATTTATAGGAAACTAGTAGCTTAAGAATTACAAAGATGAGTAAATGACATAAAAATCCACTTCCGGGCCCACTTGGTGTGTGCTTGGGCTGAGCATTGAAGCATTTTCGTGTAGAGACTCTTCTTGGAGTTAAACGCCAGCTTTTATGCCAGTTTGGGCGTTTAACTCCCATTTTGGTGCCAGTTCCGGCGTTTAACGCTGGAATTTCTGAAGGTGACTTTGAATGCCGGTTTGGGCCATCAAATCTTGGGCAAAGTATGGACTATCATATATTGCTGGAAAGCCCAGGATGTCTACTTTCCAACGCCGTTGAGAGCGCGCCAATTGGGCTTCTGTAGCTCCAGAAAATCCACTTCGAGTGCAGGGAGGTCAGAATCCAACAGCATCTGCAGTCCTTTTCAGTCTCTGAATCAGATTTTTGCTCAGGTCCCTCAATTTCAGCCAGAAAATACCTGAAATCACAGAAAAACACACAAACTCATAGTAAAGTCCAGAAAAGTGAATTTTAACTAAAAACTAATAAAAATATACTAAAAACTAACTAGATCATACTAAAAACATACTAAAAACAATGCCAAAAAGCGTACAAATTATCCGCGCAGCACATAACACCATTGCAAATCCCCGGCAACGGCGCCATTTTGATGATTGAATTTTTGACGGTTTAGAATTTCACTAATAAAATCTTGTTGTAAAGTATAATTTCTAAACCAACAATAACCCTTTCATACAAAAGATTGTTTGTCACAAGTAACAAACCCCTAATTTCATAAACCGAAGTATTCAAACCTCGGGTCGTTCTCCCTAGGAAATTACAATAAAGTGTCTTGTTATTGGTTATGAGTCATTTTGGGGTTTTGGATAAGAAACATGAAAAGTAAATGGCAATGAAAATAAACTAACAACTAATAAAGCTCTTGGTAAGATATGAGAACTAGAAATCCTATCCTAGCTATCCTCCTCAATTTTGATGAGAATTGTTCATTGCTCCCATTTAGTTAACCTCTAACCATGGAGGTAAGTCAAGTGGATGAATCAATTCGATTCCTCAAGCCCTAATCAACTCCTAAAGGAATGACTAGCTTTAGAGACATTCAAATCAATTAGCAACTTCTAATTATCAATCAACAAAGGAATTAGATAACTCAAGTGTCACTAATTACTCTACCTAAGCCAAGAGGAGCAAAACCTACACTAAAATCCAACCAAGCATTTCATCAAACACTTGGAAGGCATAAAAAGAAAGCATAACAAATCAACAACAAGAATGAAATCTAGCAACAATTATTGCAAAGAATTAACAACAACAAATCAAGGAAATCACAATTATCATGAATTACCTCAAATTGCATTATTGAAAGAAAACAAATGAACAACAATCAATCCAAAACAAAAAATGAAGAATTACAATTATTAAAGTGCATAACTAGAAAGGGGAAGAGGAGAAGAGTAAGACTTGATGAAAGAGAAGTAAATTGAGGCAAGAATTAAACCTAGATCTAAGAAGAGAGATTAATCAAACCCTAATCCTAATCCTAGAGAGAAGTGAGAGCCTCTCTCTCTAAAACTCTAAACTAATCCTAAGTATATTCTATGCTAAACTTAGATGATTCATTGATTGATGCCTTCCCCTTAATCCTTCATCCTTTTATTCCTTTCCCTTAGCAATTGGCGCCAAAATGGGTTCAGAAACCCTCTCAAATCGCCAGGCACGTGCTGCATTAATGAGGTCATGTGCTGTCATCGACGCGTGCGTGCACGGTACGCGTGCGCGTCCCTGGCTTATTTCGCAATGTGCGCGCGAGCGCCTTGTGCGCGTGCGCGTGCTTGGCCAGGATCAATTCTTTGGCTTTTTGTCCTTCTCTCCACTTGCATGCTTCCTTTCTTGCTCCCTTGATCCATGACTAGCCTATTTCATCCTGAGATTACTAGCAAACATATCAAGGCATCTTATGGAATCAAAGAGGAACTAGAATTCATCAAAATAAGGCTTAAAAAGCATGTTTTTACACTTAAGCACAAATACAGGAGAGATTACAAAACCATGCCAATTCATAGGTTAAATGCGAGAAAAGGTTATCAGAATACTCTAAATACAATACAAGATAAACCCTAAAAATAGGGTTTATCAGCATGCAAAGTGGAGAAATCATGAAAAGTCAAAAAAGTTGAACTCGCACATGGACGCGCGCGCGCACCTGGCGCTTGCGCGCACCTTGCGAATTACCCCATGGACGCGTACGCGTGACGTGCGCGTACGCGTCGGTGTTGGTTTATGATTTTTTAATGAAAACGTGGCCAACGAATTCTCAAGGGTTGTGGGACCCAATCCCAACCAACTTTGGCGCCAAAGATGCTATTTAAAGCCAAGGATTGAAGAGCAAAGGGACATTAGTTCATTTCCACTCATTAGGATTAGTTTAGAAGTAGTTTCTAGAGAGAGAAGCTCTTACTTCTCTCTAGGATAGGATTAGGATTAGGTTTAGTTCTTAGATCTAGGTTTTAATCTTTGCTTTCTTCTACTTCTACCTTTCAATTCTTTGTTGTTACATTCATCTTCCTCTATTCTTTTGTTGTAATTTCCTTTATGTTGTTCTTATACTTTGTTGTAGATCTACTTTTGTTCCTCCTATTCTCTTTCAATTCAATAAGAGGTAATTCATAATAATTGTTCTTCTTTGTTTTTCTATTGTTGATCTCTTGCCTTTGTAGTTAGATCTCTCTTTAATTCTTGCAATTTATGTTGTTTACTTTTATTGCCTTTTATGTGTTTGTTGAAATGCCTCTTCTAGATATAGTATAGATTTTGTTCCTCTTGGCCTAGGTAGAGTAATTAGTGACACTTGAGTTATCTAATTCCTTTGTTGATTGGTAATTGGAGAGATTGCTAATTGATTTGGAGTGCACTAAAGCTAGTCTTTCCTTGGGAGTTGGCTAGGACTTGTGGCTCAAGTCAATTCATCCACTTGACTTTCCTTTATTTAGTAAGGGTTAACTAAGTGGTAGCAATGAACAATTCTCATCACAATTGAGAAGGATAACTAGGATAGGACTTCTAATTTTCATACCTTGCCAAGAGCCTTTTATAGTTGTTAGTTTATTTTCATTGCCATTTACTTTCATGCTTCTTATCCAAAACCCCAAAACACATTTCTAACTAATAACAAGATACTTTATTGTAATTCCTAGGGAGAACGACCCGAGGTCCAATACTTTGGTTTATAAATTTTAGGGGTTTGTACTAGTGACAAACAACTTTTTGTATGAAAGGATTATTGTTTGGTTTAGAAACTATACTTTACAACGAGATTTCATTAGTGAAATTCTAAACCGTCAAAAATCCAATCATCAAAATGGCGCCGTTGCCGGGGAATTGCAATGGTGTTATGTTATTTGTTATTGTACATATGTGAATAGTGTGAATATCTTGCTTTTTGCTTTATTTGCTAGTTGTAGAATTTTGTTTCTCTTGATTTCTGTTAGCTTTTGAATTTTATTTTCTCTTTTCATTATGAATTCTCACTTTGGCTATGAGTGTAGTTATAACTATCAAGAATGGGATAATCAAAGGTGGGAAGAGCCATATGCTTATGATCAATCCTCATGGCAACAACCCCCACCAATGCACTATGAAGAAGAGCTATTCTATGATGCATACCAATCAAATGGCTATGGTGAATCCCCTTGTGATTTTCAAGAACCACCACCATATGCCTATGAGTCATATCCTCAACATGAACCTCAACCACACTCACAAGCCTATTTTCAACAAACACATCCATATGACCATGATCCTTACCTACCATACCAACCTCCTTTTGAACCATATGAGCCATACATGGAACCACAATTCCAAGATTACTACTCCCAAAAACCACCTCAATACACACCACCACCTTACCAAGAAGAACCACCTTCCTATAATGAACCCTTTCTCCAATATGATGAACCCTCCCATCCACCCCAACCTCTAATGGATGAAACCCTCAGTGTTCTTCTTCAAGGACAAGAGGAGATGACAAGGGATGTGCAACAATTCATGACCGCCTTGGATGAGGTGGTAAATCGGCTAGCATCCCAACTTTTGGACACTCAAGGAACTCCCATGGCTACATGTGGAGAATCTAAAGAGGAACATAGCATGAAAGAGAGATTGGAAACTCCGGTGGAAAAGGAGGAATGCTACTTTATGTTAGAACAATAGGAGGAGCCTATGATTATTGAAGAAGGGGAAGAAGTGGTTGAAGACCTAGGAGACGCGGAACCTCCATGGGAACCTAGAGTTATAGAAAACTCCTCCAAGAAGATTGAAGTTGATGTTGAGGAGGAATGTGCACAACCTCCAAGGCATATCCCATATGAAGACTTGGAAGGAGTGAAGCAAGAATTGAGTTCCCTTGGTGATGAAGATCATACATCCAATCTTCTTGGTGAAGAATCCTTTGAATTTGAAGAACCTTCTCCTAATGAATTTGAAAGTGATATGGAGGTAGATTTCTCTCGTCCTCCCATTTATGATTTGAGTGATGGAGAAGAGTGGGATGAAAATGATGAACAAAGGATTGAAAGTGAAGAAGTTTGTGAAAAGGTGGAGGCATTCAAGGAAGAAAATAAGAGAGTGGAGCTTACTAGCACATTGGAAATACCTCTCCCCAAGCCACCACCATCCACTCTCTCATTCAAGTGGGTAAATTCCTTATACTCAAGCTTTATTATTCCCCTTGAATATGGTTTACTTGAAACGGATTGTCAACTTAGAAAAATTAGTGGCTTTAAGAGTAAAAAGGAGATGGTTAGTGGTTGGAAATATCATTCTAGGTTCATTATGGTCAAATTTCCAAAGCTTGATAGCAAAGGTTGGTGTACAACTAGAGTACATGGGTCTAGAAGGATGTTTGGTCACTTTGTTGAGAATTCACCTTGCTCACCACCCACACGGATTAATGATAAACAACTTGGAGATGGGTGTGAAGACAAAATATGGGATCCGGGAACACATAAGGATCAACATTGGGAGCCCATGGTTTGTGAAGAACTCCATCAAAGCTTGGAGATATTAATCTTGAATGATGGAGCTTATTGGAAGTCTAAGCATTGGTGGAAGTTCCAAGATGAGTACAAGCACAAGCCACCTTGAGAGAAGCTCCCCATAAGTCCAACTTAAGGACAATAAACAAAAGTGCTATGTGCGAGAAAACCCACCATGGTAACTTCTTTTCATTTTCTCTTTTGTACATATTGATAGAATTAGTTTAATTTCATGTTTTGTATAGATCGTTGAGTTTAATTGGTAGTTTAGTATGATAAATAAGGTTTTATGGTATTTTGGTAGCTGTTTGGAGGTTTGGAATGCTTGTATTGGTGCAAAAACATAGCAAAAATTTTTGAAAAACAGAGCACCATCCACGTGTACGCGCACTGCGTGCGTACGCGCACTGCGTGCGTACGCGTACTTCAAGCATTCTCGACCACTTACCCGCACGCGTACATGGCGCGAGCGCGTAGATGAAGAAGTTCCACTCCCAGCCAACAAACCCGGGAGTTAGGCCTTCACTGCGCGAATGTTAAGCCCCAGGCCCAACACCATCCGCGCGTACGTGCACCTGGCGCGTACGCGCCTATCATGCTGAATTCGCAATGCATGCGAAAGCGCACATGCCGCGCGCGCGTGGATTAGACCACCTGCACCCCTGGTACTTTTACCAGAGATTTGTGCCAACTCTGGGCCAACATTGCGCCGCCGGCCTGACTAGCCACCCACGCAGACGCGTACTGTACGCGTCCGCGCCCGTCTCTCTGTTCCACCACCCGCGCGCGCGCGCCATGCGTGCGTGCGCGTGGATGCCCTTTCTTCCTTCCATTTCTTTTCTTCCCCTCTTTCCATTTCTTTTCCTTCTTCTTTCTTCCTTCCCTCCTCCTACCCCTCATCCAACACTTCCAAACACCATCGATAACCATTTATTTTAGTTAGTTCTTAGTTAGTTAGTTAGTTAATTAGTTAGTTAGTTAGTTTATAGTTAGCTTTAGTTTAGTTTTCATTTTATTTTCTCTCTTTTCATCATAAGTGTTGGATTATTGACTTTGTTTACTACACATTGCTGCCTCTTATTGCCTAGATGCTATTTTAGCATGAATGTTTTTAGATAATATTTGTTGGATTCTATGATTGAGGTTATATTTTGCTACTTGGTTTTGAGTTTTTCATGCTTACCTTTTGAAAAATACCAAGTGATGAGAATTGTCTTCGAGCTTGTAACTCTTCTTGAATTACATGATTTGGCCACCATGTGATTTGAATCCTTTTCCTCGATTAGGCAACATCTTAATGGATGATGTTGAGCATTTACCTTAATGCATTGTATTTTATGTTCATAGGCATCCATATGTGTTTGACTTGAATGCTTTCATGCTTCTTTAATGCTTGTTTTACCTTACAAGTTCACTTAAAGCATCTCAAGCATACTAGGATAAGTGAAGTGCATTCTTCTTTTATGACATAGCTTTTTATGCTAATGTGTGTTCTAAACCGCGCAACTAAGAATGCACACTTACTTTTATGAATGTCACAACTAATTCACTCACTCAATTCTAGTGATTTACCTCATTCCAACAATGTATGCTTCCTTGCTTTTCTATCTTCTCATCTTATGGTATTATATTTTTGTTTTACATGAACAATGCACCACAAGCAAACATGGAAGCGGAAGAAGGAACACGCAGCAATCCAGAGATTCGTCGTACCACCTACTCATCTTTGAGTGCACCGAGGACGGTGCAAACTTTTAAGTGTGGGGAGGTCGTCCGACCGGTCGGCGATTTTGGGTGACGAATTTCTAATCCCAACACTTTTGCATTTCATTCTAGGATTTTAGGATTTTTACTTGCATTTTCTTATTTTTGCATATATATACACAATAAGCTTAGTCAAAATGCTGAAATTTTTCAAGATTTCTATCTATAGGGCACCTCAATTGATTGAGTAAAAACTTTTCATTAAACTTGCTTGAGTCACATATATATATTGTGGAACATGAATTTTTGAGCTAAGAACACAAGCAAGAGAGTCTTGAGCCTATTGATGTGGTTACAATTTATAACCACCTATTTTTCCTTCTTGTGTGCATTATTCTCTTTCTATGAATGTAATCTTTGAATTATTTGATTCTTTATGTCCATTATTTTGTGTATTTATGCATTTATATGATTGAGGCCATCATTTCATTTATCTTACTTACCCAAAAAGCCTTACCTTTTATCTTCCATTGTTAGCCAAATTTGAGCCTACGATTAACCCACTTGTTCTTAATTTTAGCACATTACAAGCCTAAAGCGGAAAATAATAAATGTTCTTAATTTGGATCTTTGATTAGCTTAGGCTAGTGTGTGTGAGCATCATTCAAGTGTGGGAATCTTGGGACATTGGGTGAATAAAAGGGTAGTTTTGTATTGTTATTGAAAATATTGGGAATTGGGTACATACTCATGTATTGATCAAATGTAAAATATTATGCATTGATGTTCTCGTATATAGAAAGAAAAGAATGAGAAAAACAAAAGAAAAAGAAAAGAAAAGAAAAAAATAATATGAAAAAGAAAAGAAAAAAATAGAAAAAAAATAATAAAAGGGGGACAAAATGTCTCAAAGTGAAGCTCAATAAAGGTCAATGCATAAGTGTTGTGAAATGAAAAGAAAATGCATGAGTATGTGAAAAAAGTGAAAAATGGGTAGTTAGGTTAGAACTTAATTGAATAGGATGTCATAGGTTAGGTGGGATATCTAAGCTTATCAAAGATTCAAATTCCAAGCTCACTTAACCAAATATGCATCCTACCTTGACCCTAACCCCATTACAACCTATGAAAAGACCTCATGATATATGTATGCATGCATGAAATATTTGTTGATTGTTAGAAGAAAAACAAATCTTAGAAAGCATGATTAGGAGATAATTGAGAGAATCAACCCTAAACACTTGAGCGAATAGAGCACAAACACATCCGGTGAGGGTTTGATGCTCAATTACATGTCTCCACCTATGATCATCTCCTTTCATGCAAGTTTGTAAAAATATTTAATAACTCAATTCAATTGTGGATTAGACTTGCTAGTCCTTAGCCGTTGTGCATATATGCTTCTTGGGAATTGATTTATTTTGACCAAGCAATTGCATTCATTTAGATAGTTGCATATAAGTAGATTGGATTTAGTTAGTTTCCATTGAATAAATGCCATACCCTTTGCTTTCTCTTGGTTTAAGCATGAGGACATGCTTGGTTTAAGTGTGGGGAGGTTGATAAACCCCATTTGTAGGGTTTATCTTGTATTGATTTTAGGGGATTTTATCACCTTTTACCCACATTTATTCAATGAAATAGCATAGTTTTGTATATTCTCCTTTAATTGTGCTTAAGAGTGAAAACATGCTTTTTAGGTCTTAAAGTAGCTAAATTCAATTCACCTTTGATTCCACTAGATGCCTTGATATGTTTGTTAGTGATTTCAGATTGAAAAGGCTAGGAATGGATCAAAGGAGTGAAGAGGAAAGCATGCAAAGTGGAGAAATCATGAAAAGTCAAAGAAATTGAACTCGCCCATGGACGCGCGCGTGCACCTGGCGCTTGCGCGCATCTTGCGAATTACCCCATGGACACGTACGCGTGACGTGCGCGTACGTGTCGGTGTTGGTTTATGATTTTTTAATGAAAACGTGGCCAACGAATTCTCAAGGGTTGTGGGGCCCAATCCCTACCAACTTTGGCGCCAAAGATGCTATTTAAAGCCAAGGATTGAAGTGCAAAGGGACATTAGTTCATTTCCACTCATTAGGATTAGTTTAGAAGTAGTTTCTAGAGAGAGAAGCTCTCACTTCTCTCTAGGATAGGATTAGGATTAGGTTTAGTTCTTAGATCTAGGTTTTAATCTTTGCTTTCTTCTACTTCTACCTTTCAATTCTTTGTTGTTACATTCATCTTCCTCTATTCTTTTGTTGTAATTTCCTTTATGTTGTTCTTATACTTTGTTGTAGATCTACTTTTGTTCCTCCTATTCTCTTTCAATTCAATAAGAGGTAATTCATAATAATTATTCTTCTTTGCTTTCCTATTGTTGATCTTTTGCCTTTGTAGTTAGATCTCTCTTTAATTCTTGCAATTTATGTTGTTTACTTTTATTGCCTTTTATGTGTTTGTTGAAATGCCTTTTCTAGATATAGTATAGATTTTGTTCCACTTGGCCTAGGTAGAGTAATTAGTGACACTTGAGTTATCTAATTCCTTTGTTGATTGGTAATTGGAGAGATTGCTAATTGATTTGGAGTGCACTAAAGCTAGTCTTTCCTTGGGAGTTGGCTAGGACTTGTGGCACAAGTCAATTCATCCACTTGACTTTTCTTTATTTAGTAAGGGTTAACTAAGTGGTAGCAATGAACAATTCTCATCACAATTGAGAAGGATAACTAGGATAGGACTTCTAATTTTCATACCTTGCCAAGAGCCTTTTATAGTTGTTAGTTTATTTTCATTGCCATTTACTTTCATGCTTCTTATCCAAAACCCCAAAACACATTTCTAACCAATAACAAGATACTTTATTGTAATTCCTAGGGAGAACGACCCGAGGTCCAATACTTCGGTTTATAAATTTTAGGGGTTTGTACTAGTGACAAACAACTTTTTGTATGAAAGGATTATTGTTTGGTTTAGAAACTATACTTTACAACGAGATTTCATTAGTGAAATTCTAAACCGTCAAAAATCCAATCATCAAAATGAGAGAAGTAGGCTTTTGTGCTAGGATATGTTTGGGCAAGTAGGTTCTGAGGAGTATTTCAAAACTTGGCCACTTAGATTAACTGATTTGGGATTGCCAATGAAAGCCCATAATAAAGAGCAACCTAGTTACAAAGCATTTAGTTATCCAAAGAGATGCTGGGCATCAATGATCCTAGGAAGAAAAAGGTGAGCCATGTGTCTGTGGTGAATAAATGTTGGGCAAAATAAAGCCAAAGGCTGCTGCAACATTTGCCACGAAGCCTTCAATGAATAATAAGCTTTTAAGCAAAACAAAGAAAGAAAAGTTAGCAAGGGAACAAGCATAAATAAAGCCTTGTAGTAGTGAGTTTAGTAAGCCTTTAAGGGAATACCTATTATGTAACAGCAAACAATAAGTGAGCTTTCATTGTCTGCATAAAAACTCCATGAACCAAGTTCAATTATATGCTTAATAAGGATATGCATGCTTCTCTTTTTCATTTTATTCCCTCTTATGTTTGATGCTTGCTTGGGGACAAGCAAGATTTAAGTTTGGTGTTGTGATGACAAGTCATCATATGCCTATTTTTCAAGCTAATTTCACTTGTTTCACTAGTTTTTATGCACTTTCTTGCATTCTAAGTAAGTAATTTGGAATGGAAATGCATGGTTTCTTTGAATCAAACAACCACCATTTAATTGATGCTAAATCATGAAGTTTAAAGCTAAATTCAGTTGATTTTTAATGATTTATAAACCTTGTGAATTTGGTGATACTTTGATTGGTTGTTTTGATTATTTGTAGGTGAAGAAAAGAAGAAAACAAGAAAGCATGGCCTAAGAAGCGTGGCCCAAAGAATAAAAGAGTGTGGCAAAGGAAACAATGAAGCATGGTGCATGGAAGGAGGAAGCATAGTGCTCTCTTCAGGAGCGGAGCACTCTTTCAAGGAAGCACAACAATGGACCAAGGAAACAAGGCTCAATGCTCTGCTCCCCTTGAAAGCGGAGCACAATTTGGGAAACAAGAAACAAGGGAGGAAAAACATTGCTCCGCTCTCCTTGAGAGCATTATCGGGCTCCATCCAAAACAATTCAAAGAAAAAAAGGTTTGCCAATGCTCTCCCCAAGGATCGAACCAAGCACCTAAGGGAGGAAGGGGAGCGCTACTCACAAGGAAAATAAGCCACACTTGGCCAAAATGCCACCTCCAAGGATCGAACACAGCACCTTGAGGAAGCAAGGAGCAAGGCACTATAAGAAACCAAGGAAATTTGCACCAAAAAGCCACCCAGCAAGTTTCGAACTTGGGACCTCCCCTTGGAAGCACCAATGCTCCGCTCCCAAGGAGAACAGAGCGCAACATGACACGGCCAGGGAGCTTGGTGCGCGCATCATGACACGGTCCAGGAAGCTTGGCACGCACAACATTGACACGGGCAGGATTCACATGCAAGGCTCCACTGCTCTGCTCTCCACAAGAGCAGGGCAATCTCCTGTTGCCTCACAAGCCTTGGCACGCAACAAGGATCCCCACACAAAGCTTCAATGCTCCGCTCCCCACAAGAGCAGAGCATCCTCCTAGGAGCAATACTTGGGCTAAATTCACTTAAAAATCAAATTTAATTCAATTCTTCACCCATCTTTTAAGCCCACCCAATTTCTAAAATCCAAGAATAGAAAGTGTATAAATAGAAGCTAGTTTGATTTAGTTAGGACTTTTACCTTCAATATTTTTTCTTTTACTTTTACCTCTAGACTCACTTTAAAATTTTCTAAACTTTCATTTTCATTTTGGAGCTTTTACTTTTGAGTTTAGATCTTAGAGAATTGGGAAGGGGAATTGATCGCTCTTCTTCCTTGTTCTTGTTTGAGCACTTTTTATTTTTCTTGCTTTGGATCTTGGGTGGAGAATTGAAGAACTTCTATTTCAATCTCACCTTGACATCTCTTGTTTATTTTCTCTGCATAATTGAATTTCACTTTCCGTCTACTGCTTCATCTTCTATTCTTCCTGCAATTTACTTTTCTTTATTTCTTTTGCAATTGTTCTTGTTGGATCAAGGAAGGATTTGAGATCTAGACTTGTTTTCTATCTCTTCCACTCCTGAGATCTTCAACCATCTTTTATTTTGCTGCAATTAAGCACAAGTCATTTTCTGTTTTACGTTTCAAAGCATTCTACCTTTACTATTTGAGATCTACTTCAATTCAATTCATCTTCTACTCTTCTGTTTAATGAAATTTACTTCTGCTTGTTTAAATTCTGCAATCCCAATTCCCAATTCCTTTTATGATTCAAGCAATTTACATTTCTTGCACTTTAAGATTCAGTTATTTACATTTCTTGCAATCTAAGTTTCTGCAATTTATATTTCTTGCACTTTAAGATTCAGCCTCTTTAATTTCTCTGCACTTTAATTTTCAGTCAATTACCCCTCTCCCTTTACATTTCAAGCAACTTAGCTTCTGTGAATTACAAACCACTCAACTAATACTTGTTTGCTTGACTAAATCAATCACTAAACTAAAATTGCTGAATCCTTCAATCACTGTGGGATCGACCTCACTCATGTGAGTTATTATTACTTGATGCGACCCGGTACACTTGCCGGTGAGTTTCGTGTTGGATCGTTTTCCACACATCAAGTTTTTGCATGATATTCTTCTTCCGCAGAGACTTCTTCTCCAATAATAGCCTTCCCTCTGACTTCTCTTCTCAACCTTCAGAATTTGGAACCTCTCTTCTTTCCTGTGACATGCACACCAATATAAGGAACACACAGTGGTACTTTTTGAAAATTGAGTGCAGTTAGTTGAGACAAAATTTCAAACAATTAGTGTGTTAATAGAGGCAAATCTTCAAATAGTTAGTATGTTAGTAAAAAGAATAAGAAAGAAAATGCTAGTTTGATCCAACACAAAACTCCCCGGCAACGGCGCCAGGCTTAACGTGACCACTAACGTGGGCAATGCTAGTTTGATCCAATGTTAGTGACAAAGGTGAGTGTCACTAACGTTGGCATTGTTCCTCTCTTCCACGTTAGAGTTCACGTTAACTAAGTTAGCGTGACTCTTAACGTGGTTCATTGCGACATTTTGGAGCGTTAGTGGTGTTCACATTTACCACTAACGTTGGAGCTTTCTTTGTCTCCATGTTAACTACCACTTTAATTTAGTTAACATGGCAATTAACGTGGGCTTATGATGGCTTCGCAAGCGTTATTGGTGATCACTTTTCTCATTAACGTTGCAAGCTCTTTCCCATTCCACGTTAGTGGTCACGTTAACTAGGTTAACGTGGCTACTAACGTGGTTCTTCCTTGCTTCCTTTGTCATGAAATCCAGCAAATAAAGTGCATCAAAGCTCTAGTCAAAGTTATGAGATTATGCATCATTAATTTGTCATTCAATTCTTGCAAAATCCTCCTGAAATCATGTGAAATTCACAATAGTTGCTTGAATCAAGGTGTGGGTGTATTTTCATCCAAAACTTGCCTTATTCTCTAAGAAAATGCATGAAACTACCTTAAAATAGTAAAGAAAAGGTCAGTGAAACTGGCCTAGATGCCCTGGCATCACAACACTAAACTTAAAGCTTGTTTGTCTCTAAGCAAGTACTGGAACATTGGAATAATGAATCAAAGAACAAGATGAACAATAATAAAGTAAAATTCCTAGTTTATGGGGTTTCATGCATAGCAACTTAGGTTCATTCCTTTACCAGGTTTTAGGCCTTTATCATGCCATTGAACACTTACTTACTTACATCCCTTGAGACTTCCTAGTTGTTGATCCTTCCTTCTTTTGTTATCTAAAGATTTATTGCATTCTTCTTTTGGCTAAGTGCTCTGTAAGAGGGCGACTCTTTATGATAAGCTTTCAGTCAACACTTCCGAACCAGTTGGTTCAAGGTGCTAGGTGTTAAGACACCCCTAAGGACTTACTCCCTCAAGTCTCTTTCTCTCATATATACACACCACAGGCACATGGTTTGTTATTTTTCTTTCTTGAGACCTTGGTGTCCAGCACCTCTTTGGGTTACTAAGTGTTCTGTAGCAAGGGTCACTCTTGATAGTGGACTTTCAGTTGATAATCCTGGATTAGTTAATCCAAGTTACCAAGTGATGAGGCACCCCTAAGTGCTTATTCATCCAAGCATATCCCTTGCACATGAACACCACAGACACATGCCTCAATCTTAAAACCCTTGATGCCTAGCATTGTTTCTTATTGTGTTTCTTTCCTTTTCACTTTTATTGCTCTTTCTCTTTTCTTATTGGGATCTTATTATTTAGTTAGTCTCATAGGATGTGTTTCAAGCATAGGATTCAAGATAGATAGTTGCCTTCTTTCCTTGTTGGTGAACCAACTTAGCTAACTAATCACCCTACCACAAACATTTAGAACTCACTTCACAAAATAACTCCACTCTTGTTCTTATCATAACATTTTCTTTTTGATTAACTTAAAGGACAAGCATACAAGTAAGAAAAGTGGAAGTGCAGGAAGGGCAATAGACTAGCACACTTGGATGTGAATAAAGAGGAACAAGCAGAATATGAAGATTTCTTTCAATCAATTTTCAATTAAAGTTCTGCATTTCGAGATAGTTCGATACAACCTCATGATGTCTTCCTTGGTATTCTCATCCTAGCATTTGCATCCTTGTCTGTTTCCTTGGATGATGAGGTATGATCATTCCCTGAGATTAATTGAATTCCTGTAACATTATTGGAAGTTGCTTGTTCCCCAAGCACTTGGAAAAGAGTTAGCATGCATGTGTGCTTGTGCGTTTCTGAACTTAATTTGGTGTGTGAACACCAAACTTAGTTCTTTTCTTAACTCAGCAAATTGAATACATGCAGAAACCTTGTGTGCTTTTATTAAGAAATGATTATAGGTTAGACAGACAACTATGCATTAGAGGTTAGACCTCTGTCAAGTGAGTTCTCTGGTTGCTAGAGCAATGCTTTATCACTGAAGGATTGCAATTCACTCTTCAGCTCGCGTTTTTGGTGGAACACCAAACTTAGAGTCCTATATTCACCCTTGAATTATTTTGGTGTGTGATACCAAACTTAGCTCCTCACACTACAGAAAATTCAACTTGAAGTTTTTATTGAGAAACTTATGACAAGAGAATTATCTCAGGTTAGGTTGCCTCCCAATAAAGCACTTTTTTAGCGTCGCTAGCTCGACGATTGGTCCTTGTCAAGGTGGTTGGTAGTGCTTAAAATCTTCCCCCCTTGCAGTGAATCTGTTTCCATTGGCTTTGTTGAGTAGTTTCACATGTTCCAGAGATAAGATTTTGTTGATAGTGTATACTGGAGGCAGCTGAGATGGAATAATGAGGAGGTGAGGTGGTATAGATGGAAAATATGTAGAGACCACTTCATCTCCTGGCGAGAAATCTTCTGTAGGGATTTTCTTGTTTTTCCATCCCCTTGGGACTTTTTTCTTGTGTCCCTTGATGTCAATTTGTTCCTTGTGGTTTCCTCTTTGAGAATGGTTTTGTTGGCTATTTCATATGACTCTGGTGGGTCTGGTTCCTTTTGGATTGCACTTGGTTGATGTTCTTTCTGATCATATTGGTTGTTAGCCACAGGAGTTCTTAGGGGTAGTGCTTGAGCTCCCTTGTTTGACTTTTCCTTCAGCTCTTTGTTATCATGATCTGCTTCTTGTGAGAGTTTGAAAACATTGAAGGTGAGCTGCTCATCATGTATTCTCAATACTAGCTCTCTTCACTCCACATCTATAAGTGCTCTGGCAGTGGCTAAGAATGGCCTTCCCAGAATGATGGGGTGAATAGGATTCTCATCCATTTCCAGGATGACAAAATATGTGGGGAGGAAGTAGTTCCCAACCTTCACTAACACATTCTCAACCACTCATAATGCCTGCTTTTGGGTTTTGTCTGCCAGTTTAATGATTACATCTGTGGGTGTTAGCTCATTGATTTGAAACTTTTTCATGAGGGATGGAGGCATTAAGTTGATGCTCGCTCCCATGTCACAGAGCCCCTTATCAATCATTGTCTTTCCTATAGCACAGGGAATGTGGAAACTCCCTGGATCCTTCTTCTTTATGGGTGGCTCTGTTTGAATGAGAGCACTGCAATCCCTGTTCATCTTTATTGTTTGTCCACCCTTCAATGAAGTTTTTCTGGCTAGTAGCTCCTTTATATACTTGATGTAGGAGGGCATTTGCTGGAAGGCCTTAATGAATGGTATATTTACATCAAGAGATGCAAACATGTCGAGGAACCTTGAATACATTCTCCATGCTACACCACCCTTAACCCTGTGGGGGAAGGGTGCATATGGGTTCAATATCTCCCTCTCCTTCAGCTCTTCCTTAAGTGTGAATTGAGGTGCAGAGTTTCTTTCTTCATGATTTTCCCTTGGACTGTCTTGGAGGTCTTTGATGAGCGGATAATTTATACGCTTTTTGGCATTGTTTTTAGTATGTTTTTAGTATGTTTTTGTTAGTTTTTAGTATATTTTTATTAGTCTTTAGTTAAAATTCACTTTTCTAGACTTTACTATGAGTTTGTGTGTTTTTCTATGATTTCAGGAATTTTCTGGCTGAAATTGAGGGACCTGAGCAAAAATCTGATTCAGAGGCTGAAAAGGACTGCATATGCTGTTGGATTCTGACCTCCCTGCACTCGAAGTGGATTTTCATGAGCTACAGAAGCCCAATTGGCGCGCTCTCAACGGCGTTGGAAAGTAGACATCCTGGGCTTTCCAGAAATGTACAATAGTCCATACTTTGCCCGAGATTTGATGGCCCAAACTGGCGTTCCAAATCAGCACAAAATTGCCTGGCGTTAAAAGCCGGAACTGGCACAAGAATGGGAGTTAAACGCCCAAACTGGCACAAAAGCTGGCGTTTAACTCCAAGAGAAGTCTCTACACGAAAATGCTTCAATGCTCAGCCCAAGCACATACCAAGTGGGCCCGGAAGTGGATTTTTATGTCATTTACTCATCTCTGTAAACCCTAGGCTACTAGTTCTCTACAAATAGGACCTTTTGCTATTGTATTTGATATCTTTGGATCACTTTAGATCTTAGGATCATCTTTGGACGCCTAGTTCTTAGATCATTGGGAGGCTGGCCATTCGGCCATGCCTAGACCTTGTTCTTATGTATTTTCAACGGTGGAGTTTCTACACACCATAGATTAAGGTGTGGAGCTCTGCTGTACCTCTAGTATTAATGCAATTACTATTATTCTTCTATTCAATTCAGCTTGTTCTTGTTCTAAGATATCACTTGTTCCTCAACTTGATGAATGTGATGATCTGTGACACTCATCATCATTCTCACCTATGAACGTGTGCCTGACAACCACGTCTGTTCTACCTTATATTGAGTGGATATCTCTTAGATCCCTTAATCGGAATCTTCGTGGTATAAGCTAGAATTGATGGCGGCATTCAAGAGAATCCGGAAGGTCTAAACCTTGTCTGTGGTATTCTGAGTAAGATTCAAGGATTGAATGACTGTGACGAGCTTAAAACTCCTGAATGCTGGGCGTTAGTGACAGACGCAAAAGAATCAATGGATTCTATTCCAACCTGATTGAGAACCGACAGATGATTAGTCGTGCCGTGACAGGGTGCGTTGAACATTTTCACTGAGAGGACGGGATTGTAGCCACTGACAACGGTGATGCCCAACATACAGCTTGCCATGGAAAGGAGTAAGAAGGATTGGATGAAGACAGTAGGAAAGCAGAGAGACGGAAGGGACAAAGCATCTCCATACTCTTATCTGAAATTCTCACCAATGAATTACATAAGTATCTCTATCCTTGTTTTATGTTTTATTCATATATCACCCATACCCATTTGAATCTGCCTGACTGAGATTTACAAGACGACCATAGCTTGCTTCACACCAACAATCTCCGTGGGATCGACCCTTACTCGCGTAAGGTTTATTACTTGGACGACCCAGTGCACTTGCTGGTTAGTTGTGTGAAGTTGTGATAAAGAGTTGAGATTGCAATTGAGCGTACCATGTTGATGGCGCCATTGATGATCACAATTTTGTGCACTTACTGAACTCCCTCCTAGTACTCTTCCAAGCAATACAGAAGAGAATCCAAAAGGAGAATGCAAGGCCATTAACATGACCTATATGGCCAAACTAGGAGAGGAGGAAGAGGCAGTGAACGCCACTGAGGAAGACCTCAATGGACGTCCACTGGCCTCCAATGAGTTCCCTAATGAGGAACCATGGGAATCTGAGGCTCACACTGAGACCATAGAGATTCCATTGGATTTACTTCTGCCATTCATGGGCTCTGATGAGTATTCTTCCTCTGAAGAGGATGAGTATGTCATTGAAGAGCAAGTTGCTAAATACCTTGGAGCAATCATGAAGCTAAATGACAAGTTATTTGGTAATGAGACTTGAGAGGATGAACCCCCTTTGCTCACCAAAGAACTGGATGACTTGTCTAGGCAGAAATTACCTCAAAAGAGACAAGATCCTGGGAAGTTTTCAATACCTTGTACCATAGGCACCATGACCTTTAAGAAGGCTCTGTGTGACCTAGGGTCAAGTATAAACCTCATGCATCTCTCTGTAATGGAAAAGGTAGGGATCTTTGAGGTGCAAGCTGCAAGAATCTCACTAGAGATGGCAGACAGTTCAAGAAAACAAGCTTATGGAATTGTAGAGGATGTTCTGGTAAAGATTGAAGACCATTACGTCCCTGCTAATTTCATAGTCCTAGAGACTGGGAAGTGCATGGATGAATCCATTATCCTTGGCAGACCCTTTCTAGCCACAGCAAAGGCTGTGATTGATGTGGACAGAGGAGAATTGATCATTCAAGTGAATGAATAATCCTTTGTGTTTAAGGCTAAAGGATGTCCCTCTGTCACCATGGAGAGGAAGCATGAAGAGCTTCTCTCAAAACAGAGTCAAACAGAGCCCCCACAGTCAAACTCTAAGTTTGGTGTTTGGAGGCCACAACCAAATTCTATGTTTGGTGTTGAACCCCCACATTCAAACTCTAAGTTTAGTGTTCAGAGGTTCCAACATTGCTCTGAGTATCTGTGAGGCTCCATGAGAGCCCACTGTCAAGCTACTGACATTAAAGAAGCGCTTGTTGGGAGGCAACCCAATGTTATATTTAATCTATTTTCCTTTGTTATTTCATGTTTTCTGTAGGTTGATGATCATGAGAAGTCACAAAATCAATTGAAAAAGAAAAAACAGAATGAAAAACAGAAAGAAAAACAGCACACCTTGGAGGAAGACCTTGCTGGCGTTTAAACGCCAGTAAGGGCAGCAAATGGGCGTTTAACGCCCAGTCTGGCACCATTCTGGGCGTTTAACGCCAGAAAGGGGCACCAGACTAGCGTTAAACTCCAGGAAAGGGCAAGAAGTTGGCGTTAAATGCCAGAAATGGGCACCAGCCCGGCGTTTAACGCCAGAATTAGCATAGAGAGCATTTTTGCTCGCCACTTGGTGCAGGGATGACTTTTCCTTGACACCTCAGGATCTGTGGACCCCAGAGGATCCCCACCTACCCCACCACCCTCTCTCTTCTTCTTCACCCATTCACCAATCACCTCAACACCTCTTCCCCAAAAACCCCTCACCTATCAAATCTCATCTTTCTCTTCACCACTCACATCCATCCTTCATAAAACCCCACCTACCTCACCATTCAAATTCAAACCACTTTCTCTCCCACTACTTCTCCCCTTTTGGCCGAACCACAACGCTATCTCCATCTCCTCTATTTCTTCTTCTTCTACTCTCTTCTTTCTTCTTTTGCTCGAGGACGAGCAAACCTTTTAAGTTTGGTGTGGTAAAAGCATTGCTTTTTGTTTTTCCATAACCATTTATTGCATCCAAGGCCGGAGAAACCTCTAGAAAGAGGAAAGGGAAGGCAAAAGCTTCCACCTCCGAGTCATGGGAGATGGAGAGATTCATCTCAAGGGTGCATCAAGACCACTTCTATGAAGTTGTGGCCTTGAAGAAGGTGATCCCCGAGGTCCCTTTCAAACTCAAAAAGAGTGAATATCCGGAGATCCGACATGAGATTCGAAGAAGAGGTTGGGAAGTTCTTACCAACACCATTCAACAAGTCAGAATCTTAATGGTTCAAGAGTTCTATGCCAATGCATGGATCACCAAGAACCATGATCAAAGTGTGAACCCGGACCCAAAGAATTGGATTACAATGGTTCGGGGGAAATACTTAGATTTTAGTCCGGAAAATGTAAGGTTGGCATTCAACTTGCCCATGATGCAAGGAGATGAACACCCTTACACTAAAAGGGTCAACTTTGATCAAAGGTTGGACCAAGTCCTCATAGACATTTGTGAAGAGGGCGCTCAATGGAAGAGAGATTCAAGAGGGAAGCCAGTTCAATTGAGAAGGCATGACCTCAAGCCCGTAGCTAGGGGATGGTTGGAGTTTATCCAACGCTCAATCATTCCCACTAGCAACCGGTCTGAAGTTACTATAGACCGAGCTATCATGATTCATAGCATCATGATTGGAGAGGAAGTAGAAGTTCATGAGGTTATAGCCCAAGAACTTTATAAGGTGGCGGACAAGTCCTCTACCGTGGCAAGGTTAGCCTTTCCTCATCTCATTTGTCACCTCTGTTATTCAGTTGGAGTTGACATAGAGGGAGACATCCTCATTGATGAGGACAAGCCCATCACTAAGTAAAGGATGGAGCAAACAAGAGATCCCACTCATCATGAAATCCCTGAGATGTCTCAATGGATACATTTTCCTCCACAAAACTATTGGGAGCAAATCAACACCTCCCTAGGAGAATTGAGTTCCAACATGGGACAACTAAGGGTGGAGCACCAAGAACATTCCATCCTCCTCCAAAAAATTAGAGAAGATCAAAGAATCATGAAAGAGGAACAACAAAGGCAAGGAAGAGACATTGAGGAGCTCAAGCACTCCATGAGATCTTTAAGAGGAAGAACAAGACGCCATCACTAAGGTGGACCCGTTCTTTAATCTCCTTGTTCTTTATTTTCTTGTTTTTTGAATTTTCATGCTTATGTTAATCTATATTTGTGTCTCATGATCATTAGTGTCTTAGTGTCTATGCCTTAAAGTTATGAATGTCCAATGAATCCATCACCTTTCTTAAATGAAAAATGTTCTTAATTGAAAAAGAGAAGAATTGCATGAATTTTGAATTTTATAACAGAATAATTATTTTGATGTGGTGGCAATACTTTTGTTTTCTGAATGTATGCTTAAACAGTGCATATGTCTTTTGAATTTGTTATTCATGAATGGTTGGCTCTTGAAAGAATGATGAAAAAGGAGACATGTTACTGAGGATCTGAAAAATCATAAAAATGATTCTTGAAGCAAGAAAAAGCAGTGAATATTCAAAAAAAAAGAGAAAAGAAAAAAAAGAGAGAAAAACGAAAAAAAAAGGAGAAAGAAATAAAGTTGTGATCCAAGGAAAAAAGAGTGTGCTTAAGAACCCTGGACACCTCTAATTGGGGACTCTAGCAAAGGTGAGTCACAATATGAAAAGGTTCACCCAATTATGTGTCTGTGGCATGTATGTATCCGGTGGTAATACTGGAAGACAGAGTGCTTTGGGCCACGGCCAAGACTCATAAAGTAGCTGTGTTCAAGAATCATCATACTTAACTAGGAGAATCAATAACACTATCTGGATTCTGAGTTCCTATAGAAGCCAATCATTCTGAATTTCAAAGGATAGAGTGAGATGCCAAAACTGTTCAGAGGCAAAAAGCTAAAAGCCCCGCTCATCTAATTAATACTGATCTTCATAGATGTTTTTGGAATTCATTGCATATTCTCTTCTTTTTATCTTATTTGACTTTCAGTTGCTTGGGGACAAGCAACAATTTAAGTTTGGTGTTGTGATGAGCGGATAATTTATACGCTTTTTGGCATTGTTTTTAGTATGTTTTTAGTATGTTTTAGTTAGTTTTTAGTATATTTTTATTAGTTTTTAGTTAAAATTCACTTTTCTGGACTTTACTATGAGTTTGTGTGTTTTTCTATGGTTTCAGGTATTTTCTGGCTGAAATTGAGGGACCTGAGCAAAAATCTGATTCAGAGGATGAAAAGGACTGCAGATGCTGTTGGATTCTGACCTCCCTGCACTCGAAGTGAATTTTCTGGAGCTACAAAAGCCTAATTGGCGCGCTCTCAATGGCGTTGGAAAGTAGAAATCCTGGGATTTCCAGCAATGTATAATAGTCCATACTTTTTCCGAGATTTGATGGCCCAAACTGGCGTTCCAAATCAGCACAAAACTGCCCGGCGTTAAACCCCGGAACTGGCACAAGAATGGGAGTTAAACGCCCAAACTGGCACAAAAACTGGCGTTTAACTCCAAGAGAAGTCTCTACACAAAAATGCTTCAATGCTCAGCCCAAGCACACACCAAGTGGGCCCGGAAGTGGATTTTTATGTCATTTACTCATCTCTGTAAACCCTAGGCTACTAGTTCTCTACAAATAGGACCTTTTGCTATTGTATTTGATATCTTTGGATCACTTTAGATCTTAGGATCATCTTTGGATGCCTAGTTCTTAGATCATTGGGAAGCTGGCCATTCGGCCATGCCTAGACCTTGTTCTTATGTATTTTCAACGGTGGAGTTTCTACACACCATAGATTAAGGTGTGGAGCTCTGCTGTACCTCAAGTATTAATGCAATTACTATTATTCTTCTATTCAATTCAGCTTGTTCTTGTTCTAAGATATCACTTGTTCCTCAACTTGATGAGTTTGATGATCTGTGACACTCATCATCATTCTCACCTATGAACGTGTGCCTGACAACCACCTCCGTTCTACCTTAGATTGAGTGGATATCTCTTAGATCCCTTAATCGGAATCTTCGTGGTATAAGCTAGAATTGATGGCGGCATTCAAGAGAATTCGGAAGGTCTAAACCTTGTCTGTGGTATTCTGAGTAGGATTCAAGGATTGAATGACTGTGACGAGCTTCAAACTCCTGAAGGCTGGGCGTTAGTGACAGACGCAAAAGAATCAATGGATTCTATTCCAACCTGATTGAGAACCGACAGATGATTAGCCGTGCCGTGACAGGGTGCGTTGAACATTTTCACTGAGAGGACGGGATTGTAGCCAATGACAACGGTGATGCCCAACATACAGTTTGCCATGGAAAGGAGTAAGAAGGATTGGATGAAGACAGTAGGAAAGCAGAGAGACGGAAGGGACAAAGCATCTCCATACGCTTATCTGAAATTCCCACCAATGAATTACATAAGTATCTCTATCCTTGTTTTATGTTTTATTCATATATCACCCATACCCATTTGAATCTGCCTGAATGAGATTTACAAGATGACCATAGCTTGCTTCATACCAACAATCTCCGTGGGATCGACCCTTACTCGCGTAAAGTTTATTACTTGGACGACCCAGTGCACTTGCTGGTTAGTTGTGCGAAGTTGTGATAAAGAGTTGAGATTGCAATTGAGCGTACCATGTTGATGGCGCCATTGATGATCACAATTTCGTGCACCAGTCTTCTACTTCCTCCATACTCCTCTCATCACTTGTGGTGATCATCTTACATTCTTCCCACCTTACTTTTTAATGCCAGGGCATCTAGGCCAGTTTCACTGACATTTTCTTTACTGTTTTAGGGTAGTTTTATGCATTTTCTTAGTGAATAAGGCAAGTTTTGGATGAAAATACACTTACACCTTGAGTCAAGCAACTATTGTGAATTTCATATGATTTTTCATGAGGATTTTTGCTAGAATTGCATGATAAATTGATGATGCATAATCTCATGACCTTAGTTAGAGCTTTGATGCACTTTATTTGCTTGATTTCAGGACAAAGGAAGTAAGGAAGAACCACGTTAGTACTAACATTAATCTAGTTAACGTGAACACTAATGTGGAATGGCAAATAGCTTGCAACGTTAATGAGAAAAGTGATCACCAATAATGCCTACGAAGCCATCAATAGCTCACGTTAATTGCCACGTTAACTTAGTTAACGTGGTAGTTAACGTGGAGACAAAAGAGAACTCCAACGTTGGTGGGAAACGTGAACACCACTAACGTTCTACTCCAACGTTAGTGGTAAACGTGAACACCACTAACGTTCCAAGACTTGGCAATGAGCTACGTTAAGAGTCACGTTAACTAAGTTAACATGAACTCTATCGTAGAAGAGAAGAACAACGCCAACGTTAGTGACACTCACCTTTGTCACTAGCGTTGGATCAACTAGCATTTCCCATGTTAGTGGTCACGTTAAGACCACTAACGTGAGAGTTAACGTGGAGTTGAGGATTGATGAGCTAACATCAGTGACACTCACCTTTGTCACTATCGTTGGAAGATGGCATTACTACTACGTTAAAAGCCACGTTAACTTAGTTAACGTGAGCTCTAACGTGGAGAATAGAGGCACTTGGAGCGTTAGCGACAAAGGTAAGTGTCACTAACGCTCTCGAAGGTGAAGCATACCCACGTTAAGAGCCACGTTAGTTACACTAACGTGAACTCTAACGTAGGGAAAAAAGGCACATAGCAACGTTATTGGGAAAGGTGAGTCCCAATAATGCTTGCAAAAGGGGTATAAGCCAATGTTATTGGGAAAAGTGAGTCCCAATAACGTTAGCAAAGATTTAGAGGGAAACGTTAGTAGTCACGTTAGTGCCACTAACGTTGGAGTTAACGTGAGGTATTTGAGGGTGGAACGTTAGTGGAAAAAGTGATTGCCACTAACGTTCTCGAACCCACAATGTCACTTAACGTTAATCTCACTAACGCCCATGCCTAATTCATACTTCTCTACAAGCTGGGCCCACTAAAGATTAGAACTGCTTCAACTCAAGATCCAGAGCCCACATCCAAGACTTGAAGAACTCACTAGAAGATCAAGAGGAGTAGTATATATAGGAGTAGTTTTGAACTATAGAAAAGCTTGGCACTTTTGAGAACTACTCTATGGATATTTGCTTTTCTGTACTTTTAGCATGGATTCTTCTTTTCTGCCATTTTTTATTTCTAGAGCTATGAACAACTAAACCCCTTTCATTGGGTTAGGGAGCTCTGTTGTAACTTGATGGATCAATTATAGTTTTCATTCCTCTTCTTCTTTCTTCTCTTTTGATTTACTAGAAAGCTTTCGATCTTAATTCAATTGGTTAGTTATCTTGGAAAATAAACTCTCCATAATTGGATCTCCTCTGAGCCTTGGAAAAGGGATGAGGAGATCATGCTAGAAATGCTTTCTCATGTTGGACGAAATTGGAGTCTGGGCGGATATAGTGACATGGAATCCTCCCAACACTTTGATTTAGAAATACATGTGGTATAATCAGTGACCATACTTCATCCCTTCCCATCAGCAATTAAATCAAGGAATTGGGCAATTGTTCAAGCTTAGAGAGATTGAGTTGCCAAGGAATTGGAACTCAATCACCTAAGATTGCCAAGGAGATCAATAGATGCTTTGATTGAGGAAGAGATGAAAATGACTTTGATCAGGAGAATACAACATCTCCTGAGCCCAATGAATTCCCCATTTCTGATCTTACCCATTCTCTTTATTTTCTGTCATTTATTTTCATGCTCATTACCCCAAATTCCCATTTAAGATTCTGCACTTTAATTTCTGCTATTTACTTTCCCGTCATTTAAATTTCTACAAGTTCCCAAACTAAATTCTTTTTAGCTCAACTAGCATACTCTTCCAACTAAAGTTGCTTAACCAATCAATCCTTGTGGGATTCGACCTCACTCTATTGTGAGTTTTTACTTGACGACAATTCGGTATACTTGTGATGGTGTTTTTGCGGAAAATGAATTTTCCAACACAAAACTCAACCGGCAAGTATACCAGGTCGCATCAAGTAGTAATAACTCACTTAGAGTGAGGTCGATCCCACAGGGATTGATGGATCAAGCAACTTTAGTGGGTGATTAGTTTAGTCAAGCTAACATTGAAGTGGAATTGAGTGAAATTGTAGCCAACAGAAAGTAAATTTGCAGGAATTATAAAGTGCAGAAAGTAAATTGCATTGAAACTTAAATAACAAGAAAGTAAAATAGCTGAACTTAAATTGCAAGAAAAGTAAATTGCATGAAAAGTAACGGGGCTGGGGTGCTAGAAATTAAAATTCAACAAGAAAATGTAAAGAGCATTCAAGCAGAGAGCTAGAATATGAAATGGGATGCAGCAGATTTCAAACAGAAAAGAAAAAATGCTTGAAGAATTAAAAATAGAAAGCGATGCTTAATTTGCAGCAATTTGAAAGAATGTTGAAGATCTCAGGGAATCAATGAGACTAGAGAACAAGTCTAGATCTCAAGCCCTTCCTTGATTCAACAGAAAACAAGTTTGCAGAAGAAAGAAGAAATGAAGCAGCAAATGAAAACTCAAATTCAACTATCAATTCTCTGAAATTATGCAGAAGAACAACCAAGAGAGATCTTAGAGCAAGAAGGAAACAGAATTCCTTCACTTCTCAATCCAAGATTCAGATTTAACAAGGAAAATTAAAAGAGAGAGAACTATCTACTACTACTACTCCCTAATGGAGCCAGCCTTCCCCTTAGTGAGATGTTATTGATGCCTTTATATAGGCTTTACAAAATGAAAAATGAAAATGAAATTAAAACAAATTACAAAAATGAAAATCCTAATTTAATTGATCCATGTGCCTTTGAGTGATGATGTGGGCTTTGCTTGCTTTGGATTTGAGGAGAAATGGGTTTGGTTGGCCTTGATTCAATTTGGAGAGGAATTGAATTTAAATGAAATTTTGGTTGAATTTTGGCCCATGTTGCTCCCAGGAGGCTGCCCTGCCCTTGTGGAGGGCAGAGCAGGAAATGGTGCGTGCGGCCCTCGTTGCGTGCGTGCTTAGTGCGTCAGGATGCTGCCCTGCCCTTGTGGTGGGCAGGGCAGAGTTGCCATGGTGCGCGTTTGTTGCTGGCCGAAACTCCTTTGGTGCGCGACAATTGTGCAAGCTGGCCGTGCCAATTTTTGTGCCATGCACCAAGAATTGCTGCCCTGTCCTTGCGGAGGGCAGGGCAATGTTGCCAAAAGGTGAGGTTCCAAGTTTGAAACTTGGTGGAGGCACACGCTGCTCCTTTTCCTTGGTTTCCTTGGCACCTAATTCACGCATAAGGCTTGGCTTCCTTGGAGGTCTTGTGTTCGAACCTTGGTGAAAGCATTTGGGGGAGCAATCTTTCTTGATTTTTCATGAAGAGCACGACATTGCCCTGCTCTCCAAGAGGGCAGAGCAGAAAAATGAGCGCTACTTGCTTTGGGGTGAGGCTCCAGCTTCGAACCTTGGTGGAAGCACATTGGTTTATTTTCGCTTATTTTTGGCCCTTAAAGATTCCTTCCGTTCCTGCCTCAATTTTACGCCAAATATGGATTGCTATATATCGTTGGAAAGCTCTGAATGTCAGCTTTCCAACGCAACTGGAAGCACATCAATTGGACGTCTGTAGCTCAAGTTATAGCCCTTTGAAGGAGGCATGGTCATGCTGTGAGCGCCCAGATTTTACCTTAGCGAAAATTCTTGCTTCCAACCTCACTTTGCATCACGATTCTGCCCTGCCCTTGGCAAGAGCAGGGCAGTGTGTGCTGATTGCCTATTCTCCTTTAATTTGGTCATGGGCCACGCTTTTAAAAGCGTGGCCTAAGGCTCCAAAGTGTGCTCTAACTTCAAAGTGTGTCCCAAAGCTCTTTTTTTCTCCTTTTTTTGTGCTTCTTTGCTTCTTTTTCTTCTTATTTCCTACAAGATTTATAAAATTAAAAGATCAAGGAAATATACCAATTAAGTATAAAAGCATTCAATATTTAAGCACAATTTATCAATTTCTTGTATGAAAAAGCATAGAAAAATAGGTATATGATGACTTGTCATCAACTTGTCGAAGGGAAATTTGTTGAGAGACAAGTTTTCATGCATTATGTTTATGGCGCCGTTGCCGGGGATTGATTTTGAATCAACAATGATTAAGTTGGAAGTTCACTAGATTGAGCATTTTCTATTTCTTTGTTTGTTTATTTGATTCAGTCAATTTCTTTCAGTTTGTTTAGTTTTTTCCTCATCCCCTTCACCCTCTTTTTTTTCTTTATTTTTTTGTTAATTACAATTCTGCTCACTAACCCACTAACTATTTGATAATTTGCATTACTCACACTAACAATTACTCTAACAAGAATAGTCTCTTTATTTTATCTCTTGCTGTGTGTTTTGTTAGTTGTATGACAGGGAGAAGAGAGGGACCTTTAACTTCCTTCGATTCAGAACCTGAAAGGACCCTCTGGAGACTAAGGAGGGAAGCAAGAAGGAAAGGAATTGTTGGTGCTGAGGAAGAAGAAGAGTACTTTGAACCTAACATGGAAGAGAATTTGGAAAACAATCATGAAGAAGAAGCTCACAACCATGCTAGAGAAGGCCTGCAAACTGTGTTGGGCAAGAAAGGAGAGTTCTAGGCTCCTACATTAATCCTAATCTAGGAAACTGTTAAAGTAGCATTTAGAAGCCCACCATACATGCCAACAACTTTGAACTAAAATCCCAGCTCATCACCCTTGTTCAGAACAATTGTTCATTTGGAGGAAGTGCTCAAGAAGATCCCAATCAACACCTAACCACCTTCTTGAGAATTTGTGACACTGTGAAGTCTAATGGAGTCCACCCGGATGTCTATAGGCTGTTCTTGTTCCCTTTTTCACTCAGGGACAAGGCATCCAAATGGCTTGAATCCTTCCCAAAGAAGAGCTTAACAAATTGGGAAGATGTGGTGAGCAAATTTTTGGCACGATTCTACCCTCCTCAAAGAATCAACAGGCTGAGAGCTGAGGTGCAGACTTTCAGGAAACAAGATGGTGAGACTCTCTATGAAGCATGGGAGAGGTTCAAGGACTTAATAAGAAGATGCCCACCAGATATGTTCAATGAATGGGTTCAACTTCATATTTGATGACAAGTCATCATATACCCATTTTTCAAGCTAATTTCACTTGTTTTGTTAGCATTTATGCACTTTCTTACATCCTAAGTAAGTGATTTGGAGTGAAAATGCATAACTTCTCTAAATCAACCAACCACCATAAAATTAATGTTAATTCATGAGGTTTAAGCTAATTTTAATTGAATTTTAATTGATTTATAAGCCTTATGAATTTAGTGATACTTGGAGTGGTTGTTTTGGTTTATTTCAGGTGAAGAAAAGAATAAAAGAGAAAAGCGTGACCTAAAGAAAGCGTGACCCAAGGAGAAGGAAGTGTGGTCAAAGGAAGGGAAAGTGTGCCGCATGCAATAGGGGAGGCAAGCATTGCCCTCCACAAGGGCACACTGCCCTCTAGGAGGGCAACATAAGGGAACTAAGCAAAGAAGGCAACTCTGCCCTGCCCACTACAAGGGCAGAGCACAAATTTGTGCCTTGGAATCAAGAGGAATAAAATGTTGCCCTGCCCTCCACAAGGGCAGTATCGGGCTCACCAAGGGAGAAAATCAAAGGAAAATGTCTCCAAATGCTTGCCACAAGAGTTGAACACGGGACCATGAGGAAGCAAGGAACTAAGTCCCATCACCGTGCCAAGAAACCAAGGAAAATGAATGAGCGTGTGTTTCGGCCATGATTCAAACCTGGGACATCAAAGTGAAAACACTGCCCTGCCCTCCGCGAGGGCAGGGCAGCATTTTGTTGGTGCATGGATCTGGCGCACCAAGGCTCAATTCTGGCGCACCATCACCATCCTGGCAGCACCAATTTTTCCTGCCCTGCCCTCCGCGAGGGCAGGGCAGCGTTTTGCGCACCAAGACTGCACCAAGCCGCACCAAGAAAGCACCAACACGCACCAAATCCTGCCCTGCCCTCCACAAGGGCAGGGCAGCCTCCTGGGAGCTACCATTTTGGGCCGAAAAATTCAATTAAAATTCCAATTGAATTCATTTCTTCACCAAATCAAAAGCCCATCCAAATCCCAAAATCCAAGAATAGAAAGTGTATAAATAGGAGTTAGTTTGATGTAATTAGGACTTTTACTTTGGACCTTTACTTTGAACTTTTAGCTTTGCTTTTGAATTTGGCACTTTCTTTGAGCTTTGAGCTTTTGCACTTTCTTGGAGAAACTTGACCGAGAGTTCAAAGAATTGGGGAGGAGAATTGATCTCTCTTCTTCTTCATTCTTGCCTGAGCACTTTTACTTTTCTTGTTTAGAGTTTTGGGTGTGAAGAGTTGAGGAAATTCTGTCTCAACCTCCATTCAAAATCTCTTTAATCACCTTCTGCATAATTGAATTCAATTTCAATTTCCTTTACTGCTTCTTCTTTTAATTCTTGTTAATTTCTTTGAGTACTTGGATCTGGGAAGGTAATTGAGATCTAGGCTCTGCTACCTAGTCTCTTGAACCCTGAGATCCCAATTTACTTTTGGTTCTACTGTGAACCTTTGCTGCACTTTATTTCCTTTCTGTTTGAATTCTCATTGCTTCTAATTCAATTTCTGCTCTCTTAATTATTGCAATTTACTTTCTCTTTGTTTAGATTCTGCAATCCCAGTCCTCAAACCCCTTTTATATTCAAGCAATTTACATTTCTTGCCATTTAAGTTACTGCAATTTACATTTCTTGCCCTTTAAGTTTCAGTCATTTACTTTCTTGTTCTTTAAGATTCAGCAAGTTTATTTTCCTGTTCTTTAATTTACTGCAATTTGCCCTTCCCCCTTTACATTTACTGTCATTTACTTCCTGTTAAACACAAATCACTCAACCAACACTTGATTTGCTTGACTAAACCAACCACTAAACTAAAATTGCTCAATCCTTCAATCCCTGTGGGATCGACCTCACTCATGTGAGTTATTATTACTTGATGCGACCCGGTACACTTGCCGGTGAGTTTTGTGTCGGATCGTTTTCCGCACATCAAGTTTTTGGCGCCGTTGCCAGGGATTGAAATAGATTGACAATGATTAAGTGAAGTGGAGGTCTAGATTAAGCACTTTTTCTTTTCTGTTATTCTAATTCCTACTAACACACTAACTGTTTGAATTTTTGCTTAAACTAACTCAAACTTCACTCCAACTATAGAGTGAAGTTTCATTGGCTTTCTGGATGTTTGTGTTTATTGTTGTGTGTTTGTATGTCAAGTACAGGAAGATCTTCCCCTGTCCTCTCTGAAATTGACCAAAGAACTCTTCGAAGAATAAGAAGAGCTGAAAGAGGAAAGAACGTTATTGGAGAGGAAGAATCTGAGGAGGAATTCCAAGAGATGGAAGGAGATCCCAATCAACCAGGAGAAGGAGCCAACAATAACCAACAACAACGAAAAGTCTTGGCTTCATACACATTTGCAAATGCTAGACACTGTGGGAGTAGCATTCTTCCTCCCAATGTCAATGCAAACAACTTTGAATTAAAGCCACAACTCATCACTTTGGTTCAAAACAACTATTCCTTTGGAGGAGGACCATTGGAGGACCCAAATCAACACTTCTCCACCTTCTTGAGGATTTGTGACACTGTTAAAACCAATAGTGTGCCCCCTGACAGTTACAAGTTGTTGCTCTTTCCATTTTCTCTCAGAGACAAAGCCACTCAATGGCTAGAAACGTTCCCGAAGGAAAGCATCAACACTTGGGATGACTTGGTGAGCAAGTTCCTTGCCAAATTCTATCCCCCCCAAAGAATCTTAAGATTGAAGACTGAGGTGCAGACATTCACTCAAATGGAGGCTGAGAATTTATATGAAGCATGGGAAAGATATAAAGCTCTATTGAGAAAGTGTCCACCAGAGATGTTTACTGAATGGGATAAGTTACAAAACTTCTATGAAGGACTCACTCTAAAGGCTCAAGAAGCACTTGATCACTCAGCCGGAGGCTCATTACAACTCATGAAAACCACAGAGGAAGCTCAAAACCTCATTGATATGGTGGCCAACAACCAATATTTCTTTGCTCATCAAAGACAACGCCAACCATCACAGAGAAGAGGAGTAATGGAGTTAGAAGGAGTGGATTCAATTCTAGCTCAGAACAAGATGATGCAGCAGCAGATTCAACAACAGTTTGAGCAAATGGCCAAAAGAATTGATGGCTTGCAAGTGGCAGCAGTGAGCACCACAAGCCAACCACCAACCACTTGGGTGCAAAGTGAAGAAACTCAAGAGGAGCAACAGCAAGAGCAAGTCCAATACATGCACAACCAAAATCCTGGAACAAATGAAGTCTATGGGGATACTTACAATCCATCTTGGAAGAACCATCCCAACCTCAGATGGGGAGACAACCACAATCAAAACCAACAATCATGGCAAAGAAACTCAAGTCAGAACAATTGGAAAAACACAAACCACAACCCCCAGCCAAACACTAACCAAAACTCATACAGAAAACTACAAAACAACTACCCCAATTCTAACCATTATCCACCCAATAACCACCCAACAAACCAAAATACCTATCATCATCCATCAACACCCCAAAACCAACCAATTTCACAAGAATCCCAGAGGATCACTAATCTAGAGCTGCTCATGGAAAAGATGATGAAGAACCAAGAATTGACAACAAAGAACCAAGAAGCTTCCATGAAGAACCTAGAGAGGCAGATTAGACAAATCTCCAAACAGATTTCTGTTGAAAAACCATCAAGCTCACTACCAAGTGACACCATTCCCAACCCAAAGGAAGAATGCAAGGTCGTGCAACTAAGAAGTGGAAAAATGTTAGTGGATGGTAACCAAGGAGCAACAAAGAAACTTATGGAGAATGACAATGAGCCAACAAAGAATGATGAAGCCATCAACAAGGACATGCTAAGCAAGAATGTCCCAGAAAAACTCACAGAGGAAGACAACAAACCACAGAATCTGAAGAAAGGGAAGCAAATCATGGAAGAACCAATTCCAAAACAACATCAAGTGGAGAA
The DNA here is from genome assembly GCF_014773155.1 of Arachis stenosperma. Lineage (NCBI taxonomy): Eukaryota > Viridiplantae > Streptophyta > Magnoliopsida > Fabales > Fabaceae > Arachis > Arachis stenosperma. The sequence goes on from NC_080382.1 coordinate 56,208,666, forward strand.
GAGCTCAACACCACCACTGCCTTATCCACAGAGATTTCACAAAGAAACAAAGGATCAGCATTTTCACAAATTTCTTGAGACTTTCAAGAAGCTGGAAATCAACATACCTTTGGCTGAGGCATTAGAGCAAATGTCTCTGTATGCCAAGTTTCTAAAGGAGCTCATCAACAAGAAGAGAAGTTGGAATGAGAAGGAGACTGTAATGCTTAGTGAAGAATGCAGTGCACTCATCAGAAAAGGACTCCCTCCCAAGCTTGAAGATCCTGGAGGTTTCTTCCTGCCATGCACTATTGGAAGCCTATTCATCAACAAGGGGATGTGTGATTTAGGAGCAAGCATAAATCTAATCCCATATTCTTTAGTGAAAAAGCTTGGCATAGAGGAGGTGAAACCAACACAGATGTCCTTGGAATTGGTGGACCAATCAGTAGTATATCCTAAAGGGCTGATTGAGAACCTTTTAGTTAAGGTTGACAAGTTCATCTATCCGGCAGATTTTGTGATCCTGGATTCTTCAGAAAATGGAAATGACTCCATAATACTTGGTCGACCATTTTTGGCCACTGCTAGAGCCATTGTGGATATAGAGCAGGGAGAGTTAACCCTCAGGATGCATGAGGAGAGCATCATACTGAAAGTCTTTCCAGAATTACAAAGGGATGAAGAAACAAGCAAAACAAGTAGTGATCTCCTTCCAAAGCAATCAACTGACAAGGCAGTAGAACAGAAAAACAAGCTTGTACAAGAAGAAAAAGGAAATCAAGAGGAAGCAGGGGTGATAAACAAGAAGGAAGGTATCACAACTCAAGTCACTGTCAAGAAAGAAAGATCAACAAGAAAGAAAAAGATGAAGAGCAGGAAAAAGGTTCACAAAGGGTGGAAGAACAAGAAAATCCCAACTGAAGGATTTTCTAAAGGTGACAAGGTGCAACTAGTGTATCAACAGCTGGGAACAAAGGATTATTACACTGTCAATCAAGTACTCTCTCTTGAGCACATTGAAATTGAGCATCAAGGAACACAGAGAAAGCTTACAGTGAGAGGTGACAAGTTGAGACATCACCAACATCAACCACCTTAAAGGGAGTTCAATGTCAAGCTAGTGACAATAAAAGAGCGCTTCATGGGAGGCAACCCATGATTTAAAATTTCTATCTTCTCTTTAATAAGCTATGATTTCCTGAGTATGATTTTGAACTTTCATATTTGATAAAGGCACATTTTAGAGCATAAGTCAGACTTCTAAGTTTGGTGTCCCTTAAGGCACACTTAATTTTTGCTTTTCAAAAAGAAAGGGAGCTATTCTTAGAACATATGCATAATTCTTTTTGATGAAGCATACGACCAAACACTAAGTTTGGTGTCTGCATGTGTAACAATGTTCAGAAGATCATTTCCCAATCATGAAATCAAAACCATACAGAATGGGATCATGCATCAAATAATTTCCTTCAAAATATATCAATTGTGAAGAATGGTTTGCATTGCTAAACCACCCCCCCTCAATAAAAGATAAGTTTGGTGTTCACCAACTTTTAGCATCTTTAATTAAGGGACACAATTGACCACAAAAAAATAAATTTTTTTATAATAAACAAAATAAAACAATTCTTTTCCTTTAATACAAATCAATTGCCAACGACTATATTGATGATCTAAGGCTAGTTGTTTTGGTTCAGGCAGAAGAAAAAGGGAGAATCAAGCAGCAGCCACGACCATTAGAAGGTGGCAAAGTTCTTTCATGTTTCCTTTTTCATGTCTTTAATAAGGAGATGCATGTCTGAAACATGATATGCCTCCATCATCTATTTTTTTTTTACTTCATGCAATTTTTGTTCTTTGCTTTCATTTTAGTTAGTTAATAAATGGCTAGAAAATTGCTAAATCTGCATGATGCTTGTTATCCATCACTTAGCTTTAAATTTTGTTTTGTTTCCCATAAGCTTAAATAAAAGAGATTTGTTTGAATTGAAAAGTGAAATATCCAATGTTGCATAAGTAAGAATGGAAGTTGGTGGTGGTATATGTGTTTGATTAAATGCATAACTCATGAAATAATTGTTGCATAATATCATTCTCATTCAAGTGTGAGTTAGCTTGCTGTTGTAAAGACTCTTATCAATAATGAAAAAGCCCTTGGTAACAAAAACAGAAAGAAAAGGGAAAGAAAAAGCCAAAATGGCAATAAAAACAAAGAATAAAGGTTGGACACCAATAGCTTGGACCCTAGGACACATGCCTGTGGTGTTCTTGTACTAAGATATGCTTGGATGAGTAAATTCTAAGGGGTATTTTAAAACCCGGTCACTTAGATCAACTGATTTGGGATGGCCAATTGAAAGTCCACAATAAAGAGCAACTTAGATACAAAACATTTAGTTATCCAAAGAGATGCTAGGCATCAATGATCCTAGGAGAATTAGTGAGCCAAGTGTCTGTGGTGGAGAGATGTTGAGTAAAAGAAAGAAACAAATAAAGCCAAAGGCTATTACTGCAACATTTGACACCAAACCTCCAAAAGAATAATAAGCTTGTAAGCCAAGAAAAGTTAGCAAGGGAGGAATTAAAAAGTGAGTCTTATAACAGCAAGTTTAGCAAGCCTTTGAGGAAAGATGTATATTATGTAACAGCAACAATAATTGAGTTATCATTGTCTGCATAAAGACTCCATAAACCAAGTTCTGCTATATGCCCAATAAGGATATGTGTTCTTTTCTTATTCATGTCATTTACTCTTAGTTTTGATGCTTGCTTGGGGACAAGCAAGATTTAAGTTTGGTGTTGTGATGACAAGTCATCATATACCCATTTTTCAAGCTAATTTCACTTGTTTTGTTAGCATTTATGCACTTTCTTGCATCCTAAGTAAGTGATTTGGAGTGAAAATGCATAACTTCTCTAAATCAACCAACCACCATAAAATTAATGTTAATTCATGAGGTTTAAGCTAATTTTAATTGAATTTTAATTGATTTATAAGCCTTATGAATTTAGTGATACTTGGAGTGGTTGTTTTGGTTTATTTCAGGTGAAGAAAAGAATAAAAGAGAAAAGCGTGACCTAAAGAAAGCGTGACCCAAGGAGAAGGAAGTGTGGTCAAAGGAAGGGAAAGTGTGCCGCATGCAATAGGGGAGGCAAGCATTGCCCTCCACAAGGGCACACTGCCCTCTAGGAGGGCAACATAAGGGAACTAAGCAAAGAAGGCAACTCTGCCCTGCCCACTACAAGGGCAGAGCACAAATTTGTGCCTTGGAATCAAGAGGAATAAAATGTTGCCCTGCCCTCCACAAGGGCAGTATCGGGCTCACCAAGGGAGAAAATCAAAGGAAAATGTCTCCAAATGCTTGCCACAAGAGTTGAACACGGGACCATGAGGAAGAAAGGAACTAAGTCCCATCACCGTGCCAAGAAACCAAGGAAAATGAATGAGCGTGTGTTTCGGCCATGATTCGAACCTGGGACATCAAAGTGAAAACACTGCCCTGCCCTCCGCGAGGGCAGGGCAGCATTTTGTTGGTGCATGGATCTGGCGCACCAAGGCTCAATTCTGGCACACCATCATGATCCTGGCAGCACCAATTTTTCCTGCCCTGCCCTCCGCGAGGGCAGGGCAGCATTTTGCGCACCAAGACTGCACCAAGCCGCACCAAGGAAGCACCAACACGCACCAAATCCTGCCCTGCCCTCCACAAGGGCAGGGCAGCCTCCAGGGAGCTACCATTTTGGGCCGAAAAATTCAATTAAAATTCCAATTGAATTCAATTCTTTACCAAATCAAAAGCCCATCCAAATCCCAAAATCCAAGAATAGAAAGTGTATAAATAGGAGTTAGTTTGATGTAATTAGGACTTTTACTTTGGACCTTTACTTTGAACTTTTAGCTTTGCTTTTGAATTTGGCACTTTCTTTGAGCTTTGAGCTTTTGCACTTTCTTGGAGAAACTTGACCGAGAGTTCAAAGAATTGGGGAGGAGAATTAATCTCTCTTCTTCCTCATTCTTGCCTGAGCACTTTTAATTTTCTTGTTTAGAGTTTTAGGTGTGAAGAGTTGAGGAAATTCTGTCTCAACCTCCATTCAAAATCTCTTTAATCACCTTCTGCATAATTGAATTCAATTTCAATTTCCTTTACTGCTTCTTCTTTTAATTCTTGTTAATTTCTTTGAGTACTTGGATCTAGGAAGGTAATTGAGATCTAGGCTCTGCTACCTAGTCTCTTGAACCCTGAGATCCCAATTTACTTTTGGTTCTACTGTGAACCTTTGCAGCACTTTATTTCCTTTCTGTTTGAATTCTCATTGCTTCTAATTCAATTTTTGCTCTCTTAATTGTTGCAATTTACTTTCTCTTTGTTTAGATTCTACAATCCCAGTCCTCAAACCCCTTTTATATTCAAGCAATTTACATTTCTTGCCATTTAAGTTACTGCAATTTACATTTCTTGCCCTTTAAGTTTTAGTCATTTACTTTCTTGTTCTTTAAGATTCAGCAAGTTTATTTTCCTGTTCTTTAATTTACTGCAATTTGCCCTTCCCCCTTTACATTTACTGTCATTTACTTCCTGTTAAACACAAATCACTCAACCAACACTTGATTTGCTTGACTAAACCAACCATTAAACTAAAATTGCTCAATCCTTCAATCCCTGTGGGATCGACCTCACTCATGTGAGTTATTATTACTTGATGCGACCCGGTACACTTGCCGGTGAGTTTTGTGTCAGATCATTTTCCGCACATCAATATTTTCTATGAAGGTCTTTCCTATGAGTCAAAGAAGGCCGTAGATCATTCATCAGGAGGCTCTCTAAACAAGAAGAAAACCATTGAAGAAGCCATAGATGTCATTGAAATAGTTGCTGAGAATGACTACTTCTATGCCTCGGAAAGAAGTAACACTAGAGGAGTAATGGAGCTGAACCACATGGATGCATTGCTAGCTCAAAATAAGATGATCACCAAGCAGCTAGTAGATCTTACTAAGAAGGTGGAGGAAAACCAAGTTGCAGCAGCCATCACTTCATCACCAACTCAAGAAGGAGTGAATATAGGAGAAGAAGGTGAAAGAGAGCAAGCCAACTATATTGGAAACTCACCTAGACAAATCCATGATCCATACTCCAAATCTCACAACTCTGGATGGAGAAATCACCCCAACTTTGGGTGGGGAAATCAACAAGACCAAGGTCAAGATCAGAGACGCCACAACCTCAACTCTAACAACAATGCAACTCACCAACACACCTCACAAAGATCCTATCAACACTCACCTAACCAACCTTCTCAACCACATAATCTCAACCCACCATCTCTAACAGATGATAGACTCTCAAAGATTGAGGCTCTACTTGAAAACTTATGCAGAGAAGTCCAAGACAATAAGGTGTTCAAGGAAGAAGTGCGAGCCAATATCAAAAACCAAGGAGAAAACATCAAGAGATTGGAGTCCCAAGTAGGGTATCTATCTCAACAAATTCCCAAACCCACTGATGGATTTCCCAGTGACACAGAGAATAATCCAAGGGGAGAAACAAAGAAAGTAAGGTGGGAGGAATGTAAGATGATAACTGTTCATACCCTGGGTCAAGCTGTCCGACCCGGGATGTTTAGCGACAAGCCGACCGACCTCTTCAGGCCAAATGCCCGACCTCTTCAGGCCAAATGCCCGACCTCTTCTCAAAGAGCTCGGCTAAATGCCCGACCTCTTCTCAAAGAGCTCGGGCAACTCGCCAAAGGAGCCCAAAGCAGGCCCAAAACGAAGGAACGCAGCCCAATCTAAAGGCAGCCAAAGCCCAGAAAGATAAAGGCGGTTCCGTTGAAGATAAGCTGACCTCACCCAAAGATAAGATAAAAATAAGATAAGATAACTAACTTATCTTATCTAAGAAGGTCACTTCTCACCATTATAAATACACTGGAGCACCCAGGTATAACTCATACTCTGATTCTACACATTATCTGCTTGGACCCATGCTAACTTAAGCATCGGAGTGTCATTGCAGGTACAACCACCAACCACTCTGCATGTCAAGCTCGGGTCCCTGAACCCCCACCTCGGGCATCTCCAAACGACCGAGCTACACGTTTCAGGTAACCCCCGGAACATTGGCGCCGTTGCCGGGGACCTGGAAGTCATCCCACCACCATGGCGGACAACCATGACAACGACCACGATCCAGTCACGAAGATAGCCCCCACAAAGATCAAGACCCATTCACCAAAGAGATCATGAAAGCTAAAGGTCCCAAAGGACTTCAAAGCTCCCAACATGATCCCGTACGGCGGCACATTGGATCCAAGCCATCATCTCAGTAATTTCAGAAGAATGTACCTCACCGACACATCGGACGCCATTCGATGCAAAGTCTTCCCGACTACTCTAACGAAGACAGCAATATGGTGCTTCGACAGTTTGTCTCCAAGATCCATCACAAGTTTGACGACCTTGTTAAGAAGATTCCTCGCCAGGTTCTCCATCCAGAAGGATAAAGCCAGACACACTTCAAGCTTGCTGGGAATTAAACAAGGAGATCAGAAAAGCCTTCACAGCTACATTGAAAGATTCAACAACGCATGCCTTGACATACAAAGTCTTCCAACAAAAGCGGCCATCATGGGACTCATCAATGGCCTAAGAGAAGGACCTCTCAGCCACTCAATATCCAAGAAGCACCCAACATCTCTGAACGAGGTACAGGAACGGGAACAGAAATACATCAACATGGAAGAGAACTCTCGACTAGGAGAAAGCTAAAAAACCGAATTCTCCTAACCCACCACGGGACAAGGATAAAGAGTCCAAGAAAAGAGAAGATCAATCGGAGAAGATCCCACCACCTCGCCCAATCAAAAGCAAAAAGGAGAAAGAGGTCAGACGAGTTGAAGGCCCACCTCATAACAAAGAATTGGGCAAGTTAAGGTCCACCTCACACCAAAGAGGTCGGACGAGTTGAAGGTCCACCTCACACGGAAGAGGTCGGGCGAGTTAAGGTCCACCTCACACCAAAGAGGTCGGACGAGTTGAAGGTCCACCTCACACGGAAGAGGTCGGGCGAGTTAAGGTCCACCTCACACCAAAGAGGTCGGACAAGTTGAAGGTCCATCTCACACCGAAGATGTCGGGCGAATTGAAGGTCCACCTCACACCAAAGAGGTCGGACAAGTTGAAGGTCCACCTCACCACCAAAGAGGTCGGACAAGTTGAAGGTCCATCTCACACCGAAGATGTCGGGCGAATTGAAGGTCCACCTCACACCAAAGAGGTCGGACAAGTTGAAGGTCCACCTCACCACCAAATAGGTCGGACAAGTTGAAGGTCCACCTCACACCAAAGAGGTCGGACGAGTTGAAGGTCCACCTCACACGGAAGAGGTCGGGCGAGTTAAGGTCCACCTCACACCAAAGAGGTCGGGCGAGTCGAAGGTCCACCTCACACCAAAGAGGTCGGACGAGTTGAAGGTCCACCTCACACCGAAGAGGTCGGGCGAGTTGAAGGTCCACCTCACACCAAAGAGGTCGGACGAGTTGAAGGTCCACCTCACAACCAAGAGGTCGGATGAGTTGAAGGTCCACCTCATACCAAAGAGGTCGGACAAGTTGAAGGTCCACCTCACAACCAAGAGGTCGGATGAGTTGAAGGTCCACCTCACACCAAAGAGGTCGGACGAGTTGAAGGTCCACCTCACACGGAAGAGGTCGGGCGAGTTAAGGTCCACCTCACACCAAAGAGGTCGGGCGAGTTGAAGGTCCACCTCACACCAAGAGGTCGGATGAGTTGAAGGTCCACCTCATACCAAAGAGGTCGGACACGTTAAAGGTCCACCTCACAACCAAGAGGTCGGATGAGTTGAAGGTCCACCTCACACCAAAGAGGTCGGACGAGTTGAAGGTCCACCTCACACGGAAGAGGTCGGGCGAGTTAAGGTCCACCTCACACCAAAGAGGTCGGGCGAGTTGAAGGTCCACCTCACACCAAAGAGGTCGGACGAGTTGAAGGTCCACCTCACACCGAAGAGGTCGGGCGAGTTGAAGGTCCACCTCACACCAAAGAGGTCGGACGAGTTGAAGGTCCACCTCACAACCAAGAGGTCGGATGAGTTGAAGGTCCACCTCATACCAAAGAGGTCGAACGAGTTAAACATCTACCTCACCCCAAAGAGGTCGGACGAGTTGAACGTCCACCTCACACCAAGGAGGTCAGACGAGTTGAAAAGGACAACGGAGTACGAACAAGCCTTCTGAGATTTCGAAATCCTTGGGGCAACCACCCATCCTTTCCAGACCACGGGAAAATGAAGAACTCATTATACCTCGCAGTGGGAAGTCAGGCAATAGCCTCAGCACTAGTCAGAGAAGACGAAAGTGGGAAACAACCCGTCTACTTCATCAGCAAAGCTTTACAAGGGACCGAACTAACCTATCAACAGATAGAAAAAGTTCGCCTACACCCTCATACTCACCTCTCGACGACTCCACCCATACTTTCAAGCTCACACTATCAGAGTTCCAAACCAACCAGCCAATAAAGGGCATCCTGCAGAAAACAAACTTAGCTGGAAGAATCCTACAGAGGACAGCTCGGATAATTCGGGAGACCTTGGACAAAACCAGAGAACATCTCGGACAATCCGGGGGACTCTGGACAAAAACAGAAAATAGCTCGGACAAATCGGGGAAAATGAAGTCTGACACATAGAATGCCCGAGCTAATGCAGCCAGCACCAACAGCTCGGACAATTCGGGGATATGAGGTCCGACACATACCCTGAGAGCAGAATGCCCGAGCTGATGCATTTTCAAAACTAGCCAACCAAGGGGCAATAACAGAAGCCTCATCCGAGCTACATTACAAGACCACAACAAATCGGTCTCGAAGGCGGTATAAGGGATGTACTCAAGGTCAGCCACAGTAACACGCATTTAAACTATGAAATCCAGCTAATCAGACACGCTGTCCGGGATCTTAGTAGACATCTCAAAGACATAGGTCGACTATGGAATTACTACCAAACAACTCGGGCAAATAAGGAAACAACTCGGACAATAACAGTAAAACATAAAGTGACAGACGTGGCAGTAAAAGGGAAACCCCAGGACTCACACAAAAGTCCAAGGGCACCCTTTGGAGGCAACAACAGAGCAAAAACCCAAATACAAAGTCAAAGCTTTACATCAAAAAGCATGCCAACTTCCACATTGCCCCACCAGAGGAGCTCATCAGTGTAACATCACCTTGGCCGTTCGCAAAGAGGGGACTCGACCTCCTTGGACTATTTTTCCAAGGATCGGGACAAGTCAAGTTCCTCATTTTAGGGGTGGATTACTTCACAAAATGGATTGAGGCAGAGCCCCTAGCTAATGCCACTGCTCAAAGAAGTCAGAAATTCTTGTACAAGAACATTATTACAAGGTTTGGGGTTTCTTACTCCATCACCACAAACAATGACACTCAATTCACGGACACAGGTTTCAAGAAAAGAGTGGCTAACTTGAAAATAAAGCACCAAATTCACATCCGTAGAACACCCACAAGCCAATGGACAAGCAGAAGCTGCCAACAAAGTCATACTAGCTAGGTTAAAACGGAGACTAAAGGACACAAAGGGAGCTTGGGCTGAAGAGCTCCCACAAGTCCTATGGGCATATCGGACAACTCCACACTTCACCACGGGGGAATCACCCTTCCGATTGATTTACGAAATGGAGGCAATGATCCCAGTAGAGATCGAAGAAGGACCCCCCAAGAATGATCTTCTACAATGAAGAGGTCAAATCCCAAATCCAAAGGAAAGAACTCGACCTACTTCCAAGAGTCCGAGAGAGAGCTCCGATCAAGGAAGAGGCGTTAAAAATGTCGAATGGCCTCAAGATACAATCAGAAGACAGTACAGCGAAGCTTTGCCAACAACAACCTTATCCTAATCCGAAATGATATCGGAACAACTCAACCTGGAGAAGGAAAGCTAGCACCCAACTGGAAAGGACCATACCAAGTTGTTTAGAAGAACTGGGGAAAGGTTGCTACAGACTGCCCGAACTTGAAGGGCAAGAGCTACCAAGGTCATGGCATGCCTGCAATCTAAAAAGGCGCCAGGCCGAGATCCAAAAAAATTGCCCGACCTAGAAAGGTAAAGTACTAACATGTACACACTCTTATCTTTATATTATTGTTTAAAAGATTGCAGATTCCCTAAAAAGTTTCCTACCAAGACGCCCGACTACGGCAGGTCGGCAAGGTGAAACACCAAAATCATCGCCCGATCACGACAAAATCGGCAAAGATGAACACAGAATAATGTAAGAAGTTATCGAAAGTGATCCAAAAAAAGAACCTGACGAGGTCTTACGGATTGCTAAAATAGTAACTTAAAGACTGGCCGACGTTGAGAAGTCGGACCAAGTCAACCCAAGTTATCAGCAAATCCCTGGAAAGAGACCTGGCAAAGGTCCAAGAAAGAGGATTATGAAATAACTTAGAAGAGATCGACATGACGAAGTCGGTCTCCTACAATAATAAAGTTATAGAAGTAATCCCTGAAAGAGACCTGACAAAGGTCCAAGAAAGAGGGTTACGAAATAACTTAGAAGAGATCGACATAAAGAAGTCGGTCTCCTACAACGGACAAGTTATAAAAGTAATCCCTGAAAGAGATCTGACAAAGGTCCAAGAAAGAGGATTACAAAAATAACTTGGGGAAGGGACTGACGTAAAGAAGTCATCCCATAAACAAAAAGTTATAAAAAGTAATCCCTGAAAGAGACCTGACAGGGGTCCAATAAAGAGGATTACTAGAAATAACTTAAAAGCGACCGACATGAAAAAGTCGGCCCAAAGCTACAGCTTGGAACAACAAGAAAAAGTCGGACCAACAAAAGCTACAGCTTGCACCGACAAGAAGAAGTCGGACCAACGAAAACCACAGCTTGGACCGACAAGAAGTCGGACCAACAAAAGCTACAGCTTGGACCGACAAGAAGAAGTCGGACCAACGAAAACCACAGCTTGGACCGACAAGAAGTCGGACCAACGAAAGCTACAGCTCGTCGACACGAGAAATTGGACCAACGAAAAGCGTGCGCTAAAAGGGACATAGCTTTGCCCAAAAGGCCACAGCTCCATGACAAGGCTATCAAAATTGTTCAGACCAACTAAAAAAGGCAATGCCAAACTCGCACAAAATAAAACTACTCAAGATCGACCAAAATCAGGATGCTTGAGTACGACTTCCCCCAAAGAGAGCACGATCTCACGGAAAGATCGAACTCAAGCAGGGGCAAAGTCGTACAGGTCGACGTCAGCTAAGAAGAGGCGCAAGTACAATCTCAAAAAAGAACAAGCCAAAAGGTTAAGAAAAAACCTTAAGGCTCAAAAGTGCTTAGCTAAAAGGGATACAACTCCACTCAAAAAAGGCACAATCTCAAACAGGGCTACGTATGTCATCCGAGACTAAAAAGGTTCTATACAAAGAACACTAAAAAGTCATCAGACAAGTTACTAAGAGTCCGGATATCAAGCCGCAAGGATAACTTCACCAAAGCAGAGGGTTGTCAACACAAAAGCAAGGCGTGATCCAGAAAGCAAGGGTAGAAAACCCACACTACTACTTAAAAGAGGACGGACTGTGAAGTACCAAACCTCTAGAAAATCTGCAAAAGATTGCAAATCAATGAAGAAACAAGCAAGACAGATGCTTGAGCACTACTTCCAAAGAGATCGAAGCTCTGAAAAGCACGATCTCATGGAAAGATCGAACTCAAGCAGGGGCACTGTTCATACCCTGGGTCAAGCTGTCCGACCCGGGATGTTTAGCGACAAGCCGACCGACCTCTTCAGGCCAAATGCCCGACCTCTTCAGGCCAAATGCCCGACCTCTTCTCAAAGAGCTCGGCTAAATGCCCGACCTCTTCTCAAAGAGCTCGGCCAACTCGCCAAAGGAGCCCAAAGCAGGCCCAAAACGAAGGAACGCAGCCCAATCTAAAGGCAGCCAAAGCCCAGAAAGATAAAGGCGGTTCCGTTGAAGATAAGCTGACCTCACCCAAAGATAAGATAAAAATAAGATAAGATAACTAACTTATCTTATCTAAGAAGGTCACTTCTCACCATTATAAATACACTGGAGCACCCAGGTATAACTCATACTCTGATTCTACACATTATCTGCTTGGACCCATGCTAACTTAAGCATCGGAGTGTCATTGCAGGTACAACCACCAACCACTCTGCATGTCAAGCTCGGGTCCCTGAACCCCCACCTCGGGCATCTCCAAACGACCGAGCTACACGTTTCAGGTAACCCACTGATGGATTTCCCAGTGACACAGAGAATAATCCAAGGGGAGAAACAAAGAAAGTAAGGTGGGAGGAATGTAAGATGATAACCACAAGTGATGAGAGGAGTATGAATGGAGTTGAACATCTCCGGGATGATCAAAAGGAAAACCAGGAAGAAATAAGCCATGCACTTCAACCCATATTCAAGGAAGAGCTGAAGAAGAAGGAGGTATTGAACCCGTATGCACCTTTTCCCCAAAGGCTTAAAGGTGGTGCAGCAGGGAGAATGTACTCAAGGTTCCTCGATATGTTTGCATCTCTTGATGTAAATATACCATTCATTAAGGCCCTCCAGCAAATGCCTTTCTACATCAAGTATATAAATGAGCTACTAGCCAGAAAAAGTCCATTGAAGGGTGGACAGACAATAAAGATGAACAGGGATTGCAGTGCTCTCATTCAACCAGGGCCACCCACAAAGAAGAAGGATCCAGGAAGTTTCCACATTCCTTGTGCTATAGGCGAAACAAAGATTGACAAAGGGCTTTGTGACTTGGAAGCAAGCATCAACTTAATGCCCCTCTCCCTCATGAAGAAGCTCCAAATCAATGAACTAACTCCTACTAATGTAATTATCAGATTTGCTAACAAAACTAAAAAATAGGCAATAGGAGTAGTTGAAAATGTGCTGGTAAAGGTTGGGAGCTACTATCTTCCCACAGATTTTGTTGTCCTGGAAATGGATGAGAATCCTATTTACCCCATCATTTTGGGAAGGCCATTCCTAGCCACAGCTAGAGCACTCATTGATGTAGAGCGAGGAGAGTTAGTGTTGAGAATCCATGACGAGCAGCTCACTTTCAATGTTTTCAACCTCTCACAAGAAGTAGATAATGATGACAATGAGCTGATGGAGGAGCCAAACAAGGAAGCACAAGCACCACACATAAAGACTCCTATGGTCAACAACCAATGTAATTAGAAGGAGAAACAGCCAAGTGTAATCCAAAAGGAACCAGACCCACCAGAATCACATGAAATAGACAACAAAACCATCCTCAGAAAAGAAACCACAAAGAACAAGTTGGCATCAACGGACACAAGAAAAAAAGTCCCAAGGGGCTGGAAAAAGAAGAAAATTCCTACAAAAGATTTCTCGCCAGGAGATGAAGTGATTTCTATATACTTCCCATCTATACCACCTCACCCCCCCACCATTCCATCTCAACTGCCTCCATTGTAAACCATCAAAAAAATCTTGTCCTTAGAGCATATGGAGCTTATCAACAAAGCCAATGGACATAGGTTCACTGCAAGGGGAGAAGACTTCAAGCACTATCAACCACCTTGACAAGGACCAAACTTCAAGCTAATGACGCTAAAGAAGCGCTTCATGGGAGGCAACCCATGTTCTATACCCTCTCTCTTAAATCTCTAATAATAGTAATAAGGCGAATTTCATGGATTTTTAAATCAATTTTGACAACCAATATAAGACCCCTTTACATGCAGCGTATAGTACATGATAAGTTTGGTGTTCAAAGCACACCAAGTGGGGTTTGAACACACTTTATGAGGAAAAATTCATTCCCCAAATTTGTTGCACCATGTGATCACAAACAATTTTGGTGTACCAACGTTGCATGCATGGGAAGCTTAATGGTTGATTGATTTGCATTCATGAAAAGCATTTAGTCATTTAAAAACAAAAGAAAAAGATTTTTTGTTTAGTTAGTTCACACTTTAAAGTTTCCCACCAAAAATTTCAAATAACTGATTGCACTTTCTCTTCGTGTATAGGGAATAAAAAAAAAGACATTGATGGTACTTGATAGGACAATTGAGGAAGGGAAATTCGGCCACTATACCAAGGGAATCCCACACTTGTCTACATGGGGAATGTCCTTGGAAGTGTTGCCATGCAACATTGGGAGTGGATAGTTTTGGAGACCGAACCAAGACCCTCATAAAGGAGGTGATCCTTGTGCTCATTCAATCCCAAAACCCCAACCGTCCACTATCAAACAACACCATCAATCCACACCCTTCAATCAATTGTCATCTTCCTATATAAACCCCTTTCACACAACCTCCCCGTACACACTTCATATTCTTACCCTTCCCACTTCCTTCTTTCGGGCATACAAACTTCATCCTCCACCAAAGGTCTCACATACACCCTCCTAGCCATCTTGAGATTAACCAACACATCAACTATCTTACATGGCATCATCAAGCTCCAAGAGACGAAAGGGGAAGAAACCCATAGAACATCCTCCTTTCGATGAAAAGTGATTTAGAACCTTTCATCATGCACTCTAGTTTGGGTGGATGGCTGACAAAGAAATCATTTATGAACTAGGCTTTCAAGTCACACAAACTGAGTGTCCAGAAATCACAGAGAAGGTGGAGCAACATCGATGGGAGCTCCTCACCGATCCGATCACAAGGGTGAACGCAACTCTAGTGAGAGAGTTTTATGCAAATGCAGTTAGACAAAATAAGGCGGATGAATCCTATACAAGTTTCGTGAGAGGAGTCATGGTGGATTTTAGTCCCATGACCATCATGAGAGTGCTGAAATTGCGAAGCATACCCTTTGCAGAGGAGAGCTATCACTCGAGAATGGACAACAAACCCAATTATGACCAGATTATACAGGATATATGTGTGCAAGGAGCAGATTGGGAAAGAGGCCCCAAGAGGAAGCCCAAATTTATAAAAAGAGGAGATCTCCTCCCTGAGGTTAAAGGTTGGTTCGAAATTGGGAGGAGATCTATCCTCCCAGTCGGAAACAACTAGGAAGTAAACCTTAAGAGAGCAACGATGGTGCAATGCCTAATGAAGGGAGGAGAGATCAAGGTTCATGAACTCATAGCCCAAGGCATTCGGAGGCTTGCTGAGAAGAGCGATTCTGGAGGAAGGTTGGGTTATCCCAGCACTATTCTCTGTCTTTGCAACCAGGCTAGGGTGATATTTGAGGATGAAAACCCCGAGTGGATAAAAGTTGGCATTCCACTCACTTATCGTCGGATGCATGCTGCTGCAACTCCACTACCTCCACGAAGGGTAAAAAAGAGGCCAGCCCATCAAGCGGAAGAAGAACAACATCCACAAGAGCAAACCCCAGCCACCTTAAGCATGCACCAATTACAAGAGGCTATTGATACCTTATCTAGGCAATGCATGGAAAATCAAGGGGCACAAAGGGAGTTTCAAATGCAATCAATGGACCGCCAAGAAGAATCACTCTCTAGATGGATGAATCAGCAAGGGGAATGGCAAAAAAAATTGATGGATCAGCAATTAGAACAAGGGAGGCAATGGAGTGAATCCTTCTATAACTTGAACCAAAAGCAAGATCAACAACAAGAAGCCATCCAAAGGCTAATCAACATCCAAGCACATCAAGGTGCACACATTCATGAGATGCATAGGAAACAAAGAGAACAGGCAGATCTTTTCGATGAATACATAGCATTTTCGGAAGGAGTCTACATGAGTGAGACTGGATATCATGTGAATACCCAAGCCAGACTTGGGTATCTAGTCGGACAACTACCTATTTTGCATCCAGGGATCACAAAATATGAGGATGTAAAGGATGAATTAGCACGAGTGGAGCGCGAAAGGGCCGAACAAAGTCATGAGTCAGTAAGGAAGGCACTAGAAGATTGGAAAATAGCTAGAACAAATCGGATGAGAGGAAGCACAAGCGGACAAAGTGAGCTTAAAAATGGCAAGGGAGCAGAAGAACATGAGC
This sequence comes from Arachis stenosperma, assembly GCF_014773155.1. NCBI lineage: Eukaryota > Viridiplantae > Streptophyta > Magnoliopsida > Fabales > Fabaceae > Arachis > Arachis stenosperma. The sequence continues at coordinate 56,224,697 of NC_080382.1, forward strand.
ATACCAATAAGTGAAAGGTGGTGAAGTTCTATCTTGGTTTTACCTTTTTCAAAGCTTTAAATAAGGAAAATCATGTATGAAATAGAACATGCTTCCATGGTAGCTTAGGATTTTTAAGTCTGCATTTAAGTTTCATTGCTTAGGTTAATGGTTATTGAGCTTAATGTCTCGAGTGTTCACTTTCACCTTTCTTACTTGTATGCTTGTCCTTTAAGTTAATCAAAAAGAAAATGTTATGAAAAGAACAAGAGTGGAGTTATTTTGTGAAGTAGGTTCTGAATATTTGTGGTAGGATGATTAGTAACCTAAGTTGGTTCACCAAACAAGGAAAGAAAGCAACTATCTATCCCAAGTCCTATGCTTGAACACATCCTATGAGACAAACTCAACAATAAGATCCCAATAAGAAAAGAGAAGGAGCAATAAAAGTGAAAAAGAAAGAAATACAATAAGAAACAATGCTAGGCACCAAGGGTTTCAAAATTTAGGCATGTGTCTGTGGTGTTTATGTGCAAGGTATATACTTGGATGAATAAGCTCTTAGGGGTGCCTTATCACTTGGTAACTTGGATTAACTAATCCAGGATTATCAGCTGAAAGTCCACTATCAAGAGTAACCATTGCTACAGAGCACTTAGTAACCCAAAGAGGTGCTGGACACCAAGGTCTCAAGAAAGAAAAATAACAAACCATGTGCCTGTGGTGTGTATGTATGAAGGAAAGAGACTTGAGGGAGTAAGTCCTTAGGGGTGTCTTAACATCTAGCACCTTGAACCAACTGGTTCGGGACTGTTGGCTGAAAGCTTATCATAAAGAGTCGCCCTCTTACAGAGCACTTAGCCAAAAGAAGAAGGTAATAAACTTTGAAAAAGAAGGAAGGATCAACAAGAAAGGAGTCTCAAAGGATGCAATCAAGAAAGTGACCAAGGAATTAATAAAGGCTTGAAACTTAAAAAGGAAAGAACCTAAGTTGCTATGCATGAAACCCCATAAACCTGCTATGCATGAAACCTCATAAACCAGGAATTTTACTTCTATATTATCTTCTTGTTCTTTCATTTCATGCTTCCTATGTTTCAGTACTTTCTTAGGGACAAGCAAGCTTTAAGTTTGGTGTTGTGATGCCAGGGCATCTAGGCCAGTTTCACTGACCTTTTCTTTACTGTTTTAGGGTAGTTTCATGCATTTTCTTAGTGAATAAGGCAAGTTTTGGATGAAAATACACTTACACCTTGAGTCAAGCAACTATTGTGAATTTCATATGATTTTTCATGAGGATTTTTGCTAGAATTGCATGATAAATTGATGATGCATAATCTCATGACTTTAGTTAGAGCTTTGATGCACTTTATTTGCTTGATTTCAGGACCAAGGAAGCAAGGAAGAACCATGTTAGTACTCACGTTAATCTAGTTAACGTGAACACTAACGTGGAATGGCAAATAGCTTGCAACGTTAATGAGAAAAGTGATCACCAATAACGCCTGCGAAGCCATCAATAGCTCACGTTAATTGCCACGTTAACTTAGTTAACGTGGTAGTTAACGTGGAGACAAAAGAGAACTCCAACGTTAGTGGGAAACGTGAACACCACTAACGTTCTACTCCAACGTTAGTGGTAAACGTGAACACCACTAACGTTCCAAGACTTGGCAATGAGCTACGTTAAGAGTCACATTAACTAAGTTAACGTAAACTCTAACATAGAAGAGAAGAACAATGCCAACGTTAGTGATACTCACCTTTGTCACTAACGTTGGATCAACTAGCATTGCCCACGTTAGTGGTCACGTTAAGACCACTAACGTGAGAGTTAACGTGGAGTTGAGGATTGATGAGCCAACGTTAGTGACACTCACCTTTGTCACTAACGTTGGAAGATGGCATTACTACCATGTTAATAGCCACGTTAACTTAGTTAATGTGAGCTCTAATGTGGAGAATAGAGGCACTTGGAGCGTTAGTGACAAAGGTAAGTGTCACTAACGCTCTCGAAGGTGAAGCATACCCACGTTAAGAGCCACGTTAGTTACACTAACGTGAACTCTAACGTAGGGACAAAAGGAACATAGCAACATTATTGGGAAAGGTGAGTTCCAATAATGCTTGCGAAAGGGGTATAAGCCAACGTTATTGGGAAAAGTGAGTCCCAATAACGTTAGCAAAGATTTAGAAGGCAACGTTAGTGGTCACGTTAGTGCCACTAACGTTGGAGTTAACGTGAGGTATTTGAGGGTGGAACGTTAGTGGAAAAAGTGATTGCCACTAACGTTCTCGAACCCACAATGTCACTTAACGTTAATCTCACTAACGCCTATGCCTAATTCATACTTCTCTGCAAGCTGGGCCCACTAAAGATTAGAACTGCTTCAACTCAAGATCCAGAGCCCACATCCAAGACTTGAAGAACTCACTAGAAGATCAAGAGGAGTAGTATATATAGGAGTAGTTTTGAACTATAGAAAAGCTTGGCATTTTTGAGAACTACTCTCTGGATATTTGCTTTTCTGTACTTTTAGCATGGATTCTTCTTTTCTGCCATTTTTTATTTCTAGAGCTATGAACAACTAAACCCCTTTCATTGGGTTAGGGAGCTCTGTTGTAATTTGATAGATCAATTATAGTTTTCATTCCTCTTCTTCTTTCTTCTCTTTTGATTTACTAGAAAGCTTTCGATCTTAATTCAATTGGTTAGTTGTCTTGGAAAAGAAACTCTCCATAATTGGATCTCCTCTGAGCCTTGGAAAAGGGATGAGGAGATCATGCTAGAAATGCTTTCTCATGTTGGACCAAATTGGGGTCTGGACGAATATAGTGACACGTAATCCTCCCAACACTTTGATTTGGAAATACATGCGGTATAATCAGTGACCATACTTCATCTCTTCCCATGAGTAATTAAATCAAGGAATTGGGCAATTGTTCAAGCTTAGAGAGATTGGGTTGCCAAGGAATTGGAACTCAATCACCTAAGATTGCCAAGGAGATCAATAGATGCTTTGATTGAGGAAGAGATGAAAATGACTTTGATCCGGAGAATACAACATCTCCTGAGCCCGATGAATTCCCCATTTCTGATCTTACCCATTCTCTTTATTTTCTGTCATTTATTTTCATGCTCATTACCCCAAATTCCCATTTAAGATTCTGCACTTTAATTTCTGCCATTTACTTTCCCATCATTTAAATTTCTACAAGTTCCCAAACTAAATTCTGTTTAGCTCAACTAGCATACTCTTCTAACTAATGTTGCTTGACCAATCAATCCTTGTGGGATTCGACCTCAATCTATTGTGAGTTTTTACTTGACGACAATTCGGTATACTCGCCGAAGGGAAATTTGTTGAGAGACAAGTTTTCATGCATCACTTTCTTTGTTTCTCCTCTTGGGTTCTTCTCTGTATCACTTAGAAAACCATCAGTCGGTTTGGGAATTTGTTGAGCTAGATACCTTACTTGAGACTCCAGTTTCTTGATGTTTTCCCCTAAGTTTTTGATATTGGCTCGCACTTCCTCATTAAACACCTTATTGTCTTGGATTTCTCTACATATGTCTGACAAACCCCGTTTTGACGGTTTATCTTGTATTGATTTTAGGGGATTTTATAACCTTTTACCCACATTTATCCATTGAAATAGCATGGTTTTATAACTTCTCCTTTAATTGTGCTTAAGAGTGAAAACATGCTTTTTAGGTCTTAAAATAGCTAAATCTAATTCTCCTTGATTCCATTAGATGCCTTGATATGTTTGTTAAGTGATTTAAGGTTTAGGAGGCAAAGATTGGATCAAGGGAATGAAGAAAGAAGCATGAAAAGTTGGAGAACTCATGAAGAAATGAAAGAATCGGAAAGCTGTCAAGCCGACCTCTTCGCACTTAAACAACCATAACTTGAGCTACAGAGGTCCAAATGATGCGGTTCTAGTTGGGTTAGAAAGCTAACATCCGGGGCTTCGAAACGATATAAGATTTGCCATAGTTGCATCACACATAGGGGCGCGCACGCGCACGGTACGCGGACGCGCCGATGGTGGCACATGACCCACTTAATGTAACACGTGGCCAGCGATTTTAGAAGCCTTGTGGGCCCAATCCAACTCATTTCTGATGCTATTTAACCCAAGGAATGAAGAGGGAAACACATGTTAGTTACCATTAGTTTAGTTTAGTAGTTAGAACTAGTTTCTAGAGAGAGAAGCTCTCACTTCTCTCTAGAATTAGGATTAGGATTAGGTTTAGTTCTTAGATCTAGGTTTTAATCTATGCTTTCTTCTACTTCTATTTCTCAATTCCTTGTAGTTACATTCATTCTTCTCCTATTCTATTGGTGTAATCTCTTTTATGTTGTTCTTATATTTTGTTGTAGATCTAGTATTGTTCCTTCTACTTTCTTTCAATTCAATTCAAGGTAATTCATAATAATTGTGTTTCTTTTGATTGTTGTTGTTAATTTCTTTCAATAATTGTTGTTAGATTCTCTTCTTGTTGTCAATTTGCTTTGCTTTTCTTTTGTGCCTTCCAAGTGTTTGATGAAATGCTTGGTTGGATTTTAGTGTAGGTTTTGTTCCTCTTGGCCTAGGTGGAGTAATTAGTGACTCTTGAGTTATCTAATTCCTTTGTTGATTGATAATTAGAGATTGCTAATTGATTTGAATGCCTCTAAAGCTAGTCATTCCTTTAGGAGTTAATTAGGACTTGAGGAATCAAATTGATTCATCCACTTGACTTTCCTCCATAGTTAGAGGTTAACTAAGTGGGAGCAATGGACAATTTGTTATCACAATTGAAGAGGATAACTAGGATAGAACTTCTAGTTCTCATACCTTGCCAAGAGCTTTGTTAGTTGTTAGTTTATTTCCTTTGCCATTTTATAATTCTTGGCTATAATCTCAGAAACCCCAAAATAACTCACAACCAATAACAAGACACTTTATTGTAAATCCTAGGGAGAACGACCCGAGGTTTAAATACTTCGGTTTATAGATTTTAGGGGTTTGTACTTGTGACAAACAAATTTTTGTATGAAAGGATTATTGTTGGTTTAGAGACTATACTTTACAACGAGATTTCATTAGTGAAATTCTAAACCGTCAAAAATCCAATCGTCAATGTCTTCAAGTAGAGTCTCAATCTTTGAAAGTCTATCCTCGGTTAGTGATGGTGGGTTGGGATTAGGTGGTGTTGATAGGACCTCTGTGAGGGATGTTGGTGAGTTGCATTGTTGTTGGGGTTGTGGTTGTGGCATCTCTGGTCTTGGCCTTGGTCTTGTTGATTTCCCCACCCAAAGTTGGGGTGATTTCTCCATCCAGAGTTGTAAGTTTTGGAGTATGGATCATAGATTTGTCTAGGTGAGTTTCCAACATAGTTGGCTTGTTCTCAGTCACCTTCTTCTCCTATATTCACTCCTTCTTGAGCTGGTGATGAAGTGATGACTGCTGCAACTTGGTTTTCCTCCACTTTCTTGGTAAGATCTGCTAGCTGCTTGGTGATCATCTTATTTTGAGCTAGCAATGCATCCATGTGGTTCAGCTCCATTACTCCTCGAGTATTGCTACTTTCAAAGGCATAGAAGTAGTCATTCTTAGCTACTGTTTCAATGACATCTATGGCTTCTTCAATGGTTTTCTTCTTGTTTAGAGAGCCCCTGATGAATGGTCTACAGCCTTCTTTGACTCATAAGAAAGACCTTCATAGAAAATGTGTAGTTGAACCCATTCATTGAACATATCTGGTGGGCATCTTCTTATTAAGTCCTTAAACCTCTCCCACGCCTCATTGAGAGTCTCACCATCTTGTTGCCTGAAGGTTTGCACCTCAGCTCTCAGCCTGTTAATTCTTTGAGGAGGGTAGAATCTTGCCAAAAACTTGTTCACCACATCTTTCTAATTTGTCAAGCTCTCCGTTGGGAAGGATTCAAGCCACTTGGATGCTTTGTCCCTGAGTGAAAAAGGGAACAAAAGTAGCCTATAGAAATCTGGGTGAATTCCATTAGACTTCACAGTGTCATAAATTCTCAGGAAGGTGGTTAGATGTTGATTGGGGTCTTCTTGAGCACTTCCTCCAAATGAGCAATTGTTCTGAACAAGGGTGATTAGCTGGAATTTTAATTCAAAGTTGTTGGCATGTATGGTGGGCTTTTGGATGCTACTTCCACAGTTTTCTGGATTTGGATTGATGTAAAAGCCTCGAAACTCTCCTTTCTTGCCCAGCATGGTTTGCAGGGACTTCTCTAGCATGGTTGTGAGCTTCTCCTTCATGATTGTTTTCCAAGTTCTCCTCCATGATGGTTTCAAAATACACTTCCTCTTCCTCAGCACCAACAACTCCTTTCCCTCTTGCTTCTCTCCTTAGTCTCCGGAGGGTTCTTTCAGGTTCTAAATCGAAGAAAGTTGAAGCTCCCTCTCTTCTCCCTATCATACGACTAACAAAACACATAGCAAGAGATGAAATGAAGAGGTTATTCTTGTTAGAGTAATTGTTAGTGTGAGTGGTGCAAATTATCAAACAGTTAGTGGGTTAGTGAGCAGAATTGTAAATAATAATAAAGAAAGAAAGAAAACAGAGGGGGTATAGGGGGTGAGGAAGAAACGAAACAAACTGAAGGTAAACAACTGAATAAAGTAAACAAACAAAAGAAAAATGCTCAATCTAGTGAACTTCCAACTTAATCATTGTTGATACAAAATCAATCCCCGGCAACGGCGCCATAAACTTGATGCATGAAAACTTGTCTCTCAACAAATATCCCTTCGGCAAGTATACCGAATTATCGTCAAGTAAAAACTCACAATAGAGTGAGGTCGAATCCCACAGGGATTGATTGGTCAAGCAACTTTAGTTGGAAGAGTATGCTAGTTGAGCTAAACAGAATGTAGTTTGAGAATTGCAGAAAATTAAATGGCGGAAAAGTAAATAGCAAAAAATAAAGTGCAGAATCTTAGATGGGGATTTAGGGACATGAGCATTGACGTGGTGGAAATTGGCGAGTTAAGAAATTATTAATAGAAATACGTTGCAAGTACAGTCCTTAACCAGCCGAAAATCCGTTGATCAATTTAGAAGTGTTGTCACAATATTGAAATTAAAATACTGGGAGTATGAATCCCAGGTCGTCTCCCAACGAGTTACAGAAAGCTGTGCTATTTTATCAATCAGGTGTTTTCAAAAATGGTTTAGTTGATAAATAGGAAATTAATTTAGAGAATTTATTTAATTTTAAATAAAAGCCTTAACTGGGAGTAGATTAGTTGGAAGTCCTATTCTTGTTGAAGTACTGTCAAGATTAATTAATAATTGGGAGTTGCTCTGCTTAGTTATTCCTTACTAGGTAAAGAAAAGTCAAGCAAGTTGGAAAGCTGTTTCTAGTCACAAGTCCTAATCCTCTCCCTTGGGAAGGATTAGTGTCAATGATTAGAGGGTGATCCAACAATAAATCCAATTATAATTTCTCTCTTGAGTGATTCAACTCAAGGTTTCCTTTCAATCATCTCCCAATCAAGTTATGGAACTACTCACTCATCATAATTATAAACTTCACAGAATCAATGGGGAAAATAAAAGAAGACATGATAAATAATAATGAAAGGGATTAATTGAAAATAAAAATAGTCTATATTAATAACTTGTGAAAATAATCAAATGTCAACTTTGGAGGAATTAGGAATATGGAAGAATAAATAAAAAGTAAATAACAGAATATAATGACTAGTACCGGAGGTAGACTCTTCTCGAAAGCTAAAGCCAAAATCTTCCAAATCCTAATTATGAATGTTCCAGTGAGTATAACCTAGGGGAGAAGTAAATTCAGATCTAAAAACTAAAAATTATGCGGAATGAATGTTGTTCCCTGTCTCTGCATGTTCCCTGGCTCTAATATGTGTTTCTAGGCCGAAAATTGGGTCGAAATCCGACTCAGAAACTCTGCCAGCGACTTCTGAAATTCTGCAGATCGCGCACGTCACGCGGCCGCGTCGTCCACGCGTTCGCGTCACTCAGCGTTTCTCATACCACGCGCGCGCGTCATCTACGCATTTGCGTCGTTCATGCAGCTTCCAATCTGTGCGGTTGCGCCAGGCACGCGAGCGCGTCACTATTATTTCTTCCATTTTGTGCGGTCGCGTTAGCCATACGACCACGTGACTTCTCGCTGGTTATCTCCTCAATTCTTTGTGTTCCTTCTATTTTTGAATGCTTCCTTTCCATCTTTTAAGCCATTCCTACCCTGTAATTCCTGAAATCACTTAATACACATATCAAGGCATCTAATGGTAATAAGAGAGGATTAAATAAAAGAAAATAAAAGCCAAAGAAGCATGTTTTCAATCACAGAATATTTTTAGGAAGGAATTGTAATTGCATGAAAATCATATGAATAAGTGGGCAAAAACTTGATAAAACCACACAATTAAACACAATATGAATCATAAAATAGTAATTTATCAAGCAGGTAAATAAATGGCAGAAAGTAAAGAGAATGGGTAAGATCAGAAATGGGGAATTCATTGGGCTCAGGAGATGTTGTATTCTCCGAATCAAATTCATTTTCATCTCTTCCTCAATCAAAGTATGAGTTAAACCTAGATCTAAGAGAAGAGATTAGCCTAAACCTAATTCTATTTCTAGAGAGAAGTGAGAGCTTCTCTCTCTAGAAACTACTTCTAAACTAATCCTAATGTGTATGAATGAACTTCATACATGCCTCCCCCTTCAATCCTGGGTCCTTTAAAGTACTTTGGCACCAAAATTGGTTGCAACTGGGCCCCACAGCTTCCTAGAAATCGCTGGGCACGAGTTCTGTTTAAAAATCATGTGCGGCCTTCGGCGCTAACGCACACGGTACACGTACGCATCCCTGGTCAATATCGCAATGTGCGCGCGAGCACTTTGTGCGCGTGCGCGTCCTTGGACGAGATCAGTTCTTTGGCTTTTTGTGCTTCTCTCCACTTGCATGCTTACTTCCTTGCTCCTTTGATCCATGCCTAGCCTATTTTAACCTGAGATTACTAGCAAACACATCAAGGCATCTTATGGAATCAAGGATGAATTAAAATGATCAAAGTAAAGGCTTAAAAAGCATGTTTTTACATTCAAGCACAAATACGGGAGAGATAACAAAACCATGCTAATTTATTGGCTAAATGTGAGAAAAGGTTAGCAAAATACTCTAAATTTAACACAAGATAAACCCTAAAAACGGGGGATTATCAACCTCCCCACACTTAAGCCTTAGCATGTCCTCATGCTAAAATAAGAAGGAATTAAGGGGTATGGCATTTATTAAATGCAACTAAACTATATGAACCTATCTAAATGCAATTACCTATAATGAATGAAAATGCTTGGTCCAAACACGTCAATTCCCAAGAAAACATGTGTAAGCACAAGAGCTAGGGCAATAGGAATCAAGTCCAAACCACAATTGCATTGGATTATCAAAAAGAGTCATAAACTTGCATGGATATAGTTGATAGTGGTGAAAAACATGTAATTGAGCTTGGAAACCCTCACCGGATGTGTATCCGCTCTTTTCACTCAAGTGTTTAAGGGTTAATTCACTCAATTCTCTTCTAATCATGTTTTTCCAAGATTTGATCTTCTTCTAACAATCAACATTTAATCCAAGCATGCATACATTCATCATGAGGTCTTTTCATAGGTTGTAATGGTGCTAGGGTCAAGGTAAGATCATATATGGATAAGTGGACTAGAATTTGGATCTTTGATGAACTTAAACTTTCCCACCTAACCTATATAATTGAATTCTAACCTAACTACTCATCTTTCACATTTCATATACTCATGCATTTTCTTTTCATTTCACAACACTTATGCATTGATCTTTTATTGAACTTTTTTTGCTTTTGGGCATTTTGTCCCCTTTTATTGCTTTTCTTATCCTTTCTTTTTCTACATTTTTTTATTCTTTTCTTTTTTTTTCGCTTTTCTTTTTTTCTTTTAATTTTCTTGTCATTTTTCTTTCTCATTTTCTTTCAAGAATCACAATGCATAAGGTCTTACACTTAACCAATACATGAACATACATCAATTCCTAAATATAAAAATACAAAACATCCCTTTTATCCCAACCAATGTTCCCAATCCTCACTAATCTTGAAAATAAGCACTCTCACTAGCCTAAGCTAATCAAAGATCCAAACAAGGGATTTTTTATTATTTTTCACTTTAGGGCTTGTAATGTGCTAAAATGAAGAATAATTAGGTTAAGTGTAGGCTCAAAATTGGCTAACAAAGGTTGGTAAAAGGTAAGGCTTATTTGGTTAAGTGAGCTAATGGAATAATGGCTTCAATCATATAAATGCATGAATACAAGGAATAATTGGACATATAGAATTAGGCAAATTAAGGATCACAATCATAGAAAGAGAACAATTGCACACAAGAAGGCAAAATATGTGGTTATAAAATATAACCACATCAATAAGCTCAAAACTCACTTGCTTGTGTTCTTAGCTCAAAACATGCTTCACAAAATATAGAATTTAGCAAGGCTCACAAAATTTTCCAATCAATTGGATTGGTACCCTATAGTTAAGTTCCTTAAAAAAATATCAATATTTGACTAAGCATTGTTATGATTGAGAAATTCTAAAAATTCCCTAGTTTACCCTTTCCTTTTTCAATCAAAAACAATTTTCTTATGCAAAATAATTTCTAAAGGGGTTAACTAGGTCTTGACAATTCCAAAATAGTTTCTAATCACAACCATAAAAGTATATAAAGAAAAATCCAACTAAAAGTATAAAATCTAGCATCCAAAACATCTAATAATCCAAAATATGAAACAACTAAGGTAAAAGTATCCAAAAATAAACCAAAGTGACACATATATACAAAGGTGCACAAAATAAGATAACTAGGTAATATAACTAGGAAATATGCCAAAATGTTCACCGGTCCTCTAATGGTGCCACCGGCAACCTCCCCATACTTAAGATCAAGCATCGTCCTCGATGCTAATCCTAAGGATCAGGGATAGGTACACCGGTCGGCTCTGGCTCTGGCTGTGGTACCGACTGATGTTGAGTCTCCTGAGTCTGAGGTGGTATCTCCATGTGAACCGGCTCCTCCACATGAGTACCCTCGTCATGTAAATCGGCATGCTCCTCCTCATGAGTCTCCTCATCTGAACCGGAGGACTCTGGAAAAGAGGGTAGCTCAAGGCCCTGGGCCACAAACATCTAGTCAATCCAATCCAGGCGACGCATGATCTGGTGCTTGCTGCGCTCCATGAACCGGAAGAGATGCTGAACCAGTAAGTAAGTCGGCTGAGGTGCTGGTGGTGGTTGTAAAGGAAGTGCTGCTGCTGAAGTAGATGCTCCTGCAGGGGCTGATGATGAAGAGGGTCTAGCTGCTGCTCTAGCCCGAGATCAGCGTAGGGAGGTAGGCTTCTCATGCACCCAGGATCCACATGGAATAGTAACTAGCTCCTTCGTAGGGAGCGGTGGGGGTGGCGATACATCATCCTGGTGCCACGAAACTCCGGCCCTCTGAATCATCTGAGTGATCATAACCGGGAAAGGAAAGGTGCCTCGGATATGGGCTCTCCACATAAATCGCCTGATCAGCTGGGGGTAATAAACATCTTTCCCCTCTAGCACACAACTGATCAAGATCAGCATAGCAACTGGGATCTCTGTAAAATGGGTAGTAGGCATGAGGTAGTGAGCAAAGATCTGCTGCCAAGTCTTGGCCTCTCGACTCAGATAACTGAAGTGCATCCCTTTGGGTGCCATGTTATCAGCATCCATAACCCAAGGGGCCTCCGGAGTGGCTACCACTACTCTCAATGCATCAAAATCGAAGGTCATGCAGTGAAGCTCTATCTCAGCCTGTAGGAAGGCATCAGTGTCACCGGTCTTAGGCTGGCAGCTAAGGGCATTCTCAATGGCCTGCTCTGTGATAGGTATCTCAATCCCTCTAACAAGTACCGAGTCAAAGGTGTGGCGGAAGAAATTACAGTAAAATTCTTGCACCCAAGACCGGTTCACCCGGCTCAACTCTCTATCCACAAAAATTAAACCCATCCGGTCAATGCGTTAGTGGATGATGTCGGTCAAATCCGATGGGAACTAGCTTCTTCTCAATATTCAGATTCTTTGAATCGTAGGTTGGGAATCTGAGTTCACAGTAGAGATTGGGAAATTTGACCGTATCTTGAGTCGGTAGTAATTGGTTTGCTTTATCTATGTCATTTAGAGGGTTTTGAGCATAAGCTAGAAGTGAGGCAAAAGTGGGGTCTGGTGTTCTCTTCCTCTTTTTGGAAGATTATGCTTTCCCTTTTCTTTTGTCTGACATCCTGAAAATTAGAATCGAATAAAATATAGCAGTTAAGCAAATAGCATGAAGCAAGTAGAAGCATGTTCAAGATGTAAGATGGATGGCAAGCAATCATGGTGTGTGGACTACATTTTGAAAACTTGGAATGGATGTAAGCACAGAAAACGTAGCCATAAACCAAGAATTCAACATTTCAATCAATGTAACATAATGCTCATGTATTAGGCACATTCATCATCATAACACGAAAGAATGGTTAACGAATCAAGTAAAAAAATGAAGTTAGTGTTAAGATGGAAACTTGCCTAATAAAATAGAATTGCGAAATGTGTACAACAATCATGTTCGCACTCATGAGGGTATGGAATTCTCAAAAATGCATGAAAATGAACTCGCAATAGTTGGTGTTACAAGCAATAAAATGCAATTGTGCAACTATGCAATGTTGAAAACTAAGTTGAGTTAAAAGGAAGTTGCACAATCAAAGCATACCAACTATTGTAAGAGGATGAACATCATGTAATGATCACGGGAATAAAAAATAAGTACGGGAATGCTGGCCCAAAAACCCCAGGCATTGAACTTGGAGTGAGTTAGGAAAAAGGTTAAGCTGTGGGTGCCAAGTTCAATCCCGAGATTAGTAAATGAAAGTGAAACAGTTTTATCAAAAATTGGGCAGCATTCCGGCTTAAAATTGGACGTTCCCGGATAGCAAACATAGCACAAATAGTATGATTATAGCATCAATTAAAAACAGCAGCAATGATATAGCAGTAAAGTAATACGAGTATGAATACAGAGCATCTAAAAAGTAGCATTCAGCAGACAGGTAATCAAACTGAGAATGAACACAAACGGAGCAATTATCAGGCCTAGAATCTTCTAACCACATCCTAGCTACCTAACCACAGTTATATCTATCTATCCTAACATGCAAAATCAACTTCTAACCAACTAAAATTAACAGTAATGAAGAGTAGAGAAAATAGAGTTGAGGCAGGTAACCTAGAGGTTGGGCAGAATCAGAAATGGGGGTGGGTAGGCAACGAGGCAGAGGTAGAGAGAGAGGTGCCGCCTCAGATGGTGGCGGTGGAGCTATGGCGGCAGAGGAGCACCGGCAGTCGCCGGTTGTGGCAGTGAGAGAGAGATAGGAGATGGGTGGGAGAGGGAGAGAGGGTGAGAAAGAGAGACGAGGTGATGGTGATGGTGAGGTCGCCGCGGCTGTCGTCGCCGGTGGCGGTGAGGGTTGGAGGTGTGACAGGGAAGAAGAAGGGGGGAGGATAGGAGGGCTACAGAGAAGAAGGAGTAAGGGGTCTACGCGAGTGTGTGTCACGCCTTAGGGTTATCCTTCTTTTCGAATCGACGCGGGCATGCACATCGCGTATCCGCGTACATTGATGAATTTTTGGAAGGCGACGCGTGCCCGCCTTGAGCGCCTACGCGTGCTAGGAGAGAATTGGGAAAAGTGCGTGCGCGTACAGTGCGCGCACGCGTGCTAGGAGTTGGGCTGGAGGCTTAGCACGAGCCCAGAGTTGGCGTAACTCTCTAGATTTTGGCTTGGAAGTTGCATCACCAGATCGGCACGCACATGGCAAGTGCGCGGGCGCGCGCATACTCTTATGGACTCATGAGCGCGAAGGCGCGCAATGCGCGTCCATGCGATGGGAGGTGGGCAAGGGGCTTAGTGTTGGCCCAACACCAGCATAACTCTCTAAAGGATGTATGGGTTGCTGCTACCAGCCTAGGGACGCGTATGCAACAAGTGCGCGTCCGCGTGCTTTCCCTTAATGGTTGATGGGCTCACACACACGTTGTACGCGTTTGCATGGAACGAGTTGGGCTAAAGGCGCAATGTTCGCCCAAGAGAGGCCCATTTCTCTGGAAAATATATCGTGGTGCATCCGCTCATGGACGCGTGCGCGTACGGCGTGCGCGCGTGTCCTTCCCCTCTTTTTTTTTCATTTTTTAAAAAGCAGCAAAAATGCCCAGGATCTCCCTATGATGCCTACAGCTCTTTATTCAATCAAAATCATACAATTCACAAAAATGCAATTTGATTTATTCATCTACTACTAAGCACAACATACATGTGACTATGCTAACAATCAATTTATTAAGGCAACTAAAATGAAATGGGGGAACTAGCTACAACGGTAACTCAAATCACTTATTAATGAAATCTACAAGAGAGTTGAAAGAGTATACCAATGTGGGGTGTCTCCCACCTAGCACTTTTAGTTAACGTCCTTAAGTTGGACATTTGGGAAGCTCATTGTCATGGCGGCTTATGCTTGTACTCATCCTTGAATCTCCAAGGATCTTTGCTTCTCAATTGGTTGATAGAATTTCCAACCATCTTCAGTATTGGGTGAAGTTCAACCCAAGATATGAGTTCCCGTAGTTGGTCTTCATTCTTCGATCTGGGATCCCATATCTTATTTTCGCACCCGTCTTCAATTTGATCTTCATACTTTTTCTTTCTGGGTGGTTGACACATAGAACTCTCTTTAGCACACCATGCCTTCCTTCTAGACCCATTGATATCAGGGCATCCTGGCTAGTTTTACTAGCCATTTTTTGTATGCTTTAGGTTGGTTTCATGCATTTTCTTAGGCAATAAGCAAGTATTTGGATGAGAATTGTATGCATGCCTTGATTCAATCAAACATTGTTAAATATGTGCATTTTCATGAGATTTATGCAAGAATTGTTTGATGTTTTGAATGATGCATAATCTTGTGATTTAGCAAGGCTTTGATGCATGTGTTTGGTTGATGATAGGTGAAGCAAAGAGCCCTTAGAGCAAGAAAGATTGGGGACATAGCAAGATTGGCAAGGAGGAAGAGACTTGGGAGTTGCCAACGTGCATTATCACTTGAGTGTTTGGCAATAACGCCAAGTAGTCCTGGAAGGTGAATTTGAAGCCCCAAGCAAGTTACCAACTTGAATTTACAAAGGCGTGTTCCTTGGCAACGTAGCAAGTAACTTTGGCACCAAAGGGGAGCTCGAGCACGTTGTTGAGCTAGGAACCATTGGCGTGTTCTAAGGCAACGCCAGGAATGGTTGCTTGGCTAGGCACCAAGTCTTGGGTGCCAACCAAGTTGCCAACGCCAGGGAGGAGTGCCATTCACGTTGCCAACGCCAGGGAGGAGTGCCATTCACGTTGCCAACGCCAGGAAGGAGTGCCAACCAAGTTGCCAACGCCAGGAAGAGCTGCAACCACGTTGCCAACGCCAGCTTCTATAGGCGTGTTCAATGGCAACGTGGGAAGCAATATTTGGAGCCTTGAGGAAGGCTCGAGCACGTTGCCAACTTGGGATTCATTGGCGTGTGTAGTGGCAACGCCAGGAAGCTTTGGATGGTGAAGAATGGAGGTAGCACGTTGGCAACTTGGAAATACAAGGGAGTGTTTGTCAAAAACGCCGGCAACCTTGGCAGCCTGACCTTACCTCCTTCAATGGAGTATATCTTGAGCTACAAAACTCCAAATGAGGTGATTCCAACGGCATTTGAAAGTAGACATCCAGAGCTTTCCAACCATATATCATAGTATGGGGTTTTCATGCATTTGGAAGCTTCAAAAGCTGGCGTTACCAACGCTGGAAACAAGGGCGTTTTCACCAAAAACGTGTGCGATTTTGGCAGCCTGACCATGTCTCCTTCAAACAAGCATAACTTGAGCTACAGAGATCCAAATTGAGTGCTTCCAGTTGCGTTGGAAAGCTAACATTCAGAGCTTTCCAACCATATATAATAGTCTAGGGTGGAGCACAAAATTGAAGCCAAATCAGAGTCATCTTTAGGCCCCAAAAAACAAGAACATGAAGTTGAAATTCAAGAAGGCTAGAAGGCAGCCCATGAGGAAGCAACGAGCACGTTGCCAACGTGCCAACAAGGGGGCGTGTTCAGCAACAACACCAGCCCCATGTCTCAGCCTTGGGAGGTTTGGCACGTTGCCAACTTGGAAGAGAGGGGCGTGTTCAGCAACAACTCCAACAAATCTGGCAGCCTGACCTTGCCCTCTTCCATGGAGTATATCTTGAGTTGTAGACCTTCAAATGATGCACTCTCAATGGCATTGGAAAGTAGACATCTGGAGCTTTCCAATGATATATAATAGTATGGGTTTGACATTCGTTTGAAGCTTCAAAAGCTGGCTTCATTTGGAACCTCTTAAACTAACCACGTTGGCAACTTGGAATCTAAGTTGGCAACGCCCTTGCTAAAATTTGGCTCCCTGGGAAGCATAACCCACATTGCCAACTTGGAGAAGGTGAAGGCGTGTTTGTTAGCAACGCCTGCGAAGCTCAGAAGCAATAGAAGGTAACCCACGTTGCCAACTTGAGAATGTGAAGGCGTGTTTGTCAAAAACGCCCAACCAGGGCAGCCTGACCTTGCCCTCTTCAATGGAGCATAACTTGAGCTAGGAAAGTCCAAATGAGGTGATTTCAGTGGCATTGGAAAGTAGACATCAAGAGCTTTCCAATGATATATCATAGTTCATATTTAGGCAAAGGATTGACACTCAAATTCTGGGCAACATTAAGCATGAAAGTAAAGTCAAGAAGAAGAAAAGCAAGTTGTTAGCAACAACTTGGGCTAGTAACGCCCAAGCACCAAGCTACCAGCCCAGGAAGTGTATTGGCACGTTGCCAACGTCCTTTGAACTGGCGTGTTTGCCAGTAACGCCAGGCCATTGGGCCAGAAGCAATGTGAATGAGCTCTTCTTCCTCTGTTTGACAAGAATTCCTTCATGAAGCTAATCCAAATCAAGCAAGCAAAGCCCATAAATCTCAACCAATCAAGGCCACAAGAATCATCTAGAATAGTTAATTTTCATTTTGTTTGTAATTTTCTTTTAATTTCATTTCAATTTGTAATTTAGAAAAGCCTATATAAAGGCCATAGTCTCATAGCATGAGGAGGTTGGATTGGAGGGGGACGGAGGAGACCAATTTGAAATTCTGTGAATTGGCACACTCCATTGAGAGTGGGTCTTCGGACCCCTCCCCTTCATACACTCTTCTTCACTTCCCCTTCTCTTCTTCCTTAGTAGTAGTGTAGTTTAATTTGTAGTTTTCATTTATGAATTCTTGAATTTTCAATTTCTGTTTTGAAGTCTCACTCTTTATTTTCATGCACTTTAATTTCATGCAATTTAGTTTTCAGTTGAGAGCAATGATCACTTAATTCCCTTTTCATTAGGGGGAAGAGCTCTGCTTGTTTGAATGCATTGATGAACTCCTCTTTTCCTCCTCAATTCAAGTGGTTAATCCAAAGAGGAAACTCTTGTTCTTCAAAGATTCAACCACCATCGAGAGAGGGGTTAATCTATGTGAATTGTGTGGTGAATTTGAGGAATGAGCCACATAATTCAGTTTAGAGTTCATCCTTTCATGATTTCCTTAATCAATACACCTTGGTTGGTATGTGAGATGTAACTTTCCTTGGTTGAGATTATGGGAGTTGTGTGGCTGGATTAGAATTGAGCTTCATCTCTTCTCATGAACAACTAGATCACGAGAGTGGCAATTGGTTATGTTGAGAGAAATTGAATCACCAAGAGATTGGGATTCAATTACCCACTTGCCATGGATCTATACCCATGATTGAGAAGGATTTGACTAACATCAATTCATGAAAAATTGCATCTCTGATCCCTAATGATTCTCTCTATCATTAATTCTCATTTCTTTTGCTCTTAATTGTTTGACCACCCATTACCCCATTTCCCTTCTACATTCTTGCAATTTATTATTCTTGTCATCTACATTCTGTCTCTTTATTTCTTGCTCTTTGCTTTTATGCCATTTAAATTCCTGCAATTATGTTCAAAAATCACAATGCTCATGAAATCAAAACCATGTTTGCTTGACTAAATCTATCATTTAACTAAAGTTGCTTAATCTACCAATCTCCGTGGGATCGACCTCACTCTTAGTGAGTTTTATTACTTGATACGACCCGGTATACTTGCCGGTTATACGTGAAATCTAAATTTTTACGTATCACCCATACAAAGTGGCATTCCTCCAATCATGGTTCCTACACCTTGAAGCTTTGACCTTAATGAGCCCAATTCCTAACTTGCAACCACTGCACAACTCGTTCTTACTTTTAATTCCACAAAGAGCTCTAAGTTATCCATCCGTTTCAATCAAACTATATTCAAGCGAGAAATTAAAGCTTAGGGATAAGAATTTTACCCACTTGAATGTCATGGAGGATGGTGACTTGGGAAGGAGAGCTTCCCCACACTTAGACAATGCAAGATCTACTTTCCTATGCTCTTCTTTTGTTGCTTTCACCTCTTGACAAAGTTCTTCAATTTCAACCTTTCCCCTTTTATCCCTCGGCTTGGTGTTATCTTCAAGAATTTTGATTTCTTGCTCAATGGGAGGCGATTCAATTTTGGATAAGAATTCATTGATGAATAGATCCGTCTCTTGATCAACCTCTTCATATTCTTCAATTTCAATATACACCATGCCATCTTTTTCTTCTTTGGGAGGTTGTGCACACTCTTCTACGGTTTCAACTTCATGTCTACTTGGAAGAGATTCAATTGTAGATAGAAATTCCTCCATGATTGAATCTATTTCTTGATCAGCCTTCTCGTGTTCTTCAATCTTGATATGCTCCAGAGGTTGTTGAGATTCACATGGCGGTTCCGCATCTCTTAAATCTTGGACCACTTTCTTCTTTTTTCCCATAAACGTAGGCTTCTCCAATTGCTCCACTACTACTACCGATTCTTCCTTTTTCACCAAATTTTCCGATATCTTCTCTATGCTTTGCTCTTCCTTGGGTTCTTCACATGGGGTTTCAGAAACAACTTGAGTATTTAAACATTGGTGGGCTAAAGCATGCACCACCTTGGTCAAGTTGGTTACAAACTCAAGTGTATCTCGCTTCATGGCTTCTTGTCCTTGAAGTAACAAAATGAGAGAATCGTCTATTGGGGCTTGGCTGAATAAGAAGGTTCATTATTTTGGAGAAAGGATTTATGGTAGGAAGGTGGTTCCTCTTGGTAAAATTACAGAGTAGATGTGCATTGAGGTGGTTCTTCATAATAATTATGATAGGGTTGTGGTGGTTCTAGAGGTTCTTGCTCATAATGGTCATAAGAGTATGATATCGATGATTGGTCATATGATGGATACGTGTCACATAAAGGTACTTGGTAGAAAGGTGCTTGTGAGTAGAGTTGAGCATCATGTTGAGGATAAGATTCATAGGCATATGGTGGTGGTTGATTATCACAAAAGAAGTCACCATAGCCATTGAATTGGCATGCATTAGGATGGGAATTATACCTATGAGTATCCGGAGGTTGTTGCCAATAGGAGTGATCAATTCCTTGAGGCTCCTCCCATCTTTGTTGGTTCCATCCATAATGAGCGTCATCATTGAAGTGCACATTTCCTACAACACAATTAGAGCCAAACTCATAGCCAAAGTGAGAATTCATTATGGAAAGACAAAGTAAAACTAACAAAATCTAGTAATCAAACAAAAGCAACCTATTCAAAATATTCACATATGTACAATAACCAATAACATAACACCATTGCTCCCCGGCAACGGCGCCATTTTGATGATTAGATTTTTGACGGTTTAGAATTTCACTAATGAAATCTCGTTGTAAAGTATAGTCTCTAAACCAAGCAATAATCCTTTCATACAAAAATTTATTTGTCACAAGTACAAACCCCTAAAATCTATAAACCGAAGTATTTAAACCTCGGGTCGTCTCTCAAAGGACTTGCAGGGTAGTGTTCTTGTTATTGGTTACTGACTTGTTTATTTTGGGGTTTTAGATGAGAAACATGAATAGTAAATGGTAATGAGATTTTAATAACAAAATGGTCTTGGCAAGGTTTGGTTGTCAAGGGTCTTCATCATTATCACTAGCCACAAGTATGGTAGTTGCAAGGATTAACCCCACTTAGTCATCCTTTAATCAAATAGCAAAAGAAAGTCAAGTGAGTTACATCAATCCAAGTCCATAAGTCCTAGCTTTTTACTATTTGGATTAATGAAGGCTAGAGTCAATGGTTATCAACTATCAATCATTTGGACACTAGTAACTCAAGAAATCCTAAGTTACCTTCTCAAGCCAAGAACATAAAATTCTATTCTAACATCCTTTCAAGCATTTCATCAAACACTTGGAAGGTATAAAAGAAAAGTATAGTAAATCACAACAAGAATGAATTCTAACTACAATTGAATGCAAAGAATTAACAGCAACAATCAAGGAAATCACAATTATCATGAATTACCTCAAATTGCATTATTGAAAGAAAACAAAAGAACAACAATAGATCCAGAACAAAATGAAGGTTTACAATGATTAAAGCATAAAACTAGAAAGAAGAAGAGTAGAGGAGTAAGAATTGATAGAGGAAAAGTAAATCAAAGCATGAGTTAAACATAGATCTAAGAGGAGAGATTAGCCTAAACCTAATTCTAATTCTAGAGAGAAGTGAGGGCTTCTCTCTCTAGAAACTACTTCTAAACTAATCCTAATGTGTATGAATGAACTTCCTACATGCCTCCCCCTTCAATCCTTGGTCCTTTAAAGTACTTTGGTGCCAAAATTGGTTGCAACTGGGCCTCACAGCTTTCCAGAAATCGCTGGGCACGAGTTCTGTTTAAAAATCACGTGCGGCCTTCGGCGCGAACGCACACGGTACGCGTATGTGTCCCTGGTCGATATCACAATGTGCGCGCGAGCGCTTTGTGCGTGTGCGCATCCCTGGACGAGATCCGTTTTTTGGCTTTTTGTGCTTCTCTCTACTTGCATGCTTACTTCTTTGCTCCTTTGGTCCATGCCTAGCCTATTTTAACCTGAGATTACTAGCAAACACATCAAGGCATCTTATGGAATCAAGGATGAATTAAAATTATCAAAGTAAAGGCTTAAAAAGCATGTTTTTACATTCAAGCACAAATACGGGAGAGATAACAAAACCATGCTAATTCATTGGCTAAATGTGAGAAAAGGTTAGCAAAATACTAGAAATTCAACACAAGATAAACCTTAAAAATGGGGTTTATCAGATGCCTGATTAATGTGCCTTTGGAACTATGTTTTAAGCTTACAAGCTTGGTTTAAGTGTTTTAGGTTAGAAATCTAGCAGATTTTTCTTGGTTTTAATGTGTATTCATTCAACACTATCGTTTCTTTGATGTATTGTTACTTTTTCAAAGTTGCCAAGTGTTTGGTTAAGTTATTGTTCTTGATTCTTTCTTTTTAAGTATGAATATTGTCGATTTTGCCAATTTGTGTAGATAATTAATGATGTTGTTGAAGCCTGTCAACTGTGTACCAAAAGAGAGTATGCCAGATGGCTAGTTAAATTGAATTCTTCTCTTGAAAGGTTAGCTCCTGAAGCATGCACTGATTTTGAAATCTTTTCTCAAGAAAGATTTATTGCTTAAGCATGGCCTGACATCAATTAAAAGCTATTGGTGTCTTTCTAAGAACCCCAAATATAGGATTGCTCCAATATATCACTTTCCAATTCTGTAGTTATTGCATTTGATGATGTTAGTATGGAAAACCCTGATTTTAGATCTATTCAACGTAAAAACTGTCAGAACTTTACTTCCCATGAAAGTTATTTATTTTACCTGTAGAAGTTTGAATACTTCCTTCTTAATTTGAGATTAAAGCCTTAGCAAAAGCTGGTGTAGTCTCCAATAAGTATTCAAAGGATAATTCTGGTTCTAGTAGATCGAACATCAAAGATAACATAAATTTTTGTCCTAATAGGTAAGTTTCAATTTGTATGAAATCGATATTATACATTTTATAACAGACAAATTTAATTTTTACTTTTACTGATTCAGATTTATGTATACTGCAGATTCATCTCAAGACAGGATCTAATAGACTGGGAAGCTCAGTTGGAGTATGAATTTTTTTTTTCAGGAGTTACTAATCAGGTTGGCCGTTTTCAAAATAACCAAATTTTGACTCATATTTAGTCCCAAAATGCACATAATAATTAGTAGCAATTAAAAAGTGAAGTCAAATTCATAAGTTGAAATTAATCAAATACGTAAAAATTATTAGTATTGAAATGTAAATAAACCACATCGTGAATTTTACAGTTTGTTTTCTTTAGGCAATAACGAATGAGGACAAGTGCTCATATAATATACGTACCACTCAATACCAAAGCTTACTGATTTTCTCTTTATTCAGTTGGAATTGAAGAACTTTAATAATTATTCTCTTTCTCTATAAAAAGCATATATAATTCCTGTCATTTTCACCTTTGGACAAAGGTTTCTTTAACTTTACGTGTCCAACTTCTTTAATTTATCATAATTGTTCATACCTCGGGTCGAGCTAGGTGACCGGGCTGATTGAAGACACAAGCGACTGACCTCTTCAGGCTGGGTCGCACCCGACCTCTCCTTAAAAGTGTTCGGCCAAATCGCTACAAAGGCCCAAGCAGGCCCAAACGAAGGAACACAGCCCATTCTAAAGACGGCAAATCCTAGAAAGATAAGGTGGTTCCCCTAAAGGATAAGATAAGATAACTAACTTATCTTAAAGGCCACTCCACACTACTATAAATACACTAGAGCACCTAGGTATAATTCACACTCTGATTCTACTAAAAAACCTACCTAAAGCACGTGCTAACTTAAGCATCAGAGTCTCTTGCAGGTACCACCACCCTCCGGTGATCAAGGATCAGCAACTCCACCAGATCCAACAAGTCGGACATGACAGCTCCGGCCACCACAGCAGATCTCATCCGAGATCGACCTCCAGTTTCAGGTAACCCTCAGAACATTGGCGCCGTTGCTGGGGAACATGAAAGTCATTCCATCATCATGGCGGACAACCTTGACAACGACCACAATTCTGATTTAGAAAACATAAAGCCGCATAAGAATGCGGACATCACACCAAAAGACACACCTCAACTAAACTGAGACAAGCACTCTCAAAATATAGAAATTTTAGATGCCCTTCTTGAATAGCAGGATCGTCTCAAGCAGCTCGAGCAGGAAGCGGAACACCAGTGCGAAGCCGAAAGAAACCTCCGGAGGGAGACAAGACGACGCCGAGAGTTTGAAGACAAGCTCCTAAAGCTCAAGGCCGACCTTAAAACCAAAACCATTCTGTCCAGTCACGAAGACAGCTCCCACAAAGATCAAGACCCATTCACCAAAGAAATCATGAAAGCTAAAGTCCCAAAGGACTTCAAAGCCCCCGACATGACTCCATATGATGGCACATCAGATCCAAGCCATCATCTCAGCAACTTCAGAAGCAGGATGTATGGTGAGAGAACTTTTGCGTGGTCTAGAATTCAGAATAAATTCCCGTTGCAAGTATAGCTTCTAAACCAACAAAAGTCCTTTCATACAAACGTTTTGGTTGTCACAAGTAACAAACCCCTTAAAATTGTAAACCGAAGTATTTAAACCTCGGGTCGTCTTCTCAAAGAATTGTAGGGAGGTATGTTCTTATTATTGGTTATGGATTTTGTAAATTGAGGTTTTGAGAATGAGGAATAAATATGGCAAATAATTTAAATGACAATTAAAATAAATAAATACTGTAAAGCAAATCCTTTGGCAAGGTATGAGAAATTGGAAGTCAAGACTTAGTTATTCTTATCAAAAATAATGAAAGTTAAATCTTAATTCCACTTAGTTAACCTTTGTTAAAGCAAAGGAAAGTCAAGAGAGTAATTAGTTTTACCTTCGAATCCTATTTATTTCCTAAGAAAAGGTTGGGATTATTGAAGTTCAGTTCAATTAGCAAAGATAACAGTTATCAATTATGTTGAGATAAGAAAACTCCTGAGTTACTGATTTCTTAACCAAGACCAAAAGGAAGGAAATTAAATATACTGGAATAAGAATGTCTTCAGATTGGGAATAATCAATGACAATAATAAAGAAAGCAATATTAAACTGAAATACCTCAAATAATATTAATTCAAAAGAGTAATTTGTAACATAGAAGAATTCATAAACTGATTTGAAAAGCAAGTAATGAAAAAGGAATATTGAACCTGATAAGAAGATGAGATAAATTCCTAATTTCTAAAAATCCTAATCCTAAATCCTAAAAGAGAGGAGAGAGCCTCTCTCCCTCAAAACTAAATCATGGAAGGTGACTAAAAATTCTAGATTCCCTGAATGGATGCATTCCCACACTTCATAACCTCTGGTCTATGCCATCTGAACTTGGATTTGGGCCAAAAAGGGCTTCAGAATCCGCTATGAGCGTTTTCTGCAATTTCTGGTGCGTGGCCTCTGTCACGCATCCGCGTGGATCACGCGGTCGCGTCAATTGGAGTCTTCCTTGTCGCGCAGTTGCGTCAGTCATGCAGCCGTGTCATAGGTGTTCTTCTTTAGGCGCGCGGTCGCGTCAGTCATGCGGCCGCGTCGCTGCTTCTTCGTGCTTGGCATGCGGCCGCGTCGTCCATGCGGTCACGTCGCTGCCAGTTTCTTCACAAACTCCGTTTTATGCTTTCCTTCCATTTTTGTATGTTTTCTTTTCCATCCTTTAAGTCATTTCTGCCTTAGAAGATCTGAAACTACTCAACACACTAATCATGGCATCGAATGGAAATAAAGGTAATTAAAATAATTAATTTTAAAGCATATAAAACATGTTTTTCACATACATCACATAATAAGGAAGGGAAAGTAAAACCATGCAATTAATATGAATAAGTGGGTGAAGGATTGAATAAATCACTCAAACTAAGCACAAAATATATCACAAAATATGGGTTTATCAACCTCCCCACACTTAAACAATAGCATGTCCTCATGCTATATCCAAGGTAAAATGTAAGGTTGAAGTGGTGGAATGCCATGCAATGAAATTCTAATCTAAATGCAACTAACTAAATGCATGATGCAATTCTAATTTTATTCACTCATATATAAAGCTTACATGTAGTTAAATCAATTTACATTCTCAAGGAATCATATATATAGCCAACCTTAGATAATGTTAAAGCACTTTTACACTTGAGATGGGAAGAAAAATATTTTATAAACTTGCAAGACAATTAACAAATTAAGCATAGATATATGTTGATGAGTTATTGATGAGCGGATAATTTGTACGCTTTTTGGCATTGTTTTTAATATATTTTTAGTATATTTGGTTTAGTTTTTAGTATATTATTATTAGTTTTTAGTTAAAATTCACTTTTCTAGACTTTACTATCAGTTTGTGTGTTTTTCTGTGATTTCAGGTATTTTCTGGCTGAAATTGAGGGACCTGAGCAAAAATCTGATTCAGAGACTGAAAAGGACTGCAGATGCTGTTGGATTCTGACCTCCCTGCACTCGAAGTGGATTTTTTGGAGCTACAGAAGCCCAATTGGCGCGCTCTCAACGGCTTTGGAAAGTAGACATCCTGGGCTTTCCAGAAATATATGATAGTCCATACTTTGCCCAAGATTTGATGGCCCAAACCGGCGTTCAAAGTCACCTTCAGAAATTCCAGCGTTAAACGCCGGAACTGGCACCAAAATGGGAGTTAAACGCCCAAACTGGCACAAAAGCTGGTGTTTAACTCCAAGAAGAGTCTCTACACGAAAATGCTTCATTGCTCAGCCCAAGCACACACCAAGTGGGCCCGGAAGTGGATTTTTATGTCATTTACTCATCTCTGTAAACCTTAGGCTACTAGTTCTCTATAAGTAGGACCTTTTACTATTGTATTTGAGAGATCTTGGTAGCTATCTTTGTTCTTAGGCTATCTTAGATCATTGAGAGGCTGGCCATTCGGCCATGCCTAGACCTTGTTCTTATGTATTTTCAACGGTGGAGTTTCTACACACCATAGATTAAGGTGTGGAGCTCTGCTGTACCTCGAGTATTAATGCAATTACTATTGTTCTTCTATTCAATTCCGCTTGTTCTTGTTCTAAGATATCACTTGTTCTTCAACTTGATGAATGTGATGATCCGTGACACTCATCATCATTCTCACCTATGAACGTGTGCCTGACAACCACCTCCATTCTACCTTAGATTGGGTGAATATCTCTTGGATTCCTGATACATGATGCATGGTTGATCGCCTGACAAACGAGTGCTCGCCTGACAACCGAGCCAGCCATTCCGTGAGATCAGAGTCTTCGTGGTATAGGCTAGAACTGATGGTGGCATTCAAGAGAATCCGGAAGGTCTAACCTTGTCTGTGGTATTCTGAGTAGGATTCAATGATTGAATGACTGTGACGAGCTTCAAACTCCTGAGGGCGGGGCGTTAGTGACAGACGCAAAAGAATCACTGGATTCTATTCCGGCCTGATCGAGAACCGACAGATGGATAGCGGTGCCGTGACAGGGTGCGTTGAACATTTCCACTGAGAGGATGGGAGGTAGCCACTGAAAACGGTGAAACCCTTGCATAAGCTTGCCATGGAAAGGAGTAAGAAGGATTGGATGAAGACATTAGGAAAGCAGAGAGACGGAAGGGACACAGCATCTTCATGCGCTTATCTGAAATTCCCACCAATGAATTACATAAGTATCTCTATCTTTATCTTTATGTTTTATTCGTATATCACCATATCCATTTGAGTTTGCCTGACTAAGATTTACAAGATGACCATAGCTTGCTTCATACCAACAATCTCCGTGGGATCGACCCTTACTCGCGTAAGGTTTATTACTTGGACGACCCAGTGCACTTGCTGGTTAGTTGTGCGAAGTTGTGTTTATGCCATGGTATTGAACACCAAGTTTTTGGGGTTCATTACCGGGGATTATGAGAGTTGTGAAAAGTATTGTTCACAATTTCGCGCACCAAGTTTTTGGCGCCGTTGCCGGGGATTGTTTCGTGTATGGACAACTGACGGTTCATCTTGTTGCTTAGATTAGGTATTTTTCAGAATTCTTAAGAATAAGTTCTAGAGTTTCATGATGATCTGTTGAAGTCTGGCTGGCGTTGAAGCCATGTCTAATCTTATTGGACCGAGGTTTCAACTGATCATCACAAGAGCTTGTTGATCTCTATCAATCTTGCTATTGGAGCAATGATCTGCTAAGGCTTGGCTGGCCATTGGCCATGTCTAGTGTTTTGGACCGAAGCTTTCTTTGAAAGCTTGGCTGGCTGTGAAGCCATGTCTAATTCCTGGACCGGAGTCTTAGACTAGCATTGCAATGATTCCTGGAATCCAAATTAAGAATTCTGAAACCTTTATTTTCTATTTCCATATAATTTTCGAAAAATCCAAAAAAATTTCAAAATCATAAAAACCAAAAATATTTTATGTTTCTTGTTTGAGTCTAGTGTCTAATTTTAAGTTTGGTGTCTTGCATGCATTGTTTATTTGATCATGGTTCTATTTTCAAGTCAATAGTACAGGGAACTGAAGATTCAGAACATGCAGCAGAGGAATTACACAGAAAAAGCTAGGCGTTCAAAACGCCCAGTGAAGAAGGACAGACTGGCGTTTAAACGCCAGCCAGGGTGCCTGGTTGGGCGTTTAACGCCCAAAAAGGTAGTGCATTGGGCGTTAAACGCCAGAATGTGCACCATTCTGGGCGTTTAACGCCAGGATGGCACAAGGGGGAGGATTTTGTTTTCAAATCAATTTTTTTTCATGTTTTCAAAGTTTTTCAAAATCAAATCTTTTTCAAATCATATCTTTTCAATCAAATGTTTTCAAAATCAATTTCTTTCCTTTTTCAAAGATACTTGCTAACAATTAATGATTTGATTGAACATTTCAAGTATGTTGCCTTTTCTGTTGAGAAAGGTTTAGTGTTTGAATCATATCTTTTCTTGATAGCCAAGTTATTAATTTTTAAAATCAAATCTTTTTAAAATTGTTTTCAAATCATATCTTCTCAATCATATCTTTTTAATCACATCTTTTTCAAAACAGTTTTCAATCATATCTTTTTGATTTCTAATTTCAAAGTCTTTTTTTTAAAAAATTACTTGATTTCTTTCCCACTCTTGATTTTCGAAAATCAATTAAAGTTTTTCAAAATTTTTTTTAAAAAAAATCTTTTTAACTTAATTTTCAAAAAAGCTCTTCCCCTCTTCTCACATCCTTCTATTTATGGGGCACCACTCCTCCTCAATGCACAATTCGAACTCTATCTGACTAAGTTCGAATTCTTCTCCTTCTTCCTTCTATTTTTCTTCTTCTCTGACACCTCAAGGAATCTCTATACTGTGACATAGAGGATTCCACATTTTCTTGTTCTCTTCTCTTTCATATGAGCAGGAACAAAGACAAAAGCATTCTTGTTGAAGCTGATCCTGAACCTGAAAGGACCTTGAAGCGAAAGCTAAGAGAAGCTAAAGCACAACTCTCTGTAGAGGACTTAACAGAAATCTTCAAAGAGGAAGAACACATGGCAGCCGAAAACAACAACAATGCCAACAATGCAAGGAAGGTGCTGGGTGACTTTACTGCACCTACTCCCGACTTCTATGGGAGAAGCATCTCTATCCCTGCCATTGGAGCAAACAACTTTGAGCTTAAGCCTCAATTAGTTTCTCTAATGCAACAGAATAGCAAGTTTCATGGACTTCCATTGGAAGATCCTCATCAGTTTTTGGCTGAGTTCTTGCAAATCTGTGACACTGTCAAGACTAATGGGGTTAACCCTGAGGTCTACAGACTTATGCTATTCCCTTTTGCTGTAAGAGACAGAGCTAGGACATGGTTGGACTCACAACCTAAAGAAAGCATAAACTCTTGGGAAAAGCTAGTCAATGCCTTCTTGGCAAAGTTCTTTCCACCTCAAAAATTGAGTAAGCTTAGAGTGGAAGTCCAAACCTTCAGAAAGAAGGATGGAGAATCCCTCTATGAAGCTTGGGAAAGATACAAACAATTAATCAGAAAATGTCCTTCTGACATGCTTTCTGAATGGAGCATCATAGGTATTTTCTATGATGGTCTCTCTGAACTGTCCAAGATGTCTTTGGATAGCTCTGCTGGAGGATCTCTTCATCTGAAGAAGACGCCTACAGAAGCTCAAGAGCTCATTGAAATGGTTGCAAATAACCAATTCATGTACACTTCTGAAAGGAATCCTGTCAACAATGGGACAAATCAGAAGAAAGGAGTTCTTGAGATTGATACTCTGAATGCCATTCTAGCTCAGAACAAGATATTGACTCAACAAGTCAATTTGATTTCTCAAAGTCTGTCTGGAATGCAAAATGTACCAAGCAGTACTAAGGATGCTTCATCTGAGGAAGAAGCTTATGATCCTGAGAACCCTTCAATGGAAGAGGTGAATTACATGGGAGAACCCTATGGAAACACCTATAATTCTTCATGGAGAAATCACCCAAATCTCTCATGGAAGGATCAACAGAGACCTCAACAAGGTTTCAACAACAATAATGGTGGAAGAAACAGGTTTAGCAATGGCAAACCTTTTCCATCATCTTCTCAGCAACAGACAGAGAGTTCTAAGCAGAGTAACTCTGACTTAGCAACCATGGTCTCTGATCTAATCAAAACCACTCAAAGTTTCATGACTGAAACAAGGTCCTCCATTAGGAATTTGGAGGCACAAGTGGGACAGCTGAGCAAGAAAATTACTGAACTCCCTCCTAGTACTCTTCCAAGCAATACAGAAGAAAATCCAAAAGGAGAGTGCAAGGCCATCAACATGGCTGAATTTGGAGAGGAAGGAGAGGAAGTGAACGCCACTGAGAAAGACCTCAATGGGCGTGCACTAGCCTCCAATGAGTTCCCCAATGAGGAACCATGGGAATCTGAGGCTCAAAATGAGACCATAGAGATTCCATTGGACTTACTTCTGCCTTTCATGAGCTCTGATGAGTATTCCTCCTCTGAAGAGGATGATTATGTCACTGAAGAGCAAGTTGCTAAATACCTTGGAGCAATCATGAAGCTAAATGACAAGTTATTTGGAAATGAGACTTGGAAGGACGAACCTCCTTTGCTCACCAAAGAATTGGATGACTTGTCTAGGCAGAAATTACCTCAAAAGAGGCAGGACCCAGGGAAGTTCTCCATACCTTGTACCATAGGCACATTGACCTTCAAGAAGGCCCTGTGTGACTTAGGGTCAAGTGTAAACCTCATGCCTCTCTCTGTAATGGAGAGGCTAGGGATCTTTGAGGTGCAAGCTGTAAAAATCTCACTAGAGATGGCAGACAATTCAAGAAAACAAGCTTATGGACTTGTAGAGGATGTTCTGGTAAAGATTGAAGACCATTACATCCCTGCTGATTTCATAGTCCTAGAGACTGGGAAATGCATGGATGAATCTATCATCCTTGGCAGACCCTTCCTAGCCACAGCAAAGGCTGTGATTGATGTTGATGGAGGTGAACTGATCATTCAAGTGAATGAAGAATCCTTTGTGTTTAAGGCTCAAGGATATCCCTCTGTCACCATGGAGAGGAAGCATGAAGAGCTCCTCTCAAAACAGAGCCAAACAGAGCCCCCACAGTCAAACTCTAAGTTTGGTGTTGGGAGGCCACAACCAACTTCTAAGTTTGGTGTTGAACCCCCACACTCAAACTCTAAGTTTGGTGTTGGGAGGTTCCAACATTGCTCTGAGCATCTGTGAGGCTCCATGAGAGTCCTCTGTCAAGCTACTGACATTAAAGAAGCGCTTGTTGGGAGGCAACCCAATGTCATATTTTATCTATTTTTCTTTGTTATTTTATGTTTTCTGTAGGTTGATGATCATGAGAAGTCACAAAATCAATTGAAAAAGCAAAAACAGAATGAAAAACAGGAAGAAAAAACAGCACACCCTAGAGGAAGAACCTACTGGCGTTTAAACGCCAGTAAGGCTAGCAGATGGGCGTTTAACGCCCAGTTTGGCACCATTCTGGGCGTTTAACGCCAGAAAGGGGCACCAGACTGGCGTTAAACGCCAGGAAAGGGCAAGAACCTGGCGTTAAACGCCAGAAATGGGCACCAGCCCGGCGTTTAACGCCAGAATTGGCTAAAAACGCAATTTTGCATGCCATTTGGTGCAGGGATGACTTTTCCTTGACACCTTAGGATCTGTGGACCCCACAGGATCCCCACCTACCCCACCACTCTCTCTCTTCTTCACCAATCAGCTCAACACCTCTTCCCCAAAAACCCTTCACCTATCAAATCCCATCTTTCTCTTCACCACTCACATCCATCCTTCATAAAACCTCACCTTCAAATTCAAACCACTTTCCCTCCCAAACTCACCCTCCCATAGCCGAACCATGACCCTTCCCCTCACACCTATATAAACCCATCTTCCCTCCTTCATTTTCACACACCCTAAACACCACTTCTCCCCCTCTTTGGCCAAACACTAAGCCATTCCCTTCTTTCTCATTTCTTCTTCTTCTACTCTCTTCTTTCTTCTTTTGCTCGAGGACGAGCAAACCTTTTAAGTTTGGTGTGGTAAAAGCAGTGCTTTTTGTTTTTCCATAACCATTTATGGCATCCAAGGCCGGAGAAACCTCTAGAAAGAGGAAAGGGAAGGCAAAAGCTTCCACCTCCGAGTCATGGGAGATGGAGAGATTCATCTCAAGGGTGCATCAAGACCACTTCTATGAAGTTGTGGCCTTGAAGAAGGTGATTCCCGAGGTCCCTTTTTCACTCAAAAAGAGTGAATATCCGGAGATCCGACATGAGATCCGAAGAAGAGGTTGGGAAGTTCTTACCAACCCCATTCAACAAGTCGGAATGTTAATGGTTCAAGAGTTCTATGCCAATGCATGGATCACCAAGAACCATGATCAAAGTGTGAACCCGGATCCAAAGAATTGGCTTACTATGGTTCGGGGAAAATACTTGGATTTTAGTCCGGAAAATGTAAGGTTGGCATTCAACTTGCCTATGATGCAAGGAGATGAACATCCTTACACTAGAAGGGTCAACTTTGATCAAAGGTTGGACCAAGTCCTCACTGACATTTGTGAAGAGGGTGCCCAATGGAAGAGAGATTCAAGAGGGAAGCCGGTTCAACTAAGAAGGCATGACCTCAAGCCCGTGGCTAGAGGATGGTTGGAGTTTATCCAACGCTCAATCATTCCCACTAGCAACCGGTCCGAAGTTACTCTAGACCGGGCCATCATGATTCATAGCATCATGATTGGAGAAGAAGTGGATGTTCATGAGGTTATAGCCCAAGAACTCTATAAGGTGGCGGACAAGTCCTCCACCTTGGCAAGGTTAGCCTTTCCTCACCTCATTTGTCACCTCTGTTATTCAGTTGGAGTTGACATAGAAGGAGACACCCCCATTGATGAGGATAAGCCCATCACTAAGAAAAGGATGGAGCAAACAAGAGACCCTTCTCATCATGAGATCCCTGAGATGCCTCAAGGGATGCACTTTCCTCCACAAGACTATTGGGAGCAACTGAACACCTCCCTAGGAGAATTGAGTTCCAACATGGGACAACTAAGGGTTGAGCACCAAGAACATTCCATCCTCCTCCATGAAATTAGAGAAGATCAAAGAATCATGAGAGAGGAGCAACAAAGACAAGGAAGAGACATTGAGGAGCTCAAGCACTCCATAAGATCTTCAAGAGGAAGAACAAGCCGCCATCACTAAGGTGGACCCGTTCTTTAATCTCCTTGTTCTTTATTTTCTTGTTTTTCGAATTTTCATATGTTTATCCATGTTTGTGTCTTATGATCATTAGTGTCTTAAGTGTCTATGCCTTAAAGTTATGAATGTCCTATGAATCCATCACCTTTCTTGAATAAAAAATTGTTCTTAATTGAAAAAGAAAAAGAATTGCATGAATTTTGAATTTTATAACAGTTTAATTATTTTGATGTGGTGGCAACACTTTTGTTTTCTGAATGCATGCTTAAACAGTGCATATGTCTTTTGAAATTGTGATTCATGAATGTTGGCTCTTGAAAGAATGATGAAAAAGGAGACATGTTACTGAGGATCTGAAAAATCATCAAAATGATTCTTGAAGCAAGAAAAAGCAGTGAATACAAAAAAAAAGAGAAAAGAGACGAAAAAAAGAAAAAAAAGAGAGAAAGAAAAAGAAAAGAAAAAGAAAGAAATAAAGTTGTGATCCAAGGCAAAAAGAGTGTGCTTAAGAACCCTGGACACCTCTAATTGGGGACTTTAGCAAAGCTGAGTCACAATCTGAAAAGGTTCACCCAATTATGTGTCTGTGGCATGTATGTATCCGGTGGTAATAATGGAAGACAGAGTGCTTTGGGCCACAGCCAAGACTCAATAAGTAGCTGTGTTCAAGAATCATTATACTTAGCTAGGAGAATCAATAACACTATCTGGATTCTGAGTTCCTAAAGAAGCCAATCATTCTGAGTTTCAAAGGATAGAGTGAGATGCCAAAACTGTTCAGAGGCAAAAAGCTAAAAGCCCCGCTCATCTAATTAATACTGATCTTCATAGATGTTTTTGGAATTCATTGCATATTCTCTTCTTTTTATCCTATTTGATTTTCAGTTGCTTGAGGACAAGCAACAATTTAAGTTTGTTGTTGTGATGAGCGGATAATTTGTACGCTTTTTGGCATTGTTTTTAGTATGTTTTTAGTATATTTGGTTTAGTTTTTAGTATATTTTTATTAGTTTTTAGTTAAAATTCACTTTTCTGGACTTTACTATGAGTGTGTTTTTCTGTGATTTCAGGTATTTTCTGGCTGAAATTGAGGGACCTGAGCAAAAATCTGATTCAGAGACTGAAAAGGACTGCAGATGCTGTTGGATTCTGACCTCCCTGCACTCGAAGTGGATTTTCTGGAGCTACAGAAGCCCAATTGGCGCGCTCTCAACGGCTTGGAAAGTAGACATCCTGGGCTTTCCAGTAATATATGATAGTTCATACTTTGCCCAAGATTTGATGGCCCAAACCGGCGTTCAAAGTCACCTTCAGAAATTCCAGCGTTAAACGCCGGAACTGGCACCAAAATGGGAGTTAAACGCCCAAACTGGCACAAAAGCTGGCGTTTAACTCCAAGAAGAGTCTCTACACGAAAATGCTTCATTGCTCAGCCCAAGCACACACCAAGTGGGCCCGGAAGTGGATTTTTATGTCATTTACTCATCTCTGTAAACCTTAGGCTACTAGTTCTCTATAAGTATGACCTTTTACTATTGTATTTGAGAGATCTTGGTAGCTATCTTTGTTCTTAGGCTATCTTAGATCATTGAGAGGCTGGCCATTCGGCCATGCCTAGACCTTGTTCTTATGTATTTTCAACGGTGGAGTTTCTACACACCATAGATTAAGGTGTGGAGCTCTGCTGTACCTCGAGTATTAATGCAATTACTATTGTTCTTCTATTCAATTCCGCTTGTTCTTGTTCTAAGATATCACTTGTTCTTCAACTTGATGAATGTGATGATCCGTGACACTCATCATCATTCTCACCTATGAACGTGTGCCTGACAACCACCTCCGTTCTACCTTAGATTGGGTGAATATCTCTTGGATTCCTGATACATGATGCATGGTTGATGCTTCATGAGTTTTGTTGGGTAAAGATGAGGTTCAAGGCTAGAATTTGTGAAACATGGAATAGGTTGGAGGTTGAGTATGAGTTCGGGTAATGAAATGAGGTTATGGGGGTAGGAGAATGAGTGATGAAGAATGAGATTTGATGAATATGGTTGAAGTATTTAAAGTGAACTTTGGTGAGGATGCATGGTTCTAGTGACATTTAAGGCTCGGTCATGGCATGGGGAGCATGCTTCCTTGTGCCCAATGCATGTTGAGTTGTTTTTCCCCATGCACAAAGTTCAAAACTCATGTGACTTCCCTTCCTTGTGTATCCGTGACT
The DNA here is from genome assembly GCF_014773155.1 of Arachis stenosperma. Classification (NCBI taxonomy): domain Eukaryota; kingdom Viridiplantae; phylum Streptophyta; class Magnoliopsida; order Fabales; family Fabaceae; genus Arachis; species Arachis stenosperma. Next base: position 56,259,779 of record NC_080382.1, read on the forward strand.
TCACTCACTAAGATTCCCCATCACTTCTTTCTTTCTTTCATTATATGCTTCCAAGATTCCCCATCACTTCTTTCTTTCTTTCCTGCAACAAAATTCCAGAAGCTTGAGATTCTTAAAGTGATATTAATAGCTAAAAACTTATGATGATATTCCTATGCAAAATTGACTAGACTAGAATTAAAATTTATGAATTGATTCCCTAATCTATTTTTTCCTAGCATTAATAATGCGAGTAAAGACACCAAACTTAGTTTGTGACTAAATGTTCTATGGAATTAATTCCAAAGATAGCCACATCAAACTTAGTATTTTACCTTCATTATATGCTATTTCACGTTTTTTTTTTAACTAAAATAAATGACTATACTTTCATAGTCTAGCATTTTCGTGTATGTATGGACACCAAACTTAGTTTGTGGCTAAGTGTTGTGGAACACACTTTTGCCATTACTTCAAGGTTGGCCACACCAAACTTAGTGCCTTGCATACACCATGTACTAGTCTACTTAATCATTATTGGTTACTCAAATATGAAAATAAAAGACTCCCTGTGCATGGGTTGCCTCCCATGAAGCGCTTTGTTTATTGTCCTTAGCTCGACATTGCAACTTCTTTGCTCATGTTAAGAGTTGCACACTCTCTTCCTTGCTCCAAGGGCCACCAAAATAGTGCTTCACCCTGTGTCCATTAGCTGTGAAGGTTTGTTTTGAGGCTTCATCAAGTAATTCGACATAGCCATGAGGTGATACTTTGGTGATGGTGTATGGACCAGTCCATCTAGACCTCAGCTTCCCAGGGAAGATCTTCAATCTTGAGTTGAATAACAACACCTTTTGGCCTGGTTCGAATGTTCTTTGAGAGATCCTCTTGTCATGCCATCTCTTTGCTCTCTCTTTGTATATTTTGGCATTTTCGTATGCCTCTAATCTGAACTCCTCAAGTTCATTGAGTTGTAGCAACCTCTTCTCTCCTGCTGCTTGAGCATCTAAATTCAGAAGTTTGGTGGCCCAAAAGGCCTTATGTTCAAGCTCCACAGGGAGGTGGCATGCCTTTCCATACACCAGCTGAAATGGAGATTTTCCTATGGGTGTCTTGAAGGCTGTCCTATATGCCCAAAGTGCATCATCCAGCTTCCTAACCCAATCCTTTCTTGTTGTTCCCACAGTTTTCTCCAAGATCCTTTTTAGCTCTCTGTTGGCAAGTTCTGCTTGTCCATTGGTTTGTGGGTGATATGGGGTAGCTACTTTGTGTGTAACACCATACTTGTGGAGTAAGGAATTTAATTGCTTGTTGCAGAAGTGGCTTCCCCCATCACTTATAAGTCCTTTGGGCACTCCAAATCTAGTGAAGATGTTCTTCTTGAGGAATTGCAAGACCACGTTGGTATCGCATGTGGTGGTGGCTATTGCTTCTACCCATTTGGAGACATACTCTACTGCTACCAAGATGTATTTGAATGTGTAGGATGGAGGAAAAGGTCCCATGAAATCTATTCCCCACAGATCAAAGAGTTCCACTTCCAAAATGAACTTCTGAGGCATCTCATTTTTCTTTGACAAACCCCCTGTTCTTTGACATTCATTGCATTGGCTCACAAACTCCCTAGCATCCTTGAAGATTGAAGGCCAATAGAAACCACTTTGAAGGACCTTTGCAGCAGTTCTTTCAGCCCCAAAATGACCACCATAGCTAGAGTTGTGACAATGCCATAGTATGTCCTTCATCTCACCTTCTGACACACATCTTCTTATCATTCCATCTGGGCATCTTTTGAACAAGAATGGTTCATCCCAGAAGAAGAACTTAGCCTCATGTAGCAGCTTCTTGACTTGTTGTTTTGTGTACTCTTGTGGAATGATTCTCCCCGCCTTGTAGTTGGCCATATCTGCAAACCAAGGGACATGTTGAATGTGCAAGAGGTGTTCATCTGGAAATTCTTCATTTATTGATGGAAGATTGTCTTGGCATGCATCTTGTGGTACCCTTGATAAGTGATCAGCAACTTGATTTTCATTGCCCTTTCTATCTTTGATCTCAATGTCAAACTCTTGTAGGAGTAGCACCCATCTGATTAGCCTTGGTTTTGCATCCTGTTTTGACATAAGATACTTAAGAGCAGCATGGTCAGTATACACTAAGACTTTAGATCCAATCAAATATTGTCTAAACTTATCAAAAGCATATACCACAGCTAGTAGCTCTTTCTCTGTTGTGGTGTAGTTTCTTTGAGCTTCATTCAATACCTTACTTGCATAGTAGATAACATGAAGCTTCTTTTCCTTCCTCTGCCCCAACACAGCACCAATTGCAAGGTTACTTGCATCACACATGAGTTCTAAAGGTAGTCCCCAACTTGGGGGTGTGATTATTGGTGCTGTGGTGAGCTTAGCCTTTAGAGTTTCAAAAGCATGTTTGCATTCATCATCAAAGATAAAAGGATTGTCTACCACCAACAAATTGCTTAGTGGCTTTGCTATTTTGGAAAAATCTTTGATGAATCTCCTATAAAACCCAGCATGTCCTAAGAAACTTCTAACGGCTTTCACACTAGTTGGCAAAGGAAGTTTTTCTATAATTTCTACTTTTGCCTTGTCAACTTCTATACCCTTTCTTGAAATTTTATGACCAAGAACAATGCCTTCGGGTACCATGAAATGGCATTTCTCCCAATTCAAACTAAATTGGTTTCTTGGCATCTTTTCAAGACTAAGGTAAGATGGTGCAAGCAAGTATTGAAGGAATCACCAAAAACAGAGAAATCATCCATAAATACTTCAATAAATTTTTCTACCATGTCTGAGAATATTGATAGCATGCATCTTTGAAAGGTAGCTGGGGCATTACAAAGTCCAAATGGCATTCTCCTATATGCAAAGACTCCAAAGGGACAAGTAAAGGAGGTCTTCTCTTGATCCATGGGGTCAACCACTATCTGGTTATATCCAGAATATCCATCAAGAAAACAGTAGTAAGCATGGCCAGCCAACCTTTCAAGCATCTGGTCAATGAAAGGGACAGGAAAGTGGTCTTTTCGTGTAGCATCATTCAGCCTCCTATAGTCTATGCACATTCTCCACCCTGTCACTGTTCGTGTTGGGATAAGCTCATTCTTCTCATTAACAATGACAGTCATCCCCCCTTTCTTGGGTACTACTTGCACTGGACTGACCCACGGGCTGTCAGATATAGGGTAGATGATCCCAGCTTTACACAACTTCAAGACTTCCTTTTGAACAACCTCCTTCATTGTAGGATTTAATCTTCTTTGGGGTTGTACCACCGGTTTGGAACCCTCCTCTAAGAGTATCTTGTGCATGCATACGGCAGGGCTTATACCTTTCAAATCATCAATGGTCCATCCCAATGCCTCTTTGTGAGCTTTCAATACTACAATGAGCTTTTCTTCTTCCTCTGCACTCAATGTGGAATTGATGATCACTGGGAAGCTGTCCTTCTCACCAAGGAATGCATATTTGAGATGAGGGGGTAGTGGTTTCAACTCTTGTTGTGGTGCCTCTTCTTTCGTAGCTTCACTTGGTTCCTCTGATGCTTCCAATTTGTTCTCTTCTTGTCCCTTGATGTTATGGACTTCTTCTTGTTTCACTTGATGGTTTGTATCAAGTACTTCTTCAACCAATGAATCCACTACATCAATCCTCATGCAACTTTCTTTCTCAACGGGGTGTTGCATTGCTTTGAAGACATTTATGGTCATTTGTTCATCATGCACTCTGAAAATCATCTCTCCCTTTTCCACATCAATGATTGTTCTAGCTGTAGCCAAGAAGGGTCTACCAAGAATGACTGAATTGTTTCCCTCTTCATCCATGTCTAGGACCACAAAATCAGCTGGGAATATGAAGTTTCCCACCTTCACCAAGAGGTTCTCAACTACTCCATTTGGTATCTTGATGGATCTGTCAGCAAGTTGGAGTGACATCCTTGTGGGTTTAAGCTCTACAATCATCATTTTCTTCATCATGGTAAGGGGCATGAGGTTAATGCTTGCTCCCAGGTCACAAAGGGATTTGTCCACGGCCATGCTCCCAATCGTGCAGGGTATGAGGAAGCTGCCAGGATCTTTGAGTTTTGGAGGTAGCCCTTTTTGAATGATGGCACTACACTCTTGATTGAGAATCACTGTTTCTTTTTCTTGCCAACTTCTCTTCTTGGTGATCAATTCCTTAAGAAACTTTGCATATAATGGCATCTGTTCCAGAGCTTCTGCCAATGGGATGTTGATTTCAAGTTTCTTGAATATTTCTAAGAACCTTGGGAATTGTTGGTCCTTTGCTCCTTTGTGTATCCTAGTTGGGTATGGAAGCTTGGGTACATAAGCTTTTACTCCTTCATTTTTGTTTTCTTGTTGTGGATTCACACTCTCCTTGCCATCACGGTTGCCTCCTTGATTTGGTGGATTGCCTTGTGGCTTGGTAGCCTCTTTGCCTTTGTTAACTGTTGAATCCTTTTCTTCATTCTGCCTCTCCACTGTGTCTTGCTCTTTGGGTTTTGTTGCTTCTTTATTTGAACTTTCACCAACTACCTTGCCACTTCTTAACTGCAGAGCTTTACATTCTTCTCTTGGGTTGGGTATTGTATCACTTGGGAGAACATTGGTTGGTCGCTCAGCTTGTTTGGCTAATTGTCCCACTTGTCTCTCAATATTCTTCATGATGACCTCATGTTCCTTGTGTCCCTTGGCTAAGGCTTGAGTGGTTTGGGCAAGTGCTTGCAAGGTTGCTTCAAGACTTGCAATTCTGGACTCATGATGGTCAATTAGAGATATGATGGGGGTTGATTGTTGTTGGAAATTGTTGGGTGGATTAGTGTGGTAATTCTGTGTGTTGGATGTTGGTGCAGGGAGGTTGTTTTGGTGGGTTTGTGAGTTATTATGAGGGTGTTGATATGTGTTTTGTGTTTTTCTATATTGGTTAGTGTTGTTGGCATGGTGATTTTGGTTATTTGTGTTGCGGGAGTGATTGTGGTTGTTGTTCTTTTGCCAATGGTTTTCACCCCACTTTAGATTGGGATGATTTCTCCAAGATGAGTTGTATGTATCACCATGAAATTCATCCTGAGAATTTGAAGTATTCTGCATGTATTGAACTTGTTCTTGTGGTTGTTCAACAGTGGTCCCTTCACCTTGGCCCCATTCAAGTGATGATTGATTTGTTGTGTTCACTGCTGCAAGTTGGAAACCATCCATTCTCTTTGTTATCAGCTCCATTTGTTGTTGGATTTGTTGGTGCATTAACTTGTTTTGTGCCAAGATAGCATCAACACCTTCAAGCTCCATTACACCTTTCTTTGGGGTCGGATTATGCTGCCTCTCTGATGAGTAATAATATTGATTGTTCGCCACAATCTCAATGAGGTCTTGAGCTCCCTCAGCAGTTTTCATCATGTTGAGTGATCCTCCTGATGAGTAGTCTAGTCCTTTCCTTGCTTCTAAGTTTAAACCTTCATAGAAGTTTTGGAGTTTGACCCAGTCACTAAACATGCCAGGTGGACATCTTCTCATGAGTGCCTTATATCTTTCCCAGGCTTCATACAATGACTCCCCCTCCATTTGCCTGAAAGTTTGAACCTCTGTCTTCAACTTAATGATTCTTTGAGGTGGGTAGAACTTTGCTAGAAATCTGCCCATCAGGTCATTCTAATCATTGAGGCTTTCCTTGGGGAATGACTCTAGCCATTGAGTGGCTTTATCCCTCAAAGAGAATGGAAATAGTAACAACTTGTAGACATCTGGATGCACTCCATTTGTCTTCACTGTATTGCATATCCTCAGAAAAATGGATAGATGTTGATTTGGGTCTTCAAGAGGTCCCCCTCCATAAGAGCAGTTGTTCTGTACCAAAGTGATGAGCTGAGGTTTCAACTCAAAGTTATTGGCCTGAACTGGAGGAGTGGCAATACTACTCCCACAATGTCTTGGATCAGGGATGGTGTAAGAAGAAAGCACCCTTCTAGGTGGTCTATCGTTGTTGTTGACCCCTCCAGGATTGTGCATCTCATCCTCCATGACTTGATCTTCTCCCTCTGAATCCTCTTCACCAACTATTCCCTTTCCTCTTTCTGCTCTCCTTATCCTTCGGAGGGTTCTCTCGTCCTCAATGTTACGTCTACTAGCTCCTGACATACACAAATAGAACCAAAATCACAAGTGAGACACTCTAGAGTTAGAGTGGAATTAGAGTTAGTGAAACAAAGTATCAAACAGTTAGTGGGCTTAACAAAAGTACTAAAAAAAATGCTTAATCTAAATTACCATTCACTTAATTATTGTCAATCTTTTCCAATCCCCGGCAACGGCGCCAAAAACTTGATACGTAAAAATTAAGATTTCACGTACAACCGGCAAGTATACCGGGTCATATCAAGTAGTAAAACTCACAAAGAGTGAGGTCGATCCCACGGAGATTGGTAGATTAAGCAACTTTAGTTAAATGGTAGATTTAGTCAAGCAAATAGGATTTTGATTTTATGAGTATTGTGACTTTTGAACGTAAGTGCAGGAATTTAAATTGCAAGGAATTTAAGAACAGGGCAATAGAAATAAAATGGAAGTAGATAACTGAAACTTAAATTGCAAGAAACTTAAATGACATCAAAGATAAATGGCAAGGAATTAAAGTGCTGAATCCTAAAGAACATAAGAGTAAATGACAAGAATAAAAGGAACAAAATGTAGATGACAAGAATAATAAATTGACAGAATGTAGAAGGGAATTGGGTTATGGGTAGTCAAACAACTAGAAGCAAAAGAAATAAGAATTAATGGTAGAGAGGATCATTAGGGATCAGAGATGCAAGTTTTCCTGAATTGATGTTAGTCAAGTCCTTCTCAATCATGGGTATAGATCCATGGCAAGTGGGTAATTGAATCCCAATCTCTTGGTGATTCAATTTCTCTCAACATAACCAATTGCCACTCTCGTGATCTAATTGTTCATGAGAAGAGATGAAGCTCAATTCTAATCCAGCCACACAACTCCCATAATCTCAACCAAGGAAAGTTACATCTCACATACTAACCAAGGTGTATTGATTAAGGAAACCATGAAAGGATGAACTCTAAACTGAATTATGTGGCTCATTCCTCAAATTCACCACACAATTCACATAGATTAACCCCTCTCTCGATGGTGGTTGAATCTTTGAAGAACAAGAGTTTCCTCTTTGGATTAACCACATGAATTGAGGAGGAAAAGAGGAGTTCATCAATGCATTCAAACAAGCAGAGCTCTTCCCCTTAATGAAAGTGGGGTTTAGTGAATCATAGCTCCAATTTCAACCATAATTGCCATCAACAAAAATTAAACTAAGTGGAAAGAAAAGAAGAAGAAGAATAAGGAAATGCTTAAAGCTTAAAACTCTAAAAGAAAAGTTCCAAAAGAAAGCCAAAGATAGCTCTCCGGGTATCCTCCCGGAAATGCTATTGAGTTCCCAAAATAAAGTGCTAAAAGTGTATAATGCTAAGTGTCAAAAGTAAAGGTAAAAGTCCCCTAAAGTACAAACTCAATCTCTATTTATACTAGTCCTAAAACTCTTTCAAAGATCTTCAAGTGGGCTAGCAATGTGGGCTTTCTCTTTGTTGAATTCCTGGTTCAATTGATGAACTTGCTAGCTTTTGTAAGGAATAGAGGAAACAGAGCAAGTTGGCACCAATTCTGGCCCATTGAGGGGCGTTGTTGGCAATAACTCCAGGAATAATGCACGTTGGCAACGTGCATGGCATTTTCCTGGGTGTGAGCTTTGAGACTTGGGCGTTGCTAGCCCAAGTTGTTGCTAACAACTTGCTATTCCTCCTCTTGGCTCTATTTTCATGCTAGATGTAGCCCAGAATTTGAGTGTCAACCTTCTGCTTCAATATGGACTATTATACATCATTGGAAAGCTCTTGATGTCTATTTTCCAATGCCACTGGAATCACCTCAATTGGACTTTCCTAGCTCAAGTTATGCTTCCTCAAAGAAGGTAAGGTTAAGCTGCCAAGTTGTTGCCAAAAACGCACCTTCACTTCCAAGTTGGCAACGTGCCCGTGCCTAGCCTCCCAAGGCAAGGATTTGGGGCTGGCATTGTTGCAAAACACGCCCCCTTGCTAGCACATTGGCAACGTGCTCGTGCCCCACTCCAAGGCTCATCTCTAGCCTTCTTAAATTCAACTTCATGTTCTTGTTTTTAGGGCCTAAAGGTGACTCTGGTTTGGCTTCAATTTTATGCTCCACCATAGACTATTATATGGTTGGAAAGCTCTAAATGTTAGCTTTCCAACGCAACTGGAAGCACTCAATTTGGATCTCTGTAGCTCAAGATATCTTCCATTGAAGTGGACATGGTCAGGCTGCCTTGTTGGAGTTGTTGTGGATAACGCCCCTATATTCCAAGTTAGCAACGTGCATCACAATTTTTCACCATCCAAAGCTTCCTGGCGTTGTTGCCAAACACGCCAATGCTTTCTTGAGTTGGCAACGTGCTCGAGCCTTCTTTCCTAGCTCCAGGCATTGCTTCCCACGTTGCCAGTGAACACGCCCATAGAAGCTGGCGTTGGCAACGTGCTCGAGCCTTCTTCAAGGCTCTAAAACTTGCTTCCCACGTTGGCAACGTGGCTGGCAAGGCTTCCTGGCGTTGGCAACGTGGTTGGCAAGGCTTCCTGGCGTTGGCAACGTGGTTGGCAAGGCTTCCTGGCGTTGGCAACGTGGTTGGCAAGGCTTGGCATTGGCAACTTGGCTGGCAGCACACTCTGGCGTTGGCAACCTGGCTGGCAGCACATTCTGGCGTTGGCAACCTGGCTGGCAGCACATTCTGGCGTTGGCAACCTGGCTGGCAGCACATTCTGGCGTTGGCAACTTGGCTGGCACCCAAGACTTGGTGCCTAGCCAAGCAACCATTTCTGGCGTTGCCTTGAATAACGCCAGTGAAGTAGCACGTTGGCAACGTGCTCGAGCTTGCTTCCTATGGTGCCAAAATTGTTTGCTACGTTGCCAAGGAACACGCCTTCATATCTTGGCGTTGGCAACGTGCACCTCCTTTTCCTGGGCCAAACCTTGCTTGTGTGGCGTTGCCTAGGGACACGCCTATAGTTCCTGGCGTTGGCAACGCCCTCGAGCTCCTCTTTAAGGCTTCATTTTTGTTGCCTGGCGTTGGCAGCGCCCTTTTGGAGTTAGCAACGCCCTTGGTAACTTCATTCTTGCTCCAGGGCTGCCTTATATTGTTGGGCGTTGCTCTCAAACACTCACCTTATTCTTCAAGTTGGCAACGCCAACTTTGCTTCCAAAGCTGTCTGGCGTTGCCTCCAACAACGCACCACATTCCTCAAGTTGGCAACGCCAACTTTGCTTCTTTGGTTGCCTGGCGTTGTCCATAAAAACGCACCCTATTCCCAAGTTGGCAACGCCAACTTATGCTCTTCCAAGGCTGCCAAGCTTGCTTCACAAATTGGCGTTGGCAACGCCCTTCTAGAGTTGGCAACGCCCAACTTTGCTTCTCCAGGGCTGCCTGGCGTTGCCTTCAACAACGCCCCCTTTCTTCAAGTTGGCAACGCCAACTTTTGTTCTTCAAGGTTGCCTGGCGTTGCCTTCAACAACGCCTCCTTTTCCCAAGTTGGCAACGCCAACTTCTTGCCCAGCTTGCATCATTCTTGCTTCCATGCTTCCTTGTTTCATCACCTATCATCAACAAAGGAAATAGCTTCAAAGTCTTACCAATTCATGCAATAAATTCCATGAGATTCATTCATACTCATTCATGTATATATTCCTTAAATCATTTGCATGAATTTGGCTAGAATCAACATGTTCCTTAGTATTCTCATGCATGAAAACAAACTCATAAAAGGACTTGTTTATTTAGAGAAAATGAGTGAAATCAAGCTAAAATCAACTAAACTAACTAGCTAATATATTAAATATGCAATTGCATCAATCGCCTGACAATCGAGTGCTCGCCTGACAACCGAGCCAGCCATTCCGTGAGATCAGAGTCTTCGTGGTATAGGCTAGAACTGATGGCGGCATTCAAGAGAATCCGGAAGGTCTAACCTTGTCTGTGGTATTCTGAGTAGGATTCAATGATTGAATGACTGTGACGAGCTTCAAACTCCTGAGGGCGGGGCGTTAGTGACAAACGCAAAAGAATCACTGGATTCTATTCCGGCCTGATCGAGAACCGACAGATGGATAGCCGTGCCGTGACAGGGTGCGTTGAACATTTCCACTGAGAGGATGGGAGGTAGCCACTGACAACGGTGAAACCCTTGCATAAGCTTGCCATGGAAAGGAGTAAGAAGGATTGGATGAAGACAGTAGGAAAGCAGAGAGACGAAAGGGTCACAGCATCTTCATTCGCTTATCTGAAATTCCCACCAATGAATTACATAAGTATCTCTATCTTTATCTTTATGTTTTATTCGTATATCACCATATCCATTTGAGTTTGCCTGACTAAGATTTACAAGATGACCATAGCTTGCTTCATACCAACAATCTCCGTGGGATCGACCCTTACTCGCGTAAGGTTTATTACTTGGACGACCCAGTACACTTGCTGGTTAGTTGTGTGAAGTTGTGTTTATGCCATGGTATTGAACACCAAGTTTTTGGGGTTCATTACCGGGGATTATGAGAGTTGTGAAAAGTATTGTTCACAATTTCGCGCACCAGTTATTGAACCCTCACTGGATTTTGTGTTTACTCTCTAATCACTCAGTGTTTATTGGGTTAATCACTCTATTCTTCTTTTTATCCTTACTTTCTATAACTTTGTTCTTCATCTAACCAATCAAAAATTATAAAATATAGACATACCAAAAATCATGAAGTCTTTAATTAAGGTAGTAACGGGGCCAAGGTAAAGGTAAGGGTATATGTATAAGGCTAAGTGAGCTAATAAGTGAATCCTTAATTAGTCTAAGATCTCACCTAACATACATAATTTCTAAAGTAAAGCTTCTTTACCTATTTTCCCATATTTTCCCACTTTTGATATTACATGCTCATATTTTATTTTTATTCTATGTGCATTGCTTTTTTTTTTTTTTTGATGCACATGGTAATTTAATTAATTTAATTTCACATGAGCATGTTTCCCAAAAATTCTTAATTTGGAACATCTTTATTCTTTTCAACTTTCTACCCTGTTTTTCATTATCCATGTTCCCAATAGGTTTCCCCACACTTTAACAATACACAATTTCTATCTTAAGCAAACCAAGGATTCAACTTGGGATTTTTTTATTTTGTTTTTCTGCTTAAAGCTAGTAATGTGGTTATAAAATAGAAGAGGATTAAAGCTCAAGGGGGCTAACAAGGATGACATAAAAGGTAGGCTTTATTTGGGATAAGTGAGTTAATAATCAAACATGGCCTCAATCACTCTCTTGGTATGTATTTATATTCTATAATCGGACATATAGATTAAAACAAAGCAAAGAACACCAGAATAAAAAAGAAGGATGGAACACACAGGAATAAAATATTATGGTTTAAATGTAACCATACAATTAAGCTCAAAACTCACAGGCTGTATGTTCTCAAACTCATAAATCATATATCATTCATATATGTCATGCAGGTTTAGTTAAAATTTCCCATTATTCTCATAAAAAAATTGTTTTGGGTGGCCTTTAAAGTTTTAGTATTTCTCCTTGATGAAATGTTGTTAACTAACTAACATGTAATGCTATATATACAAGGTGTGGATTATTTCTATTCTGTCAAAGTCTCTAGCTTACTCCTTTTTTTATTTTCAATCAAGTCAACTATCATATACTAAAAAGGGTAAACTATACTAATTAATCCACTTAAAATAAAACTAGTAAATTAATGTGCAAATCAAGCTAAAATATCCAAAGTAGTATACATATAGCTCAAAGTGCAAAATGCAAAAAGTACAATAAAAAGCAAAAAGAGAAAAAATATGCAAAAATATAGAAAATGAATAAAATAAAAGAGAGTTTGTAGTGGTTCACCAAAATAAAGATATGCCAGAGATGGCAACCTCCCCACACTTAAATAATAGCATCGTCCTCGATGCTCACTCAAGATGGGTGTGAAGGAGTGTCATGTCCAGAAGGATGGGTAGCTGGAGTCTCTGTGGTGGTGGTCTGAGGAGGTGCTGACTGAATAGGGATCTCGGGATCTACAGCCTGGATCTGATGTCGGACTTCCTGCTGTGGTGCAGCCTGCTCTGTGCCTGCCTGCGTAGTCTCTCTCTGTGGATGGGTCTCCTCCGCATGCTCATCCGCCTCCTCCTCAGATGGCTATGATGGGGTGTCAGGCTCGGAGGGGATGTCACCGCCAGATCGTATCAACAGCTTCAGGTGCTCATAGCGTCGCCGGCTGCGACACTCAGATCTCTCATACCGGTACCGGTTGCGGTGCTCCATCCTGTCTAGCTGCTGAAACAAGTGGTGTACTAGGTGATAAACTGGCTCTGAGGCAGGTGGAGGTGTAGTAGTGGTAGCAGGGGTAGCTGTGGAGGAAGAAGGACCAGCGGAAGGTGTGGCTGTCTCATCAGTAGCAGTGAAGGGTGGGGGTCTGTAGCCCAAAGCTAGAAAGTTCCTACTGTGAGGAATAATCTTCCTGCAGTCTGTAGCAGGTGGTTTCTCATCGGCATCCTCCCAAGGCACGTCAGCTCGACGGCCCAGCTATGTAACCAAATAGGGAAAGGGAAGAGTGCCTCGGACGTGGACCCTGGCCATGTAGGACCGGATAAAGCGTGGCAGGTACAGGTCCTTACCCTCCATCACACACCAAAGGAGGGTGATCATAGCGGCCGGTATCACGGTCTCATGGGTACTCGGCATAACATAGTTGCTCAAGATCTGGCGCCATAGCCGAGCCTCATCATTTAAGTAAATTCGCTTGATTCCCTTAGGCATGGTGGTGTCTTAACCCAATTCCCATGGAACAGTCGGGTCAAGGGCAATTCTCACCTTGACTGCATCCCAATCAAATCGCATAAAGCGCATGTCCTCCTCAGCCCTTTTGTAATCATCAGGCTGATCGGACTTAGGTGGGAGCTGCAGAATGGCCTCAATGGTCTCTTCAGTGACCAGTATCTGCTTGCCTCTTAGATTCACTGCATCCAGGGAAGTGATGAAGTAATTGCAGTAAAATTCCCTTACCCAAGATACATTGACTTTTGTAAGGTTTCTTTGATCTGATCAGAGGTGTATTGCTGGAGTTCATTTGGGATTTTCAGAGTCCGCTCTAAATATAGGTTCCTGGAGGTTGCAAACGCCGGATATTTTAACTCGCAGTATCGGTTTGCAAACCTTATGGGATCAGTAGCAGGGAGTAGCTGGTCAGCCTTCTCCTGCGCGGTAAAGTGTTTCTCCCGCCAGGAGGCATCATGCATAAGATCTATAATAGACATTGATGAGTCTCCTCTTTTACGTTTGCTAGTGGTAGCCTTTCCTTTTCCCTTTCTCTGGGAATCTGACATCCTGAAAAACAGAAAACCAGGATAATAAAAATAGGAAAGCAAATAGGCAAATAGGTTGATGATGATTCAGATAGAAATAGAAATAGCAAAAATTGGAATCAAACATCAACAATGCAATTTATGAACCAGGAGATCAAAGAGAATAAGAATGCGTGCCCTGGCATTCATGAATTGGTTTGGTGAAAGCTAAGGAAAGCACAGTTGAAAATGCCAAAACCAAGACATGAATGGAAATATTTTACAGAAAATTGGGCAGCATTTCGGCTAAAATTGGACTATCCCGAAAAATAAACAGCAACAGAATAGTTCATATGAATCAAAAAAATAAAGCTGCAATTACATATAAGGAATATGAACATGAAAAAGGCAATGTAAAAAGCAGCATGAAACAAGAAAGTACAACATATGAACAATAGCAACAGCACAAACACAGCAGAATTGCGAAAATCATAAAGCAAGAAACACGAACAGCGCAATTATCAGACCTAAATCCACTAACCACATCCTAGGCTACCTAACAACCTAGAATCCACTACAACATGCATATCTAACTAGCCTAAATATGAAATAAAAGAGAAAAATATGAAGTAACTACGAATGGATAGAAGGGTGACGTTTTGCGGAACCTGGAAGGCTAGGAAGGAGATTGGGGCAGAGAGGTGGCTGGGGAATGGCGGTGATGGCGTCCGGCGTGGCGGCGGAGGTTGGCACGGTGGCGGTGGCTGCTGTGCGGTGCAGGGGCTGCGGGAAAGGAAGGGGTAGTGGGGATAGGAAGGGTTGGGACGGGGGTTGAGAATGTTGGTGGTTGGAGGTGGCACGGCTGTTGTGGGTGGCGGGGAGGGTGGCAATCGCGGAGGGGGTAGCGGCGGTGGAGGAGAAGGGGGAAAGAAGAAGAAGAAAGAGGGGGGGAGGAGGAAGAGGGTTGGCGTGGTGGTTGGTTCTGGGTGGTCAACGGGGGCGGGGGTGGCCGATGGTGGTGGCTGGGTAGTTGGAGAGGAAGAGAGAAAGGGGAAGGTTTTGGGGTGGGGCGCGGCGGATAGGGTTCGCGTGACTTGGGGGGGAGTTATAAATTTGAATCCACACGACCACGTGCTCTGGAGTGTAGTAGGGGTGACGCCATCGCGTGGGTTGCGCGATCGCATGGAATGGCTAAAAGAAGGGATGACGCGATTGCCTGAGGCATGCGATCGCGTGGCTGGAAATTGTGCTAAACGCACGATTCCAGCATCGTGTCATCGCAACTCTCTGTCTCCTTTGGGGTGGTGTGCAATCCTCGCGACGCGATCGCTTCGCTCACGCTGTCGCGTCGGATTAATGTTTGTGCATGTGACGCGATCGCGTCAAGGACGCGACCGCGTGGTTCATTTTGTGCGAAACGCACAATGGCCACACGATTCCAGCCGAACTTTCTGGGCATTGGGTCTTTACGCCGATTTCCAGGTCACGCGACCGCGTGATTGACGCGGACACGTGGGGGGTGTTTTATCGCAACTGACGCGATCGCATGAGTGATGCGGTCGCGTCCCACGCCCCCTTTTTTTTAACAGAATGCAAAATGCAATGCCAATATGAATGTTATACAAAACTCCAAGTTCAATACAATAAAATAAAATAAAACTTGAAAATAAATAAAAATGAGGAAGGAACGATCATACCATGGTGGGTTGTCTCCCACCTAGCACTTTTAGTTAATGTCCTTAAGTTGGACATTTGATGAGCTTCCTGTTATGGCGGCTTATGTTTAAATTCATCCAAAAATCTCCACCAATGCTTGGAATACCAATAGTCTCCGGGGTCCCAAACTAGGCATGTGAAGCTTCTGAGCAGCTTCAAACAGATTTTCAGACTCCCGGGGTGATGAATATCAGAGTATTTTCCAGGATCCCAAACTTTGGTTCCAAATCCGCCTTTGTTTTGATCTATACTTTTCCATCCGGGCGGTTTGGAAATTTGATTCTCACCAAGATGACCAAACGTTTTCTGAGATCCTATCAAGTGAGCTTGACACCAACTTCTGCACCTCAAATTGAAGTGCAAAACCTCATTGGATCTTGCATACCAGCACTGAGTACGAGTCATTTCCCTTTTTCTCTTAAAGCTGCAAAGAGCTCTAAGCTGGCCATCTGTTTCAAGCAAACCATATTCAAGTGGAAAAATAAAGATAAGAGTCAAGGATTTTACCCACTTGAAGTCTGTATTGGGTGGTAATGGCCTTGGGATCAGTGTTTCCAGTGGTTCTGCAAGATCTACTCCCTTGTGGTCTTCAGTGGATTCCTCCACTTCCTTGCAAACCTTTTCCATTCCAGCCATGTTCTGGTCAAAGTCTTCCATATCTTCCTCATCACTTGAGTCATAAATAGGAGGTTGAGAAAAGTCGACCTCTGCATCATCTTCGTATTCACTTGGGAAAGATTCTTCTGTCTCGGAGAATTCACTCACGGCTGCAAGTTCGTCACTAGGAGGACTTGACTGGTGACTATCATCATCAAAGAAACATGCGTCTTGAGTTACTCCGTCCAGTTCTTCATAAGATATCCGCATTGGAGGTTGTGCAACATCCTCTTTAGCGTCAGTTGTAACATCCTTGACGGGGTCTTCCATGACTCTGTATTCCCTAGGAGGTTCAGCATCTCCTAAATCTTCAACCAACTCTTTTTCTTCTACAATGACAGTATCCTCTACTTGTTCCAGTACGAAGTTATGCTCTATGCTGTCCACTGGAGTCTCTTGTGTCTTCTTCACAGTACATTCTTCATTAGATTCTCCACATGAAGCCATGGGGGTCTGTTGAGTAGCTGAACGTCTGGAAGATAATTGATTTATTGCTTGCTCCAGTTGATGAAGGGTTGCATTGAACTGGTTTACTGATTCCTCGAAGCACTTGTGATTCTTGGCTTGATGGATATGGACATGGTGCGGAAGGGAGTGGTGGTTCTTGGGAGTAATTGGATTGGCGTTGGGGTGGGTAAGGATCCTGTGGTAGTGAATGGTGAAAAGAAGCTTATGAGTATGGTGGTTCGAAGTTATGTCGAGAGGATGGTCTCTGAGCACAGGGTGGGGCTTGTTGGTAGCTACTAGGCGGTCCACCAAATCTTTCAACTGGGTATGCATTGTAGAATGGTCGTTGTCCATGATATCTTGGAGGGTGTTGTTGCCTAAAGGGTTGATTAGATTCTCTTGGCTCCATCCATCCTTGATTGGTCTGACCTTGATGCATATTCCTGCTGTGGTTTCTATTTCCTTCAACAAAGTTAGAACCAAACTCAAAGCGAGAGGGGTGAGAATTCATAGTAGTTATCAGAAATAAGGGGTAAAAAGGAGAAACAAATAAACAAGTAAAAGAAAAATAATTTTTTTTGAAAAATATTTACAATAACCAATAATAAGGCACACGTTTGCAATTTCCCGGCAACGGTGCTATTTTGATGAGAGAACTTTTGCGTGGTCTATAATTCAGAATAAATTCCCGTTGCAAGTATAGCTTCTAAACCAACAAAAGTCCTTTCATACAAACGTTTTGGTTGTCACAAGTAACAAACCCCTTAAAATTGTTAACCGAAGTATTTAAACCTCGGGTCGTCTTCTCAAGGAATTGCAGGGAGGTATGTTCTTATTATTGGTTATGGGTTTTGTAAATTGGGGTTTTGAGAATGAGGAATAAATATGGAAAATAATTTAAATGACAATTAAAATAAATAAATACTGTAAAGCAAATCCTTTGGCAAGGTATGAGAAATTGGAAGTCCAGACTTAGTTATTCTTATCAATAATAATGAAAGTTGAATCTTAATTCCACTTAGTTAACCTTTGCTAAAGCAAAGGAAAGTCAAGGGACTAATTAGTTTTACCTTCGAATCCTATTTATTTCCTAAGAAAAGGTTGGGATTATTGAAGTTCAGTTCAATTAGCAAAGATAACAGTTATCAATTATGTTGAGCTAAGATAACTCCTGAGTTACTGATTTCTTAACCAAGACCAAAAGGAAGGAAATTAAATCTACTGGAATAAGAATGTCTTCAGATTGGGAATAATCAATGACAATAATAAAGAAAGCAATATTAAACTGAAATACCTCAAATAATATTAATTTGAAAGAGTAATCTGTAACATAGAAGAATTCATAAACTAATTTGAAAAGCAAGTAATGAAAAAGGAATATTGAACCTGATAAGAAGATGAGATAAATTCCTAATTTCTAAAAATCCTAATCCTAAATCCTAAAAGAGAGGAGAGAGCCTCTCTCCCTCAAAACTAAATCATGGAAGGTGACTAAAAATTCCAGATTCTCTGAATGGATGCATTCCCATACTTCATAACCTCTGGTTTATGCCTTCTGGACTTGGATTTAGGCCAAAAAGGGCTTCAGAATCCGCTATGAGCGTTTTCTGCCATTTCTGGTGCGTGGCCTCTGTCACGCATCCACGTGGGTCACGCGGTCGCGTCAATTGGAGTCTTCCTTGTCGCGCGGTCGCGTCAGTCATACGGCCGCGTCATAGGTGTTCTTCTTTAGGCGCGCGGTCGCGTCAGTCATGCGGTCGCGTCGCTGCTTCTTCGCGCTTGGCATTCGGCCGCGTCGTCCATGCGGTCGCGTCGCTGCCAGTTTCTTCACAAAATCCGTTTTATGCTTTCCTTCTATTTTTGTATGTTTCTTTTTCCATCCTTTAAGTCATTCCTGCCTTAAAAGATCTGAAACTACTCAACACACTAATCATGCCCCGAGCCTATTAAGGATTAAGCAAGGAGATCGGGAAGGCCTCCGAACTACATGGATAGATTCAACAAGGCCTGTCTGGATATAGAAAGCCTGCCAATAGAAGCAGCCATCATGGGTCCCTTTAGCCATTCCATATCAAAAAGCATCCAACATCTCTGAACAAAGTACAAGAAAGGGCAGAGAAGTATATTAACATGGAGGAGAATTCCCGACTAGGAGAAACCTCTAAATCCGGATTCTCCTACCCCCCTCGGGATAAGGATAAAGAGTCCAGGAAAAAAGAAGACCAGCCCACTGAAAAACCTAAAAAATACCACAATTACACTCCACTCAGAGTGTCCCTTATGGATGTATACAGAGAGATATGCAACACTGAGAAGATTCTACCCCCTCGTCCGATTAAACATAGAAGAGGAGAAAGTCGGACAGAGTACTGCGAATACCACCAAGTCTACCGGCACCCTACCAATGAATGCTATGACCTAAAGAACGTTATAGAAAATTTAGCCCGGGAAGGAAGATTAGACAGGTTCCTGGCCAATAAAATAGATGAACCAAAGAAAAGAAGAAGGGAAGAAGAGATCGGGCGAGATGAGCGTCCACATCGCACCCCTGAGAGCCTTGTTCACATGATAAATGGGGGATTTGCAGATTAAGCACAAATCATCAATTTCTTGAATGAAAAAGCATAGAAAAACATGACATGGTGACATGTCATCAGTTTAATGCCAGGATTAGCACTCAGAGGGTGTTTACATGCTAGAATGGTATAGGGATGAGAAATTCTTAACACCTCAGGATCTGTGGATCCCACAGGATCCACACCTACCTCAACCCACTCTTCCCCAAAAACCCCCCACCTACCTCACCATTCAAATTCAAATATTTTCCCTCCTAAACCCAACCCTAATACACGAACCCTACCCTCTCTTTCCACTCCTATATAAACCCCTCATCCATCCTTCATATTCACAAATCAAAAACACTTCTTCTCCCCCTTGGCAAAACCACTCACACCTCTCAATCT
Source organism: Arachis stenosperma (assembly GCF_014773155.1). Taxonomy (NCBI): domain Eukaryota; kingdom Viridiplantae; phylum Streptophyta; class Magnoliopsida; order Fabales; family Fabaceae; genus Arachis; species Arachis stenosperma. The sequence goes on from NC_080382.1 coordinate 56,278,969, forward strand.
CCTCCACCTCTTCTTCTCTGTCCTTCTTTCTTCTTTTGCTCGAGGACGAGCAAACCTTTTAAGTTTGGTGTGGAAAAAGTATTGCTTTTTGTGTTTCCATAACCATCTATGGCACCTAAGGCCGGCGAAACCTCTAGAAAGAGGAAAGGGAAGGCAAAAGCTTCCACCTCCGAGTTATGGAAGATGGAGAGATTCATCTCAAAGGTCCATCAAGACCACTTCTATGAAGTTGTGGCCAAGAAGAAAGTGATCCCTGAGGTCCCTTTCATGCTAAAAAAGAATGAGTATCCGGAGATCTGACATGAGATTCAAAGAAGACGTTGGGAAGTTCTCACGAATCCCATTCAACAAGTCGGAATCTTAATGGTTCAAGAGTTCTATGCTAATGCATGGATCACTAAGAACCATGATCAAAGTGTGAACCCGAACCCAAAGAATTGGCTTACAATGGTTCGGGAGAAATACTTAGATTTCAGTCTGAAAAATGTAAGGTTGACATTCAACTTGCCAATGATGCAAGGCGATGCACGCCCCTACACTAGAAGGGTCAACTTTGATCAAAGGTTGGACCTATGTGTGGAAGGAGCTCAGTGGAAAAGAGACTCCAAAGGCAAGCTGGTTCAATTGAGAAAGCATGACCTTAAACCTGTGGCTAGAGGATGGTTGGAATTCATCCAACGATCCATCATTCCTACTAGCAACCGATCAGAAGTGACTATAGATCGGGCTATCATGATCCATAGCATCATGATTGGAGAGGAAGTAGAAGTTCATGAGGTCATATCTCTAGAACTCTACAAAGTGGCTGACAAAAGCTCCACCTTGGCAAGGTTAGCCTTTCCTCATCTCATCTGTCACCTATGCAATTCAGCTGGAATTATCATAGAGGAAGACATCCTCATTGAAAAGGACAAGCCCATCACTAAAAAGAGGATGGAGCAAATAAGAGAGCCCACTCATGGACCTCAACAAGAGCATGAGGAAGTCCCTCATCATGAAATCCCTGAGATGCCTCAAGGGATGCATTTTCCTCCACACAACTATTGGGAGCAACTCAACACCTCTTTGGGAGATTTGAGTTCCAATATGGAGCAACTAAGGATGGAGCACTAAGAGCACTCCATTATTCTCCATGAAATTAGAGAGGATCAAATAGCCATGAGGGAAGAGCAACAAAGGCAAGGAAGAGACATATAGGAGCTCAAGCGTTCCATTGGATCTTCAAGAGGAAGAACTAGCCGCCATCACTAAGGTGGACCCGTTCTTTGATTTCCTTGTTCTTATCTTTCTATTTTTTTTATTTTTATGCTTTATGTGTTATCTATGTTTGTGTCTTCATTACATGATCATTAGTGTTTAGTATCTATGTCTTAAGGCTATGAATGTCCTATGAATCCTTCACCTTTCTTAAATGAAAAATGTGCCTAATTACAAAAGAACAAGAAGTAATTGAATTTTGAAATTTATCTTGAAATTAGTTTGATTATTTTGATATGGTGGCAATACTTTTTATTTTCTGAATGAATGCTTGAATAATGCATAATTTTGATAGTGAAGTTTATGAATGTTAAAATTGTTGGCTCTTGAAAGAATGATGAAAAAAGAGAAATGTTATTGATAATCTGAAAAATCATAAAATTGATTCTTGAAGCAAGAAAAAGAAGTGAATAACAAATCTTGCAAAAAAATGGCGAAAAAGAAAAAGAAAGAAAAAGAAAAAGCAAGCAGAAAAAGCCAATAGCCCTTTAAACCAAAAGGCAAGGGTAAAGGGGATCCAAGGCTTTGAGCATTAATTGATAGGAGGACCCAAAAGAATAAAATCCTGGCCTAAACAGCTAAATCAAGCTGTCCTTAACCATGTGCTTGTGTCATGAAGGTCCAAGTGAAAAACTTGAGACTGAGTGGTTAAAGTCGTGATCCAAAGTAGAAAGAATGTGCTTAAGAACTATGGACACCTCTAACTGGGGACTTTAGCAAAGCTGAGTCACAATCTGAAAAGGTTCACCTAGTTATGTGTCTGTGGCATTTATGTATCCGGTGGTAATACTGGAAAACAAAGTGCTTAGGGTCACGGCCAAGACTCATAAAGTAGCTACGTTTAAGAATCAACATACTGAACTAGGAGAATCAATAACACTATTTTAATTTTGAATTCCTAGAGATGCCAATCATTCTGAACTTCAAAGGATAAAGTGAGATGCCAAAACTGTTCAGAAGCAAAAATCTACTAGTCCCGCTAATCTAAATGGAGCTAAGCTTCATTGATATTTTGGAATTCATTGTACATTCTCTTCTTTTTATTCTTTTTTTTTCAGTTGCTTGGCGACAAGAAATCATTTAAGTTTGGTGTTGTGATGAGCAGATAATTTATACGCTTTTTGGCATTATTTTTAGGTAGTTTTTAGTATGATTTAGTTAGTTTTTAGTATATAATTATTGGTTTTAATGCAAAAATCACATTTCTAGACTTTACTATAAGTTTGTTTGTTTTTCTGTGATTTCAGATATTTTCTGGCTGAAATTAAGGGACCTGAGCAAAAAACTGATTCAGAGACTGAAAAAGGATTGCAGATGCTATTGAATTCTGACCTCCCTACACTCGAAATAGATTTTCTGGAGCTACAGAAGCCCAATCGGGGCATTCTCAATTTCAGTTGGAAAGTAGACATCTTGGGCTTTCCAGAAATATATAATTGTCCATACGTTGCCCAAGTTATGATAACGCAAACTGGCGTTTTAACGCCAACTTTCTACCCTTTTTTCTGGCATTAAACACCAGAACTGGCATAAAAGCTGGAGTTAAATGCCCAAACTGGCACCAGAGCTAGCGTTTAACTCCAAGAAAAGCCTATGCAAGTGAAAGCTTCAATGCTCAGCCCAAGCACACACCAGGTGGGCCCGGAAGTGGATTTCTGCATCACTTACTTATTTCTGTAAACCCTAGGTTACTAGTTCATTATAAATAAGACCTTTTACTATTGTATTTTCATCATAGAGAGATCTTTAGATCATTTTTGAGACTATCTTTGTATCACTGCTGATCTCTTGATCACGTTTAGGGGGCTGGCCATTCGGCCATGCCTGGACCTTCATCACTTATATATTTTCAACGGTGGAGTTTCTACACCTCATAGATTAAGGTGTAGAGCTCTGCTGTTCCTCATGAATTAATACAATTACTACTGTTTTCTATTCAATTCAAGCTTATTCTTTTTCTAAGATGTTCATTTGCACTTCAACATGATGAATGTGATGATCAAGTGACACTCATCACCATTCTCACTTATGAACGCGTGCCTGACAACCACTTCCATTCTACCTGAAAACAAGCTTGAATGTATATCTCTTGGCCTCCTGGTCCACGATGCATGGTTGCCTCTCCTGACAACAGAGGCTTCCATTATGTGAGATCAGAGTCTTCGTGGTATAAGCTAGATTCAATTGGCAGCATTCTTGAGATCCGGAAAGTGTAAACCTTGTCTGTTGTATTCCGAGTAGGATCTGGGATGGGATGAATGTGACGAGCTTCAAACTCGCGAGTGCTGGGTACAGTGATAGTGCGCAAAAAGGATCATTAGATCTTATTCCAACACAAGTGAGAACCGACAGATGATTAGCCCTACGTAACCCGTAATCGGACCATTTTAACTGAGAGGACGGATGGTAGCCATTGACAACGGTGATCCCCCAACATACAGCTTGCCATGAAAAGGAGTACGCATGACTGGATGAAAGCAGTAGGAAAGTAGGGATTCAAATGGAACAAAGTATCTCCATACGCTTATCTGAAATTCCTACCAATGAATTACATAAGTATCTCTATCCTATTTTCTGTTTTTATCTGTCTTTTAATTATCAAAATTCCATAACCATTTAAATCTTCCTGACTGAGATTTACAAGATGACCATAGCTTACTTCAAGCCGAAAATCTCCGTGGGATCGACCCTTACTCACGTGAGGTATTACTTGGACGACCCAGTGCACTTGCTGGTCAGCTATGTGGAGTTATGAAGAAAGTGTGTGAGATCACGATTTCGCGTACCACAAACGCACAAAGCCAAAACAAAGGCTAAAAAGTCGTCTAACTAAACTATAAAGAAAAGGTTCCCCTTGGAACACTACCTAAAAAGTTGTTGGAACATGACTGAAAAGCTTAGACAAAGAGGTCGTGTAATCAAAGGAGCCCAAGGACAACCTCAAAGAAAGGGGAAGGCCAAAAAGGTAGAAAAGCGTCCTAAGGCTCAAAAACGTGCGCTAAAAGGGACACAACTCTACCCAAAAAGCCACGATTCCAAGACAAGGCGAGCAAATATGTTCGGACCAACTAAAAAGGTTCCATAAGAACACTAAAAATTTGTTGGATGAGCTAGCTGATGAGCGGATAATTTATACGTTTTTTGGCATTATTTTTAGGTAGTTTTTAGTAAGATCTAGCTATTTTTAGGGATTTTTTATTAGTTTTTATGCAAAATTCACATTTCTGGACTTTACTATGAGTTTGTGTGTTTTTTTATGATTTCAGGTATTTTCTAGCTGAAATTGAGGGACCTGAGCAAAAATCTGATAGGAGGCTGAAAAAGGACTACAGATGTTGTTGGATTCTGACCTCCCAGCACTCGAAATGGATTTTCTCAAGCTACAGAACTTCAAATGGCGCACTCTCAATTGCGTTGGAAAGAAGACATCCAGGGCTTTCCAGCAATAGATAATACTCTATACTTTATTCGAGTTTAGATGACGCAAACTGGCATTCAACGCCAGTTCCATGCTGCATTCTGGAGTAAAACGCCAGAAACACGTCACAAACCATAATTAAACGCCAAAAACACGTTACAACATGGCGTTTAACTCCAAGAGAAGTCTCTGTACGTGTAAAGCTCAAGCTCAGCCCAAGCACACACCAAGTGGGTCCCAAAAGTGGATTTCTACATCAATTACTTATCTCTGTAACCCTAGTAGCTAGTTTAGTATAAATAGAACTTTTTGCTATTGTATTGGGAGTCTTATTCCCTATTTCCGTATTCACATGATATTTGGGGAGGTTGGCCATTCGTCCATGCCTAGACCTTATTCTTATGTATTTTCAACGGTGGAGTTTCTACACACCGTAGATTAAGGTGTGGAGCTCTGTTGTACCTCGAATATTAATGCAAATTACTACTGTTCTTGTATTCAATTCATGCTTATTCTTATTCTAAGATATTCATTCGCACTTCAACTTGATGAATGTGATGATCCGTGACACTCATTACCATTCTCACTTATGAACACGTGCCCGACAAACACTTCCGTTCTACCTGCGAAAGCTAGAGTGTGTATCTCTCGGATTCCTGACCCACAATACATGGTTACCTCGCCTAACAACCGAGCCTCCCATTACGTGAGATCAGAGTCTTCGTGGTATAAGCTAGAATCCATTGGTAGCATTCTTGAGATCTGGAAAGTCTAAACCTTGTCTGTGGTATTCCGAGTAGGATCTGGGATGGGATGACTGTGACGAGCTTCAAACTCGCGAGTGTTGGGCGTAGTGACAGACGCAAAAGGATCAATGGATCCTATTCTAACATGATCAGAAATGAAAAGAAAAATTGATTTGAAAAATAAGAAATGTTTCTTTTTTTAGTAAAAACATAACGTTGGGAAATGAAAACTATTAGCTCCACAGGGGGTTTGTGAATAAGTGATTGTCTGATAATGAGCAAGGAATATCCGTCTTTCTGCCCAATAAGTTATTGGGCATTTAAATCTCACTTATCAGATTCCATTGTGTCTGAGGACCGACAGATGATTAACCGTGCAGTGACAGCGCATTTGGACCATTTTCACTAAGAGGACGGGAGGTAGCCATTGACAACGGTGAAATCCAATATACAGCTTGCCATGGAAAGGGGTAAGAATGATTGGATGAAAGCAGTAGGAAAGCATAGATTCAGAAGGAACACAGTATCTTCATGCACTTATCTGGAATTCCCACCAATGAATTATATAAGTATCTCTATCTTTATTTTATGCTTTATTTATCTTTATATTCGAAAACCATTATAACCATTAGAATCCGCCTGACTGAGATTTACAAGATGACCATAGTTTGCTTCAAGCCGACAATCTCCGTGGGATCGACCCTTACTCATGTAAGGTTTATTACTTGGACGACCCAGTGCACTTGCTGGTTAGTTGTGCGAAGTTGTGAAGAATGTGTGTGAACCATAGTATTGTGCACCAAGTTTTTGGAGCCATTACTAGGAATTGTTCGAGTTGTGAAAAGTATGAGTCACAATTTTGCCTATCACTAGCCCTAAGGATCATTTCGCTCAAACAGAAAAAACGAGACATGATCCAAAGGAGGTTGGACAGAAAAGTACCAACCCCCTATAAAATTCCACAAAGGTTGCAAAGGTATAATCAACATATCAGAAAAACATATCCATCAAAATAAAACATTAAAGATTCAAAAGGCCACCTAAAATGCATTCTCAAAGTTTAAAAGTGTTTTGATTTTCCAAAATAAAGTTGCATAGAAGCAACTAAGTGTCAAGAGAGTCAACCATATAAAAGGTTACAAAAAACTAAAATTCAAGAGTCCACAAGCCAGACTATACAAATACACAGAGATCATAAGGGGTCCAAAGTCTCCCCGGTAGTAGCATCCTGGGCTCAAGAAGAAGGAATGGTCTTCAAAGGGGCTGCATCCACAGTCCCATCCTCCCAGTTCAGAATTTGAACATCAGGATCAGACTCGGGACGGTCGACCTCAGCCGAAGGAGTTGAAGAAGTCGAGGCTGCAGAAGCTTTGGCTGGCGACGCAGGGGGAGGTTCTTCATCTTCATCATCAGGGGCTGGCACAATCTTACCATCCTCCACCGTATTGTCCAGACTAAACAAAGTCAGATCGAGCTCAGGGGAAAAAATCATGACTTGGGCCTTCAAGTTTTCATACGCAACAGTCACCTGCCCACCAAGTGACCTTGAAGCTTGGCATAGTCTGCATGAGCGGACTCAAGCCTCTCTCTAGTCTCCAACAGCTCGCCGTAATTACGGGTGTAGCTTTCTTTATGCTTTTTTGCCGTCTCCTCAGTCAAGTTAGCAGCAGCCTCGACAGCAGTAGCTCAGGACTTCTCCCTCTCTACATCCAGCTCCAACTTTTGCCACCTTGGCATCAAGCTCGTCCTTCAAACCTTTAATCCTGTCAAATTCATATTTGGCCTCTTCCATAAAGGCCTTAGTCGCATGAACAGGAGAACCATGGATCGTACAGAACAAGGCCGCACCCATATTGGCCATCCGAACACTCTTGCTGGTAATGAAATCCAAATGGTGAAGAATGTACACATCATCCAGCGGAATTTGGCCATGAGGAGCTATCAGATCGGTAGCAAAACCTACACCATCAAAGTCCTTGGCATTCAAATCGTAAGGACCAACAGTTTTTTGTCATTTGGGAGGAGGACCCGCAGCAGTAGGAGAGGAGGCGGCACCAGAAGATGGTTGAACTGGATCAGAGGGAACAGTCTGGACCTGAGGAGTCGGAATGATCTTCGTCGGCCCAAAAGTATCAGAGGTCGGTTTCTTCGGAGGTAGTTGGGAAGATCCTTCTCCAGAAGTCTTCACAGTCAGATTCTGTGCAGCTGTCACCTTCTTTGCTCTATGGAAGGCCTTCATAGAGTCTGTAGACTTCACCATTTCTAAAAAAAAAGAAAAAGAAACCAACAAAACCAAGTTAAAATTCAGAAAGGAATAGATCGACAAAGAAACAAAAAGAAAAGCTAAAAAGAAGTTGGCCACTACCTAGTTCAGCACGGAGAAGGGAAGGATCTCCCATAATCCTTTTCGTGTCCAGGTGAGGAGGCTCCCCCCAATTCTCCTCTAACACACTCACAAAGGCTTGTTCTACTTCACTCAGGCACTCCCAAGGATATTTGACTACTACTACATTTTCTTGCCAACTTAAAGGGAAGGCTGGTTCATTATTTTCATCTAAGAAGAAAGGGTGGACATCTTCAACAACTCGGACTTTAAAGTAGTTGTTCTTGAAATCATGAAAAGATTCATCATACATAGAGAATACTTTCTTCCCTTAAGTTACTCTGAAAGAAATCCAAGAGGCTTTCTTCTTAGCTATCCCAGGCTTGGTCAACACAAAAAGGTGTAGAAAGAGAGTTTGGGTAGGTCGAACACCCAATTCTTGACACAACAATTGAAAAATCTTTATAAAACCCTATAATTTCGGATGGAGCTGAGAAGGGGCCACATTACAAGACCACAACAGGTCGGTCTCAAAAGTAAAAAAAGGGATGCTGATACTCAACTGACTAAAAAAGTAGTTATCAGCATAGAGAAAGGGACGTTCTCCCTGAGTTAAGAAAGGAAAACCAACCCTCTCCTCAGGGTCAGGCGACACCATTTCATATTTCTTTTCATCATCCCTATTGCTACAAATCCTATGGAATCTCCTAAGTCTTACACAATACTCGGGGTCAGCTACAGTCACACACATGAGAACTATCGAATCCAGCTAATCGGCCATACCAGCAGGAACTTTTGAAGACATCTCAATAGTATTTTTTCGGGAAGACATAGGCCAACTATCCCTACAGCAAGAAAAAGAAGAAATGGATTACTAAACAACTCAGGCAATAAGGGAACAACTCGGATAATAAAAAGTAATCAGCAAAAGACTCAGAGATAGCAGCAAAATCGAAACCCCATGACTCGCAAACAGTAGAAGACCAACACTAAAGTCCAGGGGCACCCTTTGGAGGCAACAATCTTTGCAAAGAACCCAGAAAAGGGAAGTCGACAATCTATGCCCTCAAAAAGTCTGAACACCTTTCAAGCAAAAATAATAGGGGAGCAATCAATTTTTTTAGAAGCACTTCTCCATACAGAAAACCATCATCATCAACACATCACGCAAAAATCATCAAAAGATACAACCCTTTCCTACCAACAGTTTATCTCCTTTCTCTACAGACAGTTCAAACCAAAAGCTTTAAGAAGTCATACAAGGGGGAAAAAGATAGAAACAGCGACAAAAAAGCCCTAAGGAAGTAAAAACTACCAGAAACATAAAAAGGCACACATCACAACAAACAATAAAGATGCAAAGATGCAATCTTTTTGCAAAAAGAATCAAAGCTTCTCAAGACGAAACTCAAAAATATAAACTTTATAAAATACGTAAACAGTGAAAGCTATTGTCAAAGTATAAAGAAGAAAAGACCAACCTGTAGAAGAGAAGATGATAAACTCCTCAAAAACAACGAAGAATCCGTGCCAACAATCGCCTTCGAGCAAAGAAAAAGGGAAGCTTGGGTACGTGAAAACAGAGAAAGTAGACAAATGAAGCACCTCAGCAAGTAACAAATGAAGAGCGAAGAGAGAAGAAAAAAGAAACAAAACAATGATGCTTTGAAATTCAAAATGAAATGCAAAAGAGGGAAACGGAAAAGGGGAATTAATGAGCCTTTGAACCCTCGCATGTTCCCAAGGAAGCGCAACGCGCACTGCAATTAAAAAGGAAAAAAAAGAAAAACGCTCCACATTCAAGGAGTCCTAGCAGGAGTTATATGGGAAACCGACTTAAAGCAAAATGCTCGAGCTCGACTTCCTCAAAGGGTCGAAGTCTAAAGACACGACCTTAAGGGTAAGGTTGAGCCCTAGCAGGGGCACTGTTAATACCTTGGGTCGAGCTAGCTAACTCGGGCTGATTGAATACACGAGCGACCGACCTCTTCAGGCTGGGTCGCACCCGACCTCTCCTTAAAAGAGTTCGGCCAAATCGCCACAAAGGCCCAAGTAGGCCCAAACGAACGAACACAGCCCATTCTAAAGGCGGTAAAGCCTAGAAAGATAAGGTGGTTCCCCTAAAGGATAAGATAAGATAACTAACTTATCTTAAAGGCCACTCCACACTACTATAAATACACTGGAGCACCCAGGTATAATTCACACTTTGATTCTACTAAAAAACCTGCATAAAGCACGTGCTAACTTAAGCATCGGAGTCTCTTGTAGGTACCACCACCCTCTGATGATCAAGGATCAGCAGCTCCACCAGATCCAACAAGTCGGACACGACAGCTCCGGCCACCACAGCAGATCTCATCCGAGATCGACCTCCAGTTTCAGGTAACCCTCGGAACAATAATCATTTTGCTTTTTGTTTTTGAAAATATTACATTAAAAGTTTAATGATAGATGATTAAGAGATCTCTATCCCTTTATTCTTTTTAAATGAGAATATAAAATCCTTCTTTCATTCTTTGAGAGCCAATTATGACCAATGAAGATGGTAGATATAGTTAAGTAAGTTATCACATTGGGGGCCTAGAAATTTTACTTTTTCTTCTCCAATGCAAACTTGTATCAATTGGTTATTTTTTGTCTGATATTGATGAGGTTTCAATAGCAACAAGTGGATTTTTGCTAAGACTAAGGTTTTTATATGACATTCAATGCTGTTTTGTTGATCTCATATGTAACTCATGAATTATTACTATTACTTACTTTTGATTCTCCAAATAATCTTCACTGGAGTAGAAAATTTTGTGGCATGAGTACCAAAATCCTCAGTTGAATATTTCAATTTCATCATGTGCTTAATTGAGGCTAAAAATCAGCAAGGATAGGCAAGATAATCACATATTTAACTTATATTTGCTGCACAACTCTTGATACATTTGTACGGTGTTTCACAAATGTTTTTCCTCATGTTTTCTATTTTCTCCACTTAAGTTGATTATTTATCAACTATTCAACAGATATTTTCATCATGCATCAGGAGATATGTATGTCATAAGACGAGCCTTGGCTAAATTTGTATCAATAAACAGGTTGGTACTAGTTTTTGCTGTGAAAATTTGTAGCTACCATCCAACTGTGTATATAACTAAATCTTGTTCCCATTATGACTTGACAGATTTTTTCTCCATACCTATGCCCAAGATTATGTTAGTGCTTGATCTTGGTTAATTAAAAATTTGGAACTCTACTTCATTCTCTCAACTGTATTATTGTATTGCATCTGTGCTAGGCTTTATTTGTTTACTTTTGATCATTAACCATGTGCTAACTATTGATGTAACATAGACTTGTAGTATTTGTATTATTTAAATTTGTATTATGCTTTATTACTTTTCAAGAGAACTTTGTGTATAAATATTTAATTGAATTTAAAGAAATATTTCATTTTGTAGTAAATAATTTTAGTATATTTAAATTATGTACAATAATAATAATTATTGATAAAAATAATTTGAAATTTTAGAAAAATGATATGTTGTTATTTCTAAAAGAGTAAGTATAATTAAAAAAGTCTTAAGATTTTAGTGGTAATAGTAATGACAACTAAAAGTGAATAATATTACAATTTTAGAATTATTTTTAGCGGCTATATAAATTGCCGGTAAAATGGGTTTTTGCATCAATATTAATGGCCACTAAAATTTAATAACATTCCAACCTTAGAATTATTTTTGATGGCCATATAAATTGCCAAAAAAAAATGATCGCTAAAATTTATATACTTTTTGCGGTCATTAAAAAGGTCATTACTGGCAAATGTTATAATTGCCACTAAAACCTTTTAGCGACAAAGCATAAGACGGCTAATGTTTAATTGCCGGTAAATGTATTAGCGGCAATTTCTATTGCCGCTAAAAGCACAATAAACGGCTGCTAAAAGTGATTTTTCTTGTAGTAGTTTAATTTAGTTTATACTTAAGTAGAATTTCAATTTCAATTTTGAATCATTTTCAAAGTTAGCTTATTTTAGTTTTCTAATCTTAGTGGATTTAGGTTGATTAATTTAGGTTAGATTCAATGCATTAAATATCGGTAAATATTTAGTTAATAGTATTATTATTTAGTTCAAAATCTGCCAATATGAGTAAATATCGGTACTCTTCGATGAACTTAGCTTTGCTAATATTTCATCGTATATCTTTTATCATTATGTTACTAATGTCATTTACATTTGTAACTCATATATATTATTACTTGTGTTTTAATATATCCAGTTTTCATAATTATCCATTTAAGATATTTATAACTTGAATTGTTAACTCAGTAGTAAAAATGAGTGACACGTACCCCCCACATCTCATTCAAACATTAAGCAAGCTAAATTACCATTAATAATCATCATCATCATCAGCGTTCCTTTTTGGAGAAAAGAAAGAGAAAGGACCATGGGTGAGAGAGAGATTTCCATGGAACCTCCGAGCTTCTGAGCTTGATTTCTTGCGATCCGTAACTCCAATAAAAAATCAAATTCGATAAAAGTGTTCGTATCCTCCTCCTGTACACGTTGGTGTTACTTTTGTCCGGTAGAAGTTGAGGTGACTTCTCCTTCCCTTTGAGTTCGCATAATTAGTGTTATAGGAGGCACAAATGATTTCTGATGTTTTTCTCTTCAGCAGTTCGGTCAGAAAGCTTCTCCAGAATTTTCATTGTTGTGATTTCTTCACGGAGGTAGGGTTTTGGTAATTTTATAATAATTTGATGTGAGTTTGATAAGTGAATGTTGGTTTGATTGATTGTTGTTTGAGTTTGATTAAGTTTATATTGAATTATTGTTGTTTGCTTGAGATTTTGGTTCGGCTATGTATGAACAGCTAGCTCGAGTGTTTTGATAATTTTGGGACTGTTGTGATGTGGTATTTTGAAAATAAACTTGATGAGGTTTGAGCGCCGCGAGATTAAAGTGAATTCTGTGAAGAAACGGTTACTGAACCCGTTGAATAACAAGTTAAAAACAAGTAATTTTGATGAAATTTTGATAAGTTTGATTTGGTTCTTTGAAAGACATAAAATCCTTATGTTTTGATTTTTTTATGGCCAAAATATAATTAAGAAAAAGTTTTGGGGGTGAAAGTTAATTAAAAGAAAGTTTAGAGTCTAAAACGGAATTTTTGGAAGTTTAGTGATTAAAATATAATTTCTTAAAATTTTTGGGGATCAAAATAAATTTTCCAAAGTTTTAAGAATTATATTACTTGATTTTAAATTCCTAAAGAAATGATTATGTTTTGAGTCTTATCGAGAAGAGTATTATGATTGAATTTGATTTATCAAGAAAAGAGTTTGAGAAACGGTTTGGATGGGACCCGAAAAGGGTGGCAAAGTCTGGGTTTTAGGGAAAGTGTTGTCGAACTTTTTAGAAGAATTTTGAGCAGTTTTATTTTGGTTAATTTCGATCGAAAGAAGTGTTTTATTTGATTTTGATTTATTTAAAAAAGAATGAATTATGATTAAGTTTAAATGATTTGGTTTTGAAATGAGATTAGTTGTCTCTCCCCTGAAATCTAGAGGCCTTGCCAAAGGGTTTAACTAATAAATATCACTACAAGAAAACAAGCCTTTTGCTACGCTTTTAAAGCATGGCGAAAAGTCAAAAAAGCATAGCGATAGCTTTTCACCACACTTTTTGAGCTACCGGCACACTTTTGAAAGGGTCATAGCTACAAGAGTGCTGGTTGCTCTATCACCACGCTTTTGGTGACCTATTGATGAGCGGATAATTTATACGCTTTTTGGCATTGTTTTTATATAGTTTTTAGTATGATTTAGTTAGTTTTTAGTATATATTTATTAGTTTTTAAGCAAAATTCACATTTCTAGACTTTACTATGAGTTTGTGTGTTTTCTGTGATTTCAGGTATTTTCTGGCTGAAATTGAGGGACCTAAGCAAAAATCTGATTCAGAGACTGACAAAGGACTACATATGCTGTTGGATTCTGACCTCTCTGCACTCGAAGTGAATTTTCTGGAGCTACAGAACTCTAAATGGTGCGCTCTTAATTGCATTGGAAAGTAGACATCCAGGGCTTTTCAGCAATACATAATAGTCCATACTTTGCGCGCGTTTTGATGACGTAAAATGGCGTGAAAACGCCAGCTCTCTGCCCTTTTCTTGCATCAAAATGCCAGAACTGGCATAAAAGTTGGAGTTAAATGCCCAAACTGGCACCAAAGCTGGTGTTTAACTCCAAGGAAGACCTCCACACGTGTAAAGCTCAATGCTCAACCCAAGCACACACCAAGTGGGTCCGGAAGTGGATTTCTGCATCATTTACCTATTTCTATAAACCCTAGTAGCTTGTTTCATTATAAATAGGACATTTTACTATTGTATTTTCATCTTGGTATCTATCTTTGATCAGTTTATGCGATCTTAGACATTGGGGAAGCTGGCCATTCGGCCATGCCTAGACCTTGTTCTTATGTATTTTCAACGGTGAAGTTTCTACATACCATAGATTAAGGTGTGGAGCTCTGCTATTCCTCAAGTATTAATGCAATTACTACTATTTTCTATTCAATTCAGCTTATTCTTGTTCTAAGATATTCACTCGCACTTCAACCTGATGAATGTGATGATCCGTGACACTCATCATTATTCTTACCAATGAACGCGTGACACTCATCATGCAAATTTATGTTTCCATGTCATTTATTGCATTTTAATATTATTTTATTTCCATGCACACCAAGTGTTTGATAAAATGCTTTGCTTAGTCTTTACTTAGTTTTTCTCCACTCTTCGCTTGAAATTGTTGACTTTGGTCATCCTTGAGACATTGATGTCCATTCTTGTTTGATACATTAGAGTAGTTAATTGATTTGGTCTCCCTTGACTCTATGTGACCCATTAGTGTTGACATAGGACTTAGGGATTGAAATCAACAATGCCTATTTGACTTATCTTCGATGTAAGGTTGACTAAGTAGGATTAACTCTTCATTTTATCATCATGTGTTTGTGGTTAATGCCTAGGATAGATAACCTTAGCTCTCAATTACTTGCCAAGAGGTTTCTTGCGTTTTAAGTTTCCTTTCCTTGCTTTTAATTGCTTTGACTTTTATTGCTTTGATTTTTAATTTCTTACATGTTAAGTTTTCTCACTATTGCTTGAGAAATTGGATGTTTGGGTGGAATTGAGTTGTGGATGTCCATTCCGCATTGTGTGAGAATAGTTAATTGGTTTGGTTTCCATTGACGCTAGTCTTTCACTAAGTAATTAGTGAGTTGACTAGGACTTACGGATTGAGATCAATTACACTCTTTTGACTGATTCTCAAGGAGATTGACTAGTTTAGATTAATTCCACACAATTTCCATGTTTGTGGTCCACAACTAGGATAAGAAACCTAGATTACCCACTTCTTGCCAAGAGTTGCCATTTACATTCCTTGCATGTTTATTTGCTTTCTTTTAATTTCTTGCATTCTTGTTTTACTTTCTTGCTATTTACATTTCTCGCTTCTCTTTTGTCATTCCCAACCCCCATTTCCTCCATAGCCAATAAATGTACACTTAATTGCAATTCCTAGGGAGAACGACCTAGGAGTTTAATACTCTCGGTTATTTTGAATTGAATTGTGACATAGAACATTTGATTTGAGAGTTAGTTGTTGATCTAGACTACACTTGCAACGAAAGAAATCCTATTTTGTGTAAATCTAGATCGACGATAAATTTTTATTATCACTAATCTCAACAATAAAAGGAAAGGAAATATGGTTAGCTATGTCCATATAATTCATCTACTATTGTTTTTAATTTTTGAATAAAAAATATTAGTAGATCTAAAAGCATAAAGATGTTTAAGAAATTGCAAACCCCTCTTAGCCTGAAGAAGATGGCGAGTCGTATGCGCCTGAGAATAAAAAATTGTGTCTGTAATTAGAAAACCCAAACGTTAGGAGAAGAAAAAAAAAGGAGTTAGCAGGAGCTTGAAAAAGAGAAGGGAAATGCAGGATCTAATAAAATGCAGCTAACGAACATCATCCCCAAACCAGCAAATGCGGGATCATAAAATTTGAGTTAAGGAAGAACAAAAAGACAAAGTTGACATGAATTACTTGTACATTTGCAACTAGTGGCTAGCAATATCTAATGCTAACAAGGACAAGAGGATTAAGCCAGGTCTTTACACAAATTCAGCATAAAAGTCAGGTTTACATGCCCATGCTTAAATGACAGCAAATTATGAACAATTAAAAAGGAGAAAAATCTTACTTGTAAACTTGGGAAAGAACAACAACTAGACCAGCAGTGCTAATTCTGATATTAAGAAAGCCACATTATTTCAAAGAACACAAAAATCAAACAATGTAAAGAACTATATGTTTAACAACGCATTCTTTGGCTTGCAAAAACATTAAGAGATAGAGATAACCTGTTTGTAACCATGTCCTGAATAGCTCCGAAGGTCGACAATGAATCAAGAAAACAAGGTTAATATTTATTTATCAAATAGACTAGTTACCTTTTTAAACTAAACAAGTTAGTATAGAGGAAATGCTGTCCCATTCCATGGTCAAGACTTGCCACAAAGCCCCTAAGTCTGAACCCAATATATTTTTAAAACAACGTCTAATCATACCAGTTCAGCAAAACTTTACTAGAAAGAGATACTGTGTACATAACACTCGTCAAAGAATTACATAAACAGATAGAATAAAAATTGGTATGACCTCTACAAGAAAGCTTATACCTTGATTGAATTTGCGAGTGGTCCAATGATGAAAGGATATTTTATACGCTTTTTGGCATTATTTTCATATAGTTTTTAGTATGTTTTGCTGAGTTTTTATTAAGTTTTTATAGGTTTTAGTGTTAAATTCACATTTTTGGATTCTACTACGACTTTTTATGTTTTTGTAGAATTTCAGATATTTTCTGGCTGAAATTGAGGAGCTGGAGTAGAAGTCTGATTCAGAGACAGACAAAGCACTGCAGATGCTGTCTGGATCGGACCTACCTGCACTCGAAAGAGCTTTTCTTGAGCTATAGAAGTCAAAATAGAGCGTTCTGAATGACTATGGAAAGCTAACTTCCAGATATTTCAAGCAATGTGTAATAGTCTATACTTTCCTTCGGATTAGAAGGCCCAAAACATGGCGTCCAACGCCAACTTCCTATCCCCTTCCAGGCGTCCAACGCCCAAAAAGTAGAGACCAACGTCCAAACGCCCAGAGAGGACCCCCTGGCCAGCATTTCACGCCCTAGGAGCCTCATAGCACGTGGATCTCATCAAATCTCAGCCCAAACACTCACCAAGTGGGCCCCAAAAATGGATTTTAGCACTAAATAGACTATTTTACACTTACTAGTCATTTGTTTAGTATTTAAGGGATTAAATTTTTTTATTTGAAACTTTAATCATCTTTACAGCCCTATTTTCGTTTTCACCTTTGTATTTTACCTTCAGTATGAGTTTCTAAACCTCCTAGGTTGAGAGGAGGAGCCCTGCTGAGTCTTATGAATTAATAAAAGTATTATTCTTTCTTCTTCGATCCGTGTTTGATTAATTCTAAGATGTATATTCGTACTTTAACGTGGTGAATAGGATGATCAGAGACAATTAGCTCTGTTCATCACATTAAGACGAACGTGCCTGACAAACATCCGCGTTTACATGGGTTCAGAGTGCGTCCTTCAGCGGACAATGATGAACCACCCGCTTGAATATACGTCTCTCAGCCGGCTAATCCATGACTTCGTTGGGGACTTCTCGAGACATCAGTTCAGGCGATATACGGGGAGATTAAGATCTCTGTGGTAGAGGCTAGAACCAAAAGCATGACATCCTCCTATCCGGAAAATTTGACCTTGTCTGTGGCATTTTGAGTAGGATCGCCAAGGAGAATGAACTGCAGGAGTTTCACCCTCATTTAGAATTGATCCAGACTAACCCTAGGGTTCAGATCTGGAGAAGTATTGGCGGTTGCTCAAACTAGCGTCAATCACATATAGCCTGCCATTGAAGACATCATTCACAAGCAAAGGAAATAGTACTACCAGAGTTAATTCAGAAAGGCAAAGCAACTCCAATCCTCAACTCTATTCCCGTTACTGATTTTAACATATACTGACGTGGCGGAAATTGGAAGATTAAGAAATTAATATGAGTGATACGTTGCAAGTACAGTTCTTAACCAACAAAAATCCGCTTATCAATTTAGAAAGGTTGTCACAAAATCATAATTAAAATACTGGGAGTATGAATCCCAGGTCATCTCTCAATGAGTTACAGGAAGATGTGCTATCTTATTAATCAGAGGTTTTCCAAAATGGTTTTGAGTTGATAAACGGGAAATTAAATTAGAGAATTGATGTAATTTAAATAAAAATCTTGACCGGGAGTGGATTAATCGGAAGTTCTATCCTTGTTGGAGTTTTCCCAAGATCAATTGATAATTGAAGGTTGTTCTACTTAGTTATCCTTTACTAGGTAAAGGAGAGTCAAGTAAGTTGGAAGTCTACTTCTATTCACAAGTTCTAATCCTCTCCCTTAGGAAGGATTAGTGTCAGTGACTAGAGAGCCATCCAATAATAAACCCAACTACAATTTTACTCTTGAGCATTCCAACTCAAGGGTCTCCTTTTAATCAACTCCCAATCAAGTTAGGGAACTACTCACTCATCATGGATGTAAAATTCACAAAATAAAAACAAGGAATAAGGGAAGACATGATAGACAATAATCAAAAAGATCAATTAAAAATAAAAATGGTTCTTGTATTAATAAAATCTAAAAATAATACAATTGTAATTCTGAATAAATTAAGGATATGAAAGAGTAAGCAACAAGTAAAAAGAGAACAAACTAGAGTGATGAAGTCTTGCGGAGGTAACAACTCTTCTCAATATCCCAAGCCAAAAAGCAATAAAAATCAAATCCTAAGAACTATGAATGTGTAGAGAGAAAAGCTAGAGGAGGAGTAAAATCATATCTAAAAATTGAGAATTCTCTGGAATGAACGTTGTCTCTTGTCTCTGCATGTTCCCTGACTCTAATCTGCATTTCTGGGCCGAAAACTGGATTAAAATGCGGCCCAGAATCTATGCCAACGACTTTTGTAATTCTGCAGATTGCGCACGTCACGCGACCGCGTCGTCCACGCGTTCGCGTCATCAGCATTTTCCGTGCCATGCGTGCGCGTCGTCCACGCATTCGTGTCACTCGTGCAGCTTTCAATCCACGCGTTCACGTCAGGTGCGCATTCGCATCGCTGTGAATTTCTCTATTTCGCGCGGTCGCGTGAGCCGTGCGCCCGCGTCACTTCTCGCTAGTCATCTCCTCAATTTCTTGTGTTCCTTCCATTTTTGCACGCTTCCTCTCCATTCTCTAAGCCATTCCTGCCCTATGAAGCCTGAAACACTTAACACACAGATCACGGCATCAAATGGTATAAAGGAGAATAAAAATATGCAATCAAAAGATCTTTGGGAAGCAAGTTTTCAATCATAGAATATTTTTAGGAAAGAATTGTAAATACATGCAAATCATATGAATAAGTGCGTGAAGACTTGATAAAACCACACAATTAAACACAATATAAATTATAAAATAATGGTTTATCATATACAATATATGAATTGCCCTTGCATCAATCCAAAACCTTCTGAATCAATCTGACTAAGACCTACAACATAACCATAGCCTGCTTCAAGCCAACAATCCTCGTGGGATCGACCCTGATTCATGCAGGTATTACTTGGACGACCTAGTGCACTTGCTGGTACAGCTGTACAAAGGTGTGGGGATTCGTGCACCAAGTTTTTGGCACCGTTGCCGGGGATTGTTGAGTTTGGACAAACTGACGGATTGTCTTGCTCCCTAGATCAAGTAAATTTTATTTTATTTGAGTCTTTTAATTTTTGTTTTCTTCTTCTAATGTTTCGAAAAAAAATTTAAAAAGGTTTTTTAAAATATTTTTCTTTTCTTTGTTTAAATCTTGTTCTTGGTTAGAGTCTTACGTGTTCCTGTTTTTCAATTCCAAAACTTCTTAAACATTTTACAAGAAATATTTGGCTTTTCTTTGTTTAATCTGTTTTCTCGGTTTGAGTCTTTAAGTCTTTTATTTTTATTTTCTTCTTTTTCAAATTTTTGAAAAAAATAAAAAAGCTTTTCAAAAATATTTTTCCTATTTTCATTCTTAGTTGAGTCATTTGTGTTTATGTTCTTGGTAAATTTTCATTTCTTTGAGTCTTTGCTTTTGTTCTTACAACAATTTTCATTTTTTTGGTATCTTCCTTTCAAAATTTTTCAAAAATAATTTTTTTTTTGTTTAAATCTTGTGTCAAATTTTTAAGTTTGGTGTCTTCTTGTTATTTTTTCTTTCAATTTTCGAGAATTTCGTTTTGGTTTTCTAAAAATTTTAAGTTTGGTGTTCTTTATGTGTTCTTTTGTTCTTTAAAATTCTTGAGTCTTGTTCTTTGTGTTCTTGTTAGTATTCAAAGTGTTGTTGAGTCTTCCTTGTGTTTGATCTTAAAATTTTTAAGTTTGGTGTTCCTTTGTGTTTCTCTCCAAAATTTTCAAAAATAAGGAGCATTAGATCTAAAAATTTTAAGTCTTGTTTCTCTTACTTGTTTTTCTCCTTCATCAATAAAGTCAAAAATAAAAAATATATTTTTTATCTTTATTTTAATTATAATTTTCGAAGATTCCTTTAAAAGTTCAAATTTTATTTTTAAAAATTTTTTATCTTATCTTATCTTAGTTTTAAAATTCAAAAATCAAATCTTTTCAAAATCAAAAATTATATCTTTCTCAAAATCTTATCTTATCTTATTTTAAATTTAAAATTTCAACTTTCAAAATTTTAAAATTTAAAAAATTTCAAAATTTTCAAAATTAAACCTTTTCAAATTCAAATATTTATCTTATCTTGTTTCAATTTCAAAAATTCAAAATTAAAAATTTCAAAATTTAAAATTCAAATTTCAAGTTTCAAAATTAAAATGTAAAAATTTCAAATTCAAAATTTAATTTTCAAATTTAAAATTCAAAATTTAAATCTTTTTAATTTTAAAACTCATCTTCTCTCTCTTCTTTTCCTAAATAACTCTTCTCTTCTAATTTTCAAATTTCTACTTCTATTTCTCTCTCTTCTTTTTTGAAATTCACTAAGTAATATTCAATTCCTTTTAATTAATTTACCTTAATTTTCGAAGTTAATAAATAAATAAAATAAAAATAAAAATATTTTAATTCTTGTTTATCTTCTGTACTTCTATCTCTTCTTCTACCTCTTCTATCTTCATTCTTCTTTCTCTCCTTCTACCTTTCTTCATCATGAACCCAAATGGGAATGAAGAGTTCAGAAGAACTCTGGGATCTTATACAAATTCCACTGCTGACTTCTGCGAAAGAAGTATTAGCATACCTCACATCAGAGCAAGTAGCTTTGAACTAAACCCTCAACTTATTACACTAGTGTAGCAAAACTGTCAAAATTCTAGGCTTCCCCAGGAAGAACCTATAGAATTCCTAGCAGATTTCTTAAAAATTCCTAACACAGTACACAGTGAGGAAGTAGACCAAGATGTCTACAAATTATTGCTCTTTCCTTTTACTGTAAAGGATCAAGCAAAGAAGTGGTCAGATAACCAGCCTAGATCTAGTTTGAAAACTTGGACACAGTTAGTAGACAAGTTTTTAAATCAATACTTTCCTCCAAGAAAGATGAACCAACTGAGACTGGACATCCAAGGCTTCAAACAAGGAGATCATGAATCTCTTTATGATGCTTGGGGAAGGTATAGGAGGATGCTAAAGAAATGCCCACTAAAATATTTTCAGAATGAGTACAATTAGATATCTTCTATTATGGACTTTCAGACATGGCTAAAATGTCTTTGGACCACTCTGCTGGTGGTTCCATACACATGAGAAACACCATTGAAGAAGCTCAATAGCTTATTGAGGCAGTTGCCACTAATCAGCATCTGTACTCAACTGCTGAGACTTCTATAAAAGGAGAAGTTAAGGCAGTATCTACTGAACCTAACCCTCCAGAGCAAGATAGCCCATTGACTCAATAATTACACGCCCTTTCCCAGCAAATACAGGAATTACAAGAGGCTTTACGAGAAACTCAGGCCTCTAACAGAAATGTAGAAGCCCAGTTGAGTCAAACAAGGCAACAGTTATCTAAGCAGATAACAAATGAATACCATGCTATTCAATTGAGGAGTGGGAAAACCTTGAATACCCAACCTCATAACAACAGAAGGTCAGGATTAGAATAACTGGCAGAGGATAACCAAGTCTCTGCACAAGATGACTTCTGGCATTCAAACGGCCAGGGAAGTATCAGTTTTGGCGTTGAACGTCAGAAAATGGCAGAGACTGGGCATTCAAATGCCCAAGAAGGCAGCACTCTTGGCATTAAACGCCCACAAGGGATTGATGTCCCTAGCGTCAAATGCCAGGAAGGGGGAAGCAATATGGGCGTTGAACACTCAAGCAAAGGAGGCCAGTCACATGCTGATAACAACCCTCGTAAGCAAGCTAGTAACCCCCCTTCCAAGACACAAGGTAATCGGCCTTCATCAACCAAGATTGATGAGTACAAGGCCAAGTTACTGGTGGACGAAATTGTGATCAACAATATTGGCTCTTTAGTATGTGCATTTATTAACTCAGCACTTTCTTTCCACAACTCCGTTCAACCAAGTTTTTGGCGCCGTTGCCGGGGATTGTTCGAGTATGGACAACTGACGGTTCATCTTGTTGCTCAGATTAGGTAATTTTCTTTTCGAAAATTTTTTTTTCAAAATTTTTCTTTTATTTTTCGTTTTTCCAAACTTTATTTTCGAAAAAAATTAATAAAAATTCAAAAAAAAATTAATAAAATCATAAAAATAAAAAATATTTTGTGTTTCTTGCTTGAGTCTTGAGTCAATTTTTAAGTTTGGTGTCAATTGCATGTTTTTAAAATCTATGCATTATTTTTTCGAAAATTCCATGCATTCATAGTATTCTTCATGATCTTCAAGTTGTTCTTGACAAGTCTTCTTGTTTGATCTTGATGTTTTCTTGTTTTGTGTTGTTTGTTGTTTTTCATATGCATTTTTCGTTTGTTAGAGTCCATGCATTAAAGATTTCTAAGTTTGGTGTCTTGCATGTTTTCTTTGCATCAAAAATTTTTCAAAAATATGTTCTTGATGTTCATCATGATCTTCAAAGTGTTCTTGGTGTTCATCTTGACATTCATAGTGTTCTTGCATGCATTAAGTGTTTGATCCAAACTTTTCATGTTTTGGGTCATGTTTGTGTTTTTCTCTCTCATAATTAAAAAAAATTCAAAAATCAAAAACATATCTTTTCCTTTTTTCTCTCCAAATTTTCGAAATTTTGGGTTGGCTTAGTCAAAAATTTTCAAAATTAGTTGTTTCTTACAAAGTCAAGTCAAAATTTCAATTTTAAAAATCTTATCTTTTCAAAATCTTTTTCAAAAATCATATCTTTTCCATTTTTTTTCTTATTTTCGAAAATTTTAAAAATTATTTTTCAAAATCTTTTTCTTATCTTTTATATCATATTTTCGAAAATATGCTAACAATTAATGTGATTGATTCAAAAATTTGAAGTTTGTTACTTTCTTGTTAAGAAAGGTTCAATCTTTAAATTCTAGGATCTTATCTTGTAGTTTCTTGTTAGTTAAGTCATTTTAAAAATTAAATCTTTTTTAAAATATCTTTTTCTTAAAATTTTTATCTTATCTTTTTATCTTATCTTTTTCAAAATTTAATTTCAAAAATATCTTATCTTATCTTATCTTCTTATCTTTTCAAATTTGATTTTAAAATCTTTTTCAACTAACTAATTAACTTTTTGTTTGTTTCTTATCTTTTTCAAAACCACCTAACTACTCTTTCCTCTCTAATTTTCGAAAATATCTCACCCGTTTTTCAAAAATTCTTTTTAATTAACTAATTGTTTTATGTTTTAATTTTAATTACATCTTATCTCTAATTTTCGAAAATCACTAACCCCTTTTTAAAATTATTTTCAAATTCTCTTCCTCTTCTCTTCTTCTCTTTAATTATTTAATTACTAACACTTCTCTTCACCCGTTCTTCTTCACTCTTCTCCCTTTTCTTCTTCTTCTAACACAAAGGAATCTCTATACTGTGACATAGAGGATTCCTCTTCTTTTCTTGTTTTCTTCTCTTTCATATGAGCAGGAACAGGGAAAAAGGCACTCTTGTTGAAATTGATCCTGAACCTGAAAAGACTCTGAAAAGGAAATTAAGAGAAACTAAATTACAACAATCCAGAAACAACCTTTCAGAAATTTTCGAACAAGAGAAGGAGATGGCAGCCAAAAATAATAATAATGCAAGGAGAATGCTTGGTGACTTCACAAAGCCAATATCCAAATTTGATGGAAGAAGCATCTCCATTCCTACCATTGGAGCCAATAATTTTGAGCTTAAGCCTCAACTAGTTGCTTTAATGCAACAAAACTGCAAGTTTTATGGACTTCCATCTGAAGATCCTTATCAGTTTTTAACTGAGTTCTTGCAGATCTGTGAGACTGTAAAGATGAATGGAGTTGATCCTGAAGTCTACAGACTCATGCTTTTCCCTTTTGCTGTAAGAGACAGAGCTAGAATATGGTTGGATTCACAACCTAAGGATAGCCTAGAGTCCTGGGATAAGCTGGTCACAGCCTTCTTGGATAAATTCTTTCCTCCTCAAAAGCTGAGCAAGCTGAGAGTGGATGTTCAAACCTTCAAACAAAAAGATGGTGAATCCCTCTATGAAGCTTGGGAAAGATACAAGCAGCTGACCAAAAGATGTCCATCTGACATGTTTTCAGAATGGACCATATTAGATATATTCTATTATGGTCTCTCTGAATTTTCGAAAATGTCATTGGACCATTCTGCAGGTGGATCTATTCACCTAAAGAAAATGCCTGAAGGGGCTCAAGAACTCATTGACATGGTTGCAAACAACCAATTCATGTACACTTCTGAGAGGAATTCCGTGAATAATGGGATACCTCAGAATAAAGGAGTTCTTGAAATTGATGCTCTGAATGCCATATTGGCTCAGAACAAAGTGTTGACTCAACAGGTCAACATGATCTCTCAAAATCTGAATGGATGGCAACATGCATCCAATAGTACTAAAGAGGCAGCTGAACGTCAGAAACAAGCAACATTCTGGCGCTGAACGCCAGGAATGTGCCTAGAGGAAAAGCTGGCGCTGAACGCCAGTAACGAGCATGAAACTGGCGTTCAACGTCAGAAACATGCTTTACATGGGCGTTGAACGCCCAGAACGTGCACCACTCGGTGTTTAAACGCCAGAATGGTATGCAAAGGCATTTTACATGCCTATTTGGTGCAGGGATAGAATTCCTTGACACCTCAGGATCTGTGGACCCCACAGGATCACCTCAGGATCTGTGGACCCCACAGGATCCCCACCTACTATATTCCCACCTTACCTCCTAATCCTATTTTCACTCTTCCCCATGTCACACTTTCCAAAAACCCTTCACCAATCACCTCAATCTCTCTTCCCAATTACCCCCTTCACCACTCACATCCATCCACTCTTCCCCATAAACCCCACCTATCTTCAAAATTCAAAAACATTTTCCCACCCAATCCCACCCTACATGGCTGAACCTACCCTCTCCTCTCTCCCTATATATACCCTTCCATTCCACTTCATTTTCACACAACACTACCCCCTCTACTTTACCTTGGCCGAATCCATCTCCCTTCACTCTCCTCCATTTTCTTCTTCTTCTTCTTCTCTTCTTTCTTCTCTTGCTCGAGGGCGAGCAATATTTTAAGTTTGGTGTGGTAAAAGCATAAGATTTTTTGTTTTTCTATTACCATCAATGGCACCTAAGGTCGGAGAATCCTCTAGAAAAGGAAAAGGGAAGACAAGAGCTTCCACCTCCGAGTCATGGGAGATGGAAAGATTCATCTCCAAGAGCCATCAAGACCACTTCTATGATGTTGTGGCAAAGAAGAAGGTGATCCCTGAGGTCCCTTTCAAGCTCAAGAAAAATGAGTATTCGGAGATCCGACATAAAATCCGAAGAAGAGGTTGGGAAGTCCTAACCAACCCCATGCAACAAGTCGGAATCTTAATGGTTCAAGAGTTCTATGCCAATGCATGGATCACTAGGAACCATGATCAAAGTATGAACCCGAGTCCAAAGAATTATCTCACAATGGTTCGGGGGAAATACTTAGATTTTAGTCCGAAAAATGTGAGGTTGGCATTCCACTTGCACTTGATGCAAGGAGATGAACGCCCCTACACTAGAAGGGTCAACTTTAATCAAAGGTTGGACCAAGTCCTAATGGACATATGTGTGGAAGGAGCTCAATGGAAGAGAGACTCCAAAGGCAAGCCAATCCAACTAAGAAGACTGGACCTCAAGCCTGTGGCTAGAGGATGGTTGGAGTTCATTCAATGCTCCATCATTCCCACTAGCAACCGATCTGAAGTTACTGTGGATCGGGCCATCATGATTCATAGCATCATGATTGGAGAGGAAGTAGAAGTTCATGAGGTCATCTCCAATGAAATCTACAAAATAGCCGACAAGCCCTCCACCATGGCAAGGCTAGCTTTTCCTCACTTTATTTGCCATCTATGTTACTCAGCTGGAGTTATCATAGAAGGAGACATCTCCATTGAAGAGGATAAGCCCATCACCAAGAAGAGGATGGAGCAAGCAAGAGAGACCCTTCACGGTTCTCGAGAGATGCATGAGGAAGCTCATCATCAAGAAATCCCTGAGATGCCTCAAGGGATGCACTTTCCTCCCAACAACTATTGGGAACAACTCAACACTTCCTTAGAAGATTTGAGCCACAATATGGAACAATTAAGGGTGGAACATCATGAGCACTCCATCATTCTCCAAGAAATAAGAGAAGATCAAATAGCAATGAGGGAGGAGCAACAAAGGCAAGGAAGGGACATAGAACAGCTTAAGGACATTGTTGATCCTTCAAGAAGAAAACGCCACTAAGGTGGATTCATTCCTTGTTCTTATTTCTTTCTGTTTTTCGGTTTTTATGTTGTATGTTTATCTATGTTTTGTGTCTCTACTTCATGATCATTAGTAGTTAGTAACTATGTCTTAAAGTTATGAATAATTCCATGAATCCTTCACCTCTCTTAAATGAAAAATGTTTTAATTCAAAAGAACAAGAAGTACATGAATTTTGAATTTATCCTTGAATTTAATTTAATTATATTGATGTGGTGACAATACTTTTTGTTTTCTGAATGAATGCTTGAACAGTGCATATTTTTGATCTTGTTGTTTATGAATTTTAAAATTGTTGGCTCTTGAAAGAATGATGAACAAAGAAAAATGTTATTGATGATCTGAAAAATCATGAAATTGATTCTTGAAGCAAGAAAAAGCAGTGAAAAACAAAAGCTTGCGAAAAAAAATGGCGAAAAAAATAGAAAGAAAAAGAAAAAGCAAGCAGAAAAAGCCAATAGCCCTTAAAACCAAAAGGCAAGGGTAAAAAGGATCCAAGGCTTTGAGCATCAATGGATAGGAGGGCCCAAGGAAATAAAAACCAGGCCTAAGCGGCTAAATCAAGCTGTCCCTAACCATGTGCTTGTGGCATGCAGGTCCAAGTGAAAAGCTTGAGACTGAGTGGTTAAAGTCGTGATCCAAAGTAGAAAGAGTGTGCTTAAGACTCATAAGTAGCTGTGTTCAAGAATCAACATGCTTAACTAGGAAAGTCAATAACACTATCCAAAATTCTAAGTTCCTAGAGAAGCCAATCATTCTAAACTTCAAAGGAAAAAGTGAGATGGCAAAACTGTTCAGAAGCAAAAAGCTACAAGTCCCGCTCATCTAATTAGAATTAATATTCATTGATATTTTGGAGTTCATAGTATATTCTCTTCTTTTTTTATCCTATTTGATTTTTAGTTGCTTGGGGACAAGCAACAATTTAAGTTTGGTGTTGTGATGAGCGGATAATTTATACGCTTTTTGGCATTGTTTTTAGGTAGTTTTTAGTAAGTTCAAGCTACTTTTAGGGATATTTTCATTAGTTTTTATGTTAAATTCACATTTCTGGACTTTACAATGAGTTTGTGTGTTTTTCTGTGATTTTAGGTAATTTCTGGCTGAAATTGAGGGACTTGAGCAAAACTCTGAAAAAGGCTGACAAAAGGACTGCTGATGCTGTTGGAATCTGACCTCTCTGCACTTGAAATGGATTTTCTGGA
This sequence comes from Arachis stenosperma, assembly GCF_014773155.1. Classification (NCBI taxonomy): domain Eukaryota; kingdom Viridiplantae; phylum Streptophyta; class Magnoliopsida; order Fabales; family Fabaceae; genus Arachis; species Arachis stenosperma. Next base: position 56,307,004 of record NC_080382.1, read on the forward strand.
GCTACAGAACTCCAAATGGCGCGCTTTCAATGGTGTTGGAAAGTAGACATCTAGAGCTTTCAGCAATATATAATAGTCCATTGGTGCACGAAATTGCAATCACACTTTTGCAATCCCGCACAACTAACCAGCAAGTGCACTGGGTCGTCCAAGTAATACCTTGCGTGAGCAAGGGTCGATCCCACGGAGATTGTCGGCTTGAAGCAAGCTATGGTTATCTTGTAAATCTTAGTCAGGATATCAGGAATTGTCAGGATTGATTGTGAAAAGCAAAAGAACATGAAATAAGTACTTGTTATGCAGTATGGAGAATAGGTTGGGGTTTTGGAGATGCTCCATCTTCTGAATCTCTGCTTTCCTACTGTCTTCTTCATCAAACACGCAAGGCTCCTTCCATGGCAAGCTGTATGTAGGGTTTCACCGTTGTCAGTGGCTACCTCCCATCCTCTCAGTGAAAACGTTCCTCTGCTCTGTCACAGCATAGGCTAATCAGCTGTCGGTTCTCGGTCAGGCCAGAATAGAATCCAGTGATTCTTTTGCGTCTGTCACTAACGCCCCGCCTGCTAGGAGTTTGAAGCACGTCACAGTCATTCAATCATTGAATCCTACTCAGAATACCACAGACAAGGTTTAGACCTTCCGGATTCTCTTGAATGCCGCCATCAGTTCTAGCTTATACCACGAAGATTCTGGTTAAGGAATCCAAGAGATATCTACTCAATCTAAGGTAGAACGGAGGTGGTTGTCAGGCACACGTTCATAGTTGAGAATATGATGAGTGTCACGGATCATCACATTCATCCGGGTTAAGAACAAGTGATATCTTAGAATGGAAGCAAGCATGATTGAATAAGAAACAGTAGTAATTGCATTAATCCATCAAGACACAGCAGAGCTCCTCACCCCCAACCATGGGGTTTAGAGACTCATACCGTGGAAGGTACACAAAGAAACGTGTAAAGTGTCATGAGGTACAGATACAATGTCAAAAGATCCTATAAATAGTGAACTAGTAATCCTAAGGTTTACAGAAATGAGTAAATGACAGAAAAATCCACTTCCGGGCCCACTTGGTGTGTGCTTGGGCTGAGCATTGAAGCTTTCATGTGTAGAGACCTTTTCTGGAGTTAAACGCCAGCTTTTATGCCAGTTTGGGCGTTTAACTCCAAGTTTTATGCCAGTTCCAGCGTTAAACGCTGGAATTTTTGAGGCTGATTTGCCACGCCGGTTTGGGCCATCATATCTTGGGCAAAGTATAGACTATCATATATTGCTGGAAAGCCCAGGATGTCTACTTTCCAACGCCGTTGAGAACGCGCCAATTGGGCTTCTGTAGCTCCAGAAAATCCACTTCGAGTGCAGGGAGGTCAGAATCCAACAGCATCTGCAGTCCTTTTCAGTCTCTGAATCAGATTTTTGCTCAGGGCCCTCAATTTCAGCCAGAAAATACCTGAAATCACAAAAAAACACACAAACTCATAGTAAAGTCCAGAAAAGTGAATTTTAGCTAAAAATTAATAAAAATATACTAAGAACTTAACTAAAACTACTAAAAACATACTAAAAACAATGCCAAAAAGGGTACAAATTATCCGCTCATCACAACACCAAACTTAAATTGTTGCTTGTCCCCAAGCAACTGAAAATCAAAATAGGATAAAAAGAAGAGAATATACTATAGACTCCAAAATATCAAAGAAACATAGTTCCAATTAGATGAGCGGGACTAGTAGCTTTTTGCCTCCGAACAGTTTTGGCATCTCACTCTATCCTTTGAAGTTCAGAATGATTGGCATCTATAAGAACTCAGAACTCAGATAGTGTTATTGATTCTCCTAGTTAAGTATAATGATTCTTGAACATAGCTAGTGTATGAGTCTTGGCTGTGGCCCAAAGCACTCTGTCTTCCAGTATTACCACCGGATACATACATGCCACAGACACATAATTGGGTGAACCTTTTTAGATTGTGACTCAGCTTTGCTAGAGTCCCCAATTAGAGGTGTCCAGGGTTCTTAAGCACACTCTTTTTGCCTTGGTTCACAACTTTATTTTTTTCTTTCCCCCTTTTTTTTTCGAAATTTTTTTTTTCACTGCTTTTTCTTGCTTCAAGAATCACTTTGATGATTTTTCAGATCCTCAATAACAGTTCTCCTTTTCCATCATTCTTTCAAGAGCCAACAATTTTAACATTCTTAAAACAGCAAATTCAAAAGACATATGCACTGTTCAAGCATTCATTCGGAAAACAAAAATTATTGTCACCACATCAAACTAATTCAACTAGTTTCAAGGATAAATTTCGAAATCCTGTACTTCTTGTTCTTTTGTGATTAAAGCATTTTTCATTTAAGAGAGGTGATGGATTCATAGGACATTCATAACTTTAAGGCATAAATTTTTTTTTTATTATGAATTAAGAACAAGACTCAAATATAGATATAAGATGAGACTAAAGAATAAAAATAGGAATAGAAAACAAAAGAAAAAAACGCAAAAATAGGCTCCTAATGATAGAGGTTTTCACAGAGTTAGGACTCAACCACCTTGATTTTGAGAAGTGGATGCTCCCTCAGCTTGAGAGGAGAGCTTTTGGCGTTTCATCTCTTGGAGTTCATGCCCCTGCTTCTCTTGTTCCTTCAGCAATTTGCAGAGCATGCAGTTCTGATTCTGCTGTTCTTCCTTCAGTTGCTCCATAGTTTCTTGCAACTTGGTGATAGATGCTTCTAGGTTGGCCCAGTAGCCAATTTCAGGGAATTCAGGGAGGAACTCCTGCGCCCTCCTTTTGATAGATTTGTCTTGCATTTGTCCTTCCATTGACTTCTTGGTGATTGGATGTTCAATGGGTATGAATTCATCTATTCCCATCTTCACCCCAGCCTCTTTACAGAGCAAGGAGATCAAGCTTGGGTAAGCCAATTTGGCTTCAGTGGAATTCTTATTTGCAATTGTGTAGATCTAACAAGCAATCACATGATGAACCTCCACTTCTCTTCCAAGCATAATGCAATGAATCATCACTGCTCTCTTGATGGTGACCTCAGAACGGTTGCTAGTGGGTAGTATGGAGCGCCCAATAAAGTCTAGCCAACCTCTTGCAATTGGTTTGAGGTCTCCCCTCTTGACTTGGTTTGGGACACCCTTAGAATTGGTTATCCATTTAGTTCCAGGGAGGCATATGTCCTCTAGAACTTGATCCAACCCTTTATCTGCTCTCACCATCCTCCTATTAAAGGATTCAGGATCATCTTGCAGTTGAGGCAGTTTGAAGATTTCTCTTATTTTGTCCAGATGGAAGTACATAACTTTCCCTCTGACCATGGTTCTGTAGGTATGGTAAGCAGTTCCAGTCATTCTCTGCTTATCTGTTAGCCACAGATTTGAGTAGAATTCCTGAACCATGTTCCTTCCAACCTTTATCTCAGGATTGGTTAGAACTTCCCATCCTCTGTTTCGAATTTGCTCTTGGATCCCCGGATATTCATCTTCTTTCAGATCAAATTTCACTTCCGGGATCACTGACCTCAGACCCATTATCTTGTGATAATGGTCTTCATGTTCTTTGGTTAAGAACTTCTCTTGATTCCAAAGATTCTTTGGATTATTCTCTTTCTTTCCTCTTAAATTGGTTTGTTTTCCCTTAGGAGCCATGATCTTGATGAATCTTGGCTTAGTGATCACGGAAAAGCACACCAAACTTAGAGGTTTGCTTGTCCTCAAGCAAAAGAAAGGAGAGAAGAGAGAGAGAGGAAGAGGAAATTCGAATGGTGTGGTGGAATGAGGGAGGACAAACGTGTATTTATAAGGTGGGGAGGGGAGATTTCGAAAAAAAAAAGTTTGAAAAGAGATTTGAAAAGATATGGAAAGAATTTGAGAGAAAGGTGGGTTTTTGAATAATATTTGGAATTGATTTGAAATAGATTTGAAGAATGGTTTTGATTTTTGAAGATTTGAAAGTGAATGATGAATGGTTGAAGTGTGATTTTGTAGAAAAGTACGGGTAAGAAAAGGAAAGTTTGAAAAAATTTGGTTTGAAAACAAAATTGTGGTCCCCCCACCTTTCTGGCGTTAAACGCCCAGAATGGCACCCATTCTGGCGTTTAACGCCCATTTGATGCCCCTTTTGGGCGTTTAACACCCAGCCAGGTGCCCTGGCTGGCGTTAAACGCCAGAATTCCTTTATCACTGGGCGTTTTTCCAAAACGCCCAGGATGCTGCACACCTGGCGTTAAACGCCCATAATGGTGCCCATTCTGGCGTTTAACACCCAAAATGGCACCATTCCTGGCGTTAAACGCCCAGAATGGTACCCATTCTGGCGTTTAACGCCCAAAATGCCCCTTACTGGCGTTTTTTCGCCAGTAAGCTCATTTTCTCTGCTTTTTGAGCTGAATTCTTCTGTAACTCTGTGAATTCCTTCATTTTTGATACTTGCCTTTGTAAAAAACAAATCATATAACCTACTAATGACTGGGTTGCCTCCCAGCAAGCGCTTCTTTACTGTCTTTAGCTGGGCCTTCACTGAGAATCATTCAAGTCTCAGTTTTGAGCATTCCTGCTCAAAATTGCCTTCAAGATAATGCTTGATTCTCTGTCCATTAACAATGAACTTTTTGTCAGAATCAATATCCTGAAGCTCAACATATCCATATGGTGAAACTCCTGTAATCACATACGGACCCCTCCACCGGAATTTGAGTTTTCCTGGGAACAGTCTGAGCCTAGAGTTGAAGAGTAGGACCTTTTGTCCTGGCTCAAAGACTCTGGTTGACAACTTCTTGTCATGCCATTTCTTTGCCTTTTCCTTATAAATTTTTGCATTTTCAAAGGCATTGAGTCTGAACTCCTCTAGCTCATTTAGCTGGAGCAGTCTCTTTTCACCAGCTAACTGTGCATCCATGTTTAGGAACCTGGTTGCCCAATAGGCTTTATGTTCCAGTTCCACGGGCAGATGACAGGCCTTCCCATACACCAGTTGGTATGGGGAGGTTCCTATAGGAGTCTTGAATGCTGTTCTGTATGCCCACAGAGCATCATCCAAGCTCTTTGCCCAATCCTTTCTTCGGGCTATCACAGTCCGTTCTAGGATTCTCTTTAGCTCTCTGTTAGAGACTTCAGCTTGCCCATTTGTCTGTGGATGATACGGAGTTGCCATTTTATGGCTGATTCCATATCTAACCATGGCAGAGTATAGCTATCTATTGCAGAAATGAGTGCCCCCATCACTGATTAGTACTCTGGGAACACCAAACCTGCTGAAGATGTGTTTCTGGAGGAATTTTAGCACGGTCTTGGTATCATTAGTGGGTGTAGCAATTGCTTCTACCCACTTAGATACGTAGTCCACTGCCACCAGAATGTAAGTGTTTGAGTATGATGGTGGGAATGGACCCATGAAGTCAATTCCCCATACATCAAACAATTCTATCTCTAATATCCCTTGTTGAGGCATGGCATATCCGTGAGGCAGGTTACCAGCTCTTTGGCAACTGTCACAGTTACGCACAAACTCTCGGGAATCTTTATAGAGAGTAGGCTAGTAGAAGCCACATTGGAGGACTTTAGCGGCTGTTCGCTCACTTCCAAAATGCCCTCCATACTGTGATCCATGGCAATGCCATATGATCTTTTGTGCTTCTTCTCTGGGTACACATCTGCGGATTACTCCGTCTGCACATCTCTTAAAGAGATATGGTTCATCCCAGAGGTAGTACTTGGCATCTGAAATTAATTTCTTTCTTTGCACTTTGCTGTACTCCTGGGGTATGAACCTCACAGCTTTATAATTTGCAATATCTGCAAACCAAGGAGCTTCCTGAATGGCAAAGAGTTGCTCATCTGGGAAAGTCTCAGAGATCTCAGTAGAAGGGAGGGACGCCCCAGCTACTGGTTCTATTCGGGACAGATGATCAGCTACTTGGTTCTCTTTCCCTTTTCTGTCTCTTATTTCTATATCAAACTCTTGCAGAAGCAACACCCATCTTATTAGCCTGGGTTTTGAATCCTGCTTTGTGAGTAAGTATTTAAGAGCAGCATGGTCAGTGTACACAATCACTTTGGATCCTACTAGATAAGATCTAAACTTGTCAAAGGCATAGACCACTGCAAGTAATTCTTTTTCTGTGGTTGTGTAATTCTTCTGTGCATCATTTAGAACACGGCTAGCATAATAAATGACATGCAGAAGTTTGTTATGCCTCTGTCCCAACACTGCACCAATGGCATGATCACTGGCATCACACATTAATTCAAATGGCAATGTCCAATCTGGTGTAGAGATGACTGGTGCTGTGACCAGCTTAGCTTTCAGGGTCTCAAATGCCTGCAGACACTGTGTGTCAAACACAAATGGTGTGTCAGCAGCTAGCAGGTTACTTAAAGGTTTTGCAATTTTTGAAAAATCCTTTATAAACCTTCTGTAGAATCCTGCATGCCCCGAAAGCTTCTGATTGCCTTAACATTAGCAGGTGGTGGTAATTTTTCAATTACCTCTACCTTTGCCTTATCCACCTCTATTCCCTTGCTTGAAATTTTGTGCCCAAGGATGATTCCCTCAGTCACCATAAAGTGACATTTCTCCCAGTTTAAAACCAGGTTAGTCTCTTGGCACCTTTTCAGGACAAGTGCTAGGTGATTAAGACAAGAGCTGAATGAGTCTCCATATACTGAAAAGTCGTCCATGAAGACTTCCAGAAATTTCTCTACCATATCTGAGAAGATAGAGAGCATGCACCTCTGAAAGGTTGCAGGTGCATTGCACAGACCAAAAGGCATCCTCCTATAGGCAAACACGCCAGAAGGGCAAGTGAATGCTGTTTTCTCTTGGTCCTGAGGATCTACTGCAATTTGGTTGTAGCCTAAATAGCCATCCAAAAAGCAGTAATAGTCATGCCCAGCTAGTCTTTCTAGCATTTGGTCTATGAATGGTAAAGGAAAATGATCCTTTCTGGTGGCTGTATTGAGTCTTCTGTAGTCAATACACATACGCCACCCTGTGACTGTTCTTGTAGGAACCAGTTCATTTTTTTCATTATGAACCACTGTCATGCCTCCCTTTTTGGGGACAACTTGGACAGGGCTCACCCAGGGGCTATCAGAAATAGGATAGATAATCCCAGCCTCTAGTAATTTAGTGACCTCTTTCTGCACCACCTCCTTCATGGCTGGATTTAGCCTCCTTTGTGGTTGGACCACTGGTTTGGCATTATCCTCCAACAGGATCTTGTGCATGCATCTAGCTGGGCTAATACCCTTAAGATCACTTATGGACCACCCAAGAGCTGTCTTGTGTGTCCTCAGCACTTGAATCAGTGCTTCCTCTTCCTGTGGATTTAAAGCAGAGCTTATAATCACTGGAAAAGTTTCACCCCCTCCCAGAAATGCATATTTTAGGGATGGTGGTAGTGGTTTGAGTTCAGGTTTGGGAGGTTTATCCTCCACCTGAGGAATTTTCGAAAATTCCTTTGCTTCCTCTAGTTCTTCTTGATCAGGCTGAGCATCCTTGAAGATGTCCTCAAGCTCTGATTCTAGGCTTTCAGCCATATTGATATCTTCTACCAGAGAGTCAATAATGTCAGCGCCCATGCAGTCATTTGGTGTGTCTGGATGCTGCATAGCTTTTACAGCATTTAACTTGAACTCATCCTCATTGACTCTCAAGGTTACTTCCCCTTTTTGTACATCAATGAGAGTTCGTCCAGTTGCTAGGAAAGGTCTTCCTAGAATGAGAGTTGCACTCTTGTGCTCCTCCATTTCCAGCACCACAAAGTCAGTTGGAAAGGTGAATGGCCCAACCTTGACAATCATATCCTCTATTATGCCTGATGGATGTTTAATGGAGCCATCAGCAAGTTGGAGGCATATCCTGGTTGGTTTGACTTCTCCAGTCAACCCAAGCTTTTTGATAGTGGATGCAGGTATTAGATTGATGCTTGCTCCAAGATCACATAGGGCTGTCTTGGTGCAAGCGCCTTCTAATGTGCATGGTATCAGAAAGCTTCCAGGATCTTGAAGCTTTTCTGGTAAGCTTTTCAGAATGACTGCACTGCATTCTTCAGTGAAAAACACTTTTTCAGTTTCTCTCCAATCCTTCTTATGACTTAAGATTTCCTTCATGAACTTAGCATAAGAAGGTATTTGCTCAAGTGCCTCTGCAAACGGAATCTTTATTTCAAGAGTCCTTAGATAGTCTGCAAAGCGGGCAAATTGCTTATCCTGTTCCGCTTTGCGGAGTTTCTGAGGATAAGGCATCTTGGCTTGATATTCTTCAACCTTAGATGCTGCAGGTTTATTCCTTACAGAAGTGGTTGAAGAAGTCTTGTTAGAGGGATTACTGTCAGCACTCTCAGGTGTCTAATCCCCCCTTGGCGTCTGAACGCCAGGATTGGGTGGAAAATAGGCGTTTAACGCCAGCTTTCCCCCCTTTTCTGGCGTTTGAACGCCAGAACTGGGCAAGGAATGGGCGTTTAACGCCAGCTTTCCTTCCCTCTCTGGCGTTTGAACGCCACAAGTGTTCCTCTCCGGGCTCTTACTGTCCTCAGAGGGATTTTGAACAGTGGTTTGGTTATCCTCTGTCAATTGTTCCTTATTTGACCTTTTGCTCTTTTGAGCAGTGTTATTCAGTGTCTTCCCACTCCTCAGTTGAACTGCTTGACACTCCTCTGTTATCTGTTTAGATATTTGCTGTTTTGCTTGATTCAACTGCAGTTCTATGTTCTTGTTAGCAACTTTAGTTTCATAGAGCATCTCTTTAAATTCTGCTAACTGTTCTGTCATCAGGAGCAATTGTTGATTAAGCTCAATTATCTGTTCTTGAGGATTAGGGTCAGTGACTACTGTCATGACTTCCTCATCTGGAGAGAACTCATTGCTAGAATACAAATATTGGTTTCTAGCAACAGTGTCTATAAGCTCTTGAGCTTCTTCAATTGTCTTCCTCATGTGGATAGATCCACCAGCTGAGTGGTGTAAAGACATCTGAGCTTTTTCTGTAAGCCCATAGTAGAAAATGTCTAACTGTACCCATTCTGAAAACATTTCAGAGGGACATTTTCTTAGCATACCTCTATACCTCTCCCAGGCGTTATAAAGGGATTCATTATCCTTTTGTTTAAAGCCTTGGATGTCCAGCCTTAGCTGTGTCATCCTCTTTGGAGGGTAAAAATGATTCAGGAATTTGTCTGACAACTGTTTCCATGTCTTTATGCTTGTTGTAGGTTGGTTATTCAACCACCTTTTTGCTTGATCTTTTACAGCAAATGGAAACAGTAATAGTCTGTAGACATCCTGATCCACCTCTTTATCATGTACTGTGTCAGCAATTTGTAAGAATTGTGCCAGAAACTCAGTAGGTTCTTCCTGTGGAAGACCGGAATACTGGCAATTTTCCTGCACTATGATAATGAGTTGAGGATTTAGCTCAAAGCTGCTTGCTTTGATGGGAGGTGTACAGATGCTACTCCCATATGCAGCTGTAATGGGGTTAGCATATGACCCCAGAGTCCTTTTGGACTGATCAATCCCACTTAGGTCCATAATGGACAAAAGGGAGGTGATAATGATTGCAAACAGATAAATTTTGTTTGTTTTTTTTTTTGAATTAACGAAAAAAATAAAATAAAACAAAGGAAAATTAAAGTAAAAATTCGAAAATCAAAAAGAAAATAAGATCAAAGCAAATTGAGAACTGAATCAATTAGTCAATTAAAAAGATTTTGAAAATAGCAATTAAAAAGATATGATTGAAAATTTTTTATGAAAAAGATTTGATTTTTGAAAAGAGGAAAGAGAAAAACACAAAAAGACACCAAACTTAAAATTTTTAGAAAATCAAACACTAATTTTTTCGAAAATTTTAAGGGAAAAACACAAAGAGGACACCAAACTTAGAACTTTTACGGATCAAAAAGGGACTAAGGACATGCAAATTCGAAAAATTAAAAGAAAAGCAAAAGCATGCAATTGACACCAAACTTAAAATATGAAACTAGACTCAACTAAAAGACTCTAAACCAATTAAAAACAAAACAGTCCTAATCTAAGCAACAAGATAAGCCGTCAGTTGTCCAAACTCGAACAATCCCCGGCAACGGCGCCAAAAACTTGGTGCACGAAATTGCAATCACACTTTTGCAATCCCGCACAACTAACCAGCAAGTGCACTGGGTCGTCCAAGTAATACCTTGCGTGAGCAAGGGTCGATCCCACGGAGATTGTCGGCATGAAGCAAGCTATGGTTATCTTGTAAATCTTAGTCAGGATATCAGAAATTATCAGGATTGATTGTGAAAAGCAAAAGAACATGAAATAAGTACTTGTTATGCAGTATGGAGAATAGGTTGGGGTTTTGGAGATGCTCCATCTTCTGAATCTCTGCTTTCCTACTGTCTTCTTCATCAAACACGCAAGGCTCCTTCCATGGCAAGCTGTATGTAGGGTTTCACCGTTGTCAGTGGCTACCTCCCATCCTCTCAGTGAAAACGTTCCTCTGCTCTGTCACAGCATAGGCTAATCAGCTGTCGGTTCTCGGTCAGGCCGGAATAGAATCCAGTGATTCTTTTGCATCTGTCACTAACGCCCCGCCTGCTAGGAGTTTGAAGCACGTCACAGTCATTCAATCATTGAATCCTACTCAGAATACCACAGACAAGGTTTAGACCTTCCGGATTCTCTTGAATGCCGCCATCAGTTCTAGCTTATACCACGAAGATTCTGGTTAAGGAATCCAAGAGATATCTACTCAATCTAAGGTAGAACGGAGTAAGGGTCATCCAAGTGTACTGGGTCATCCAAGTAATACCTTACGTGAGTAAGGGTCGATCCCACAGAGATTATTGGTATGAAGCAAGCTATGGTCACCTTGTAAATCTCAGTTAGGCAGATTAAATGGTTATGGGTTTCGAAAATTAATAATAAATAGAAAATAAAAAGGGATAGAAATACTTATGTAAATCAATAGTGGGAATTTCAGATAGGCGTGTGGAGATGCTAGAATCCTTTCGAATCTCTACTTTCTTATTACTTTCATCCAATCCTTCTTACTCCTTTCCATGGCAAGCTGTATGTAGGGCATCACCATCATCAATGGCAACTTTTAATCCTCTCGGGAAAATGGTCCTATGCGTTGTCACTGCACGGCTAATCGTCTGGAGGCATCACCCTTGTTGATAGCTACATCCCATCCTCTCAGTGAAAATGGTCCAAATGCTCTATCACAGCACGGCTAATCATCTGTCGGTTCTCAATCAGGTTGGAGTAGAATCCCTTGATTCTTTTGCGTTTGTCATCACGCCCAGCCTTCAGGAGTTTGAAGCTCGTCACAGTCATTCAATACCGGAATCCTACTCAGAATACCACAGACAAGGTTAGACTTTTCGGATTCCCAGGATCTTACTCGGAATACCACAGACAAGGTTAGACTTTCCGGATCCCCATGAATGCCACCATCTATCTAGCTTATACCACGAAGATTCTGTTGGGGAATCTAAGAGATATGCGCCCGGCCTAGAGTAGAACGGAAGTGGTTGTCAATCACGCGCGTTCATAGGTGAGAATGATGATGAGTGTCACGGATCATCACATTCATCAAAGTGTTGTGCAACGTATATCTTGGAATAAGAATAAAAGAGAATTGAATAGAAAGTAATAGTGATTGTATTGAAACTTGAGGTACAGCAGAGCTCCACACCCTTAATCTATGGTGTGCAGAAACTCCACCGTTGAAAATACATAAGTGAAAGGTTCAGGCATGGCCGAATGGCCAGCCCCCTGAATGATCAAAAGACCGAATGATCAAAGACTAAACAGTTTAAAGATTAACTGTCAAAAGATGTCTAATACAATAGTAAATTATCCTATTTATACTAGACTAGCTACTAGGGTTTACATGAGTAAGTAATTGATGCATAAATCCACTTCCGGGGCCCACTTGGTGTATGCTTGGGCTGAGCTTGATCTATCCACGAGCTGAGGCTTCTCTTGGAGTTAAACTCCAAGTTATAACGTGTTTTGGGTGTTCTACTCCGGATCATGACGTGTTTCTGGCGTTTAACTCCAGATAGCAGCATGTACTTGGCGTTCAACGCCAATTTACGTCATCAATTTCCGAATAAAGTATGGACTATTATATATTGTTGGAAAGCTCTGGATGTCTACCTTCCAACGCCGTTGAGAGCGCGCCATTTGGGGTTCTATAGCTCCAAAAAATCCATTTCGAGTGCAGGGAGGTCAGATTCCAACAGCATCAGCAGTCCTTTTGTCAGCCTTTTTCAGAGTTTTGCTCAAGTCCCTCAATTTCAACCAGAAATTACCTGAAATTACAGAAAAACACACAAACTCATAGTAAAGTCCAGAAATGTGAATTTAACATAAAAACTAATGAAAACATCCCTAAAAGTAGCTTGAACTTACTAAAAACTACCTAAAAACAATGCCAAAAAGCGTATAAATTATCCGCTCATCACAACACGAAACTTAAATTGTTGCTTGTCCCCAAGCCACTGAAAATCAATTAGGATAAAAAGAAGAGAATGTACTATAAATTCCAGAATATCAATGAATATTAATTATAATTAAATGAGCGGACTTGTACTTTTGCTTCTGAACAGTTTTGGCATCTCACTTTTTCCTTTGAAGTTTAGAATGATTGGCTTCTCTAGGAACTTTAGAATTTCGGATAGTGTTATTGACTTTCCTAGTTAAGCATGTTGATTCTTGAACACAGCTACTTATGAGTCTTGGCCGTGGCCCTAAGCACTTTGTTTTCCAGTATTACCACCGGATACATAAATGCCACAGACACATGACTGGTGAACCTTTTCAGATTGTGACTCAGCTTTGCTAGAGTCCCCAGTTAGAGGTGTCCAGAGCTCTTAAGCACACTCTTTTGCTTTGGATCACGACTTTAACCACTCAGTCTCAAGCTTTTCACTTGGACCTGCATGCCACAAGCACATGGTTAGGGACAGCTTGGTTTAGCCGCTTAGGCCTGGATTTTATTTCCTTGGGCCCTCCTATCCATTGATGCTCAAAGCCTTGGATCCTTTTTAACCTTGCCTTTTGGTTTTAAGGGCTATTGGCTTTTTCTGCTTGCTTTTTCTTTTTCTTTCTATTATTTTTTTTCACAAGCTTTCTTTTTCACTGCTTTTTCTTGCTTCAAGAATCAATTTCATGATTTTTTTCAGATCATCAATAACATTTTTCTTTGTTCATCATTCTTTCAAGAGCCAATAGTTTTAACATTCATAAACAACAAGATCAAAATTATGCACTGTTCAAGCATTCATTCAAAAAACAAAAAGTATTGTCACCACATCAATATAATTAAATTAAATTCAAGGATAAGTTCAAAATTCATGTACTTCTTGTTCTTTGGATTTAAAACATCTTTCATTTAAGAGAGGTGAAGGATTCATGGAGTTATTCATAACTTTAAGACGTAGTTACTAATTACTAATGATCATGAAGTAGAGACACAAAACATAGATAAATACAGCGTAAAAATTGAAAAGCAGAAAGAAATAAGAACAAGGAATGAATCCACCTGAGTGAGGGTGGCACCTTCTTGAAGGTCCAATGGTGCTTTTTGAGCTCCTTTATGTCTCTTCCTTGCTTCTGTTGCATGATTCCTAGTAATTTTGGTGTTCCTATCCTTAGTTGCTCCCAATAATTGTGTGGAGGACAATTTATCCCCTGAGGTATCTCAGGGATCTCTTGATTTGCAGTCAAATGTTCTAACACTGAGCTATAAACCCTTTACATGAGTCTTTCCATCTCCCATGACTCAGAGGTGGAAGCTTTTGTCTTCCCTTTTTTTCTCTTATTCTTTTTTTTTTTAATGTCTCTGGCCTTAGGTGCCATTAATGGTTATGGAAAAGCAAAAAGCTATGCTTTTACCACACCAAACTTTAGAAAATTGCTCGCCCTCGAGCAGGAGAAGAAAGAAAAGATGAAGAATAAGAAGAAAATATGGAGGAGATTGAGGGATATGTGTATTCGGCCATATGGGTGGGATTGGGTGGAAAGAGAATTTGAATTTTAAAGGTAGGTGGGGTGTATGGGGCAGAGTGGATAGATGTAGGTGGTGAATGAAAAACAGAAGGGATGACCATGAATAGAGAGAGAGAGGGTGAGGTAGGTGGGGATCCTGTGGGGTTCACAGATCCTGAGGTGATCCTGTGGGGTCCACAGATCCTGAGGTGTCAAGGAATTCCATCCCTGCACCAAATAGGCATGTAAAATGCCTTTGCATACCATTCTGGCGTTTAAACGCCGAGTGGTGCACATTTTGGGCGTTCAACGCCCATATGTAACATGTTTCTGGCGTTGAACGCCAGTTTCATGCTTATTACTGGCGTTCAGCGCCAGCTTTTCCTCTAGGCACATTTCTGGCGTTCAAACGCCAGAATGTTGCTTGTTTCTGGCGTTCAGCGCCAGATTCATGCTCTGTTCTGGCGTTGAACGCCAGCCAGATGCTCCTTACTGGCGTTGAACGCCAGTCTGTGCTTCCTCCAGGGTGTGATTTTTCTTCTGCTGTTTTTGATTCTGTTTTTAATTTTTATATTTTTTTCGTGACTCCACATGATCATGTACCTAATAAAACACAAAATAACAATAAAAATAAAATAAAATAAAAATTAGATAAAATAAAATTGGGTTGCCTCCCAACAAGCGCTTCTTTAATGTCAATAGCTTGACAGTGGCTCTCATGGAGCCACAAAGGTGATCAGGTCAATGTTGTATAGTCCCAACACCAAATTTAGAGTTTGGATATGGGGTCTTAACACCAAACTTAGAGTTTGGTTGTGGCCTCCCAACACCAAACTTAGAGTTTGACTGTGGGGGCTCTTCTTGACTCTGAACTGAGAGAAGCTCTTTGTTCCGAGGGTTACCTGAAACGTGTAGCTCGGTCGTCTGGCAAGACCCGAGGTAGGGGTTCCGTGGCCCGAGCTTGGTGTGTTGAGCGGCGGGGGGTTGTACCTGCAATGACACTCCGATGCTTAAGTTAGCATGGGTCCAAGCAGATATTGAGTAGAATTAGAGTATGAGTTATACCTGGGTGCTCCAGTGTATTTATAGTGGTTGGTCGTGATCTTCCCTGGATAAGATATTCTTATCTTATCTTATCTTTGGGAGTCTTATCCCTATCTTTGTGGAACCGCCTTTCCTAGGCCTGTTTCGGCCTTTAGGTTTTGGGCTTCGTTCCTTTTGATGGGCCTTCTTCTTTATTTGTCCGAGGTCCGACCTTAGGCGTGGGCCTTTGGGACGAGGTCGGACCTTCTGCGAACTTCCCGAGTTTGGAGAGCTCGGTCAGGGTATGAACAGTGCCCCTGTCCGAGTTCATCCTTTTGAGAGGTCGAGCTCGGGCATAGTCGTCTTTTCAAAATTTGAAATGGCCGTTTCAGCATTTATTGCTTTTTACCGTTTCTCTCTCGATTTCCGTTCGGGCTCTGTGAAGGCATTATTTATTTGCCCCTTTCCTCATTTTCTTTGTTATTCTGTTCCCCTTCCCTTTTTCTGGTTTTTCGCCACCTCTCTTTCGAGCATCTTCCTTCTTTCTCTCTGTTCTTCTTCTCCGATTCTTTCTGTGCGTTGTTTTTTCAGGGTTTCCTCTGCGCCGCTGTTTTCGTTCTTCTTGCATCGGAGCTCATCGTTTCTTCCTTTCTTCCAGGTTTGTTTCTCGTCTTTACTTTCGCTGCACATATGCTTTTGTTTCTTTTCCTTCTATGCTGGGGTTGCCCCGAAAGAGGCGCCGCCATTGTTTTGGTTGTTTGTATGTGGGGGGGCTCTTTTCTCTTGGTACTTTGTTTTCGGGTTACTGCATTTTTTCTTTCTAAAAGAACTTTTGTTTTCTTGCTTCTGCTGAATGGGTTTTTTGCTGTCTGCCGATTATGTGATTTTTGGCTTGCTGTTGTATTCTTCTTTGTAGGCAAGATTTTTTATGTCTCGAAAGGTGTTTCAAGCAATGTCGACCAAGATTCCGAGTGGTCTTGGTTGGGTAGATCCTGTTCCTCTAAGGGTCCCTTCTGTTGTAGATTCTGAGTATCTAGTTAGGTTCCGTAGGGAGTGTAGTATTTGTGAGAACAGGGAGTCTGAGCGGGATTATGAGCTAGTAGCCCCGGAGTCCGAGGAGAGAGTGTGCTTCCCGTCTTTAGAAAGTTCCGAGAAGCTATTCTTTTATGCTTACGATTGTTTTTTCTCGAAGCTGGGTGTACGACTTCCTTTTACCGACTTGGAGTCCGAGGTCCTTTGGTCTTGTAACCTTGCCCCTACGCAACTCCATCCAAATTCTTGGGCGTTTTTAAAGCTGTTTCAACTTTTGTGTCAGTTTTTGGGCGTCTCCCCTTCTGTTTCTCTTTTTTCCTATCTGTTCGTGTTGACGAAGCCGGGGTCGGGTGCTGGGAAGGTGTCCTGGGTCTCTTTTAGGGCTAACCTGGGAAAGAAGTTTTGTACCTTGTATGATGAGTCGTTTCATGATTTCAAGAACTACTATTTCAAGGTCCGGGCTGCTGGAGATGTCCGACCTTTCTTTCTAGATGAGAGTGGGGAGCCTTCTTTTCCTCTTTGTTGGCAGGAGAATGTGTGTCGGTTAAGTATACTTTTGAGAGTCTAGATGAGGTGGAGCAGGCCTTTGTGGGTGTGTTGAGCAGTTTATGGGTCGGGCACCTCACTTGGATACGAAGAAATGTTGGAGATCCAAGCCTTCTCCGTTCCGAGTTAGGTAGTTCCCGACCTCTTCGAGATTTCATCTTAGTATTTTGGCTTCGTTTTGGAGGTTTTTCTGTTGTGATAATCCCTTTCTTTTGTTTCTGCAGAGATGTCTTCTCAGGCTGATTCCATGAAGTTCCTTCGTCGGTCGAAGAAGTCTGCGGCTGCTCGGAATATCGAGGCTGAGGCTTCTGCCCGATCTTCTCCGCAGAAGACTACCGTGGGTGTTCAGACTCGTCGAAGACCATTCCGACTCCTCAGTTCCGAGCTATAACTCAAGATCCTCCGACCTCCGGACCCGGTCACCTTTCCCCGTCTTCGACCTCGGGTCCTCCCCCCAAGAAACAGAAGACCTCTCAAGAGCTTGCCGGTTTCAATGATAAGGATTTTGACGCTCTTGGTTGGATTGAGCAGCACATTCTCCCCCAGACCTTTATTTCTACTGATGATGCGTCTATGGAGCATCACTTTCAGTACATGGCGCGAGCTGTGTTCGATGGCTAGTCTTCATGCCGCTATTGCTCGGAGTTCAAGAAAGCTCCCCTTGGGGCGACCAGCTCCCGACTTGAGAAGGCACGTCCGAGCTTGATAAGATTAGCCAACTGAAGGCTGCCAGGATTACTGAGCTGGAGGCCTCTTTAGAGGAAGAGAAAACTAGGGCCACCGCGGCTGTGGCGGCGGCGAAGACATCTGAGGAGATGGCGAGGGTGGCGACGGAGAACTATACTAAGCTGTATGCCGAGCTTGTGGAGACGAAGGAGAAGTTGCAGTCTGCTCGGGATGATTTTTACGAGCTGGAAGATAATGTGGCCAAGGTATGGATGCTATGTTTGTGAATTTGAGGGATCAGGTCCGGGTTCTTGCTCCCGACCTGGATCTGAGCTTATTCAGTACGGAAAACATTGTTGTGGAGGGAAAGATTGTTCCTGCTCCTGCCGAGGATGAGGTTCCGGTGTCCGACCACAAGGCTCCGGTGTCCGACCCCGAGGTTCCGGTTGTGAACCCGACTTCACCTTTGGCTGAGGATCTGGTGTGAGGTTTCAAGCCGGGATGATGGTGCTGTCGATGCAGTCCCGATTTCGATGTTTCCTCCGCACCTTCTGTTGATGCGGAGACCGGAAAGGACCTTGATCCTCTGTGATCTTTTTAGTGGTTTGCCCGGCCTGTGGGCTTTTATTGGATGGCTTTTGTGAACACCTTTGGACACCTTTTGCTTTTATTTAGCCACTTGTGGTGACTTTATTATGCGGTGTTTGTGTTTTTGACCTTTGGTTTCTGCCTTCGTGCTTTTTAGTTGTTTTTCAGATAACAACTTTTTAGCTAGCGTTTTGACTTTATGTTTCCGCTTTCGTGCTTTTTAGTTGTTTTTCGGATAACAACTTTTTAGCTAGCGTTTTGACTTTATGTCTCCGCTTTCGTGCTTTTTAGTTGTTTTTTTCGGATAACAACTTTTTAGCTAGCGTTTTGACTTTATGTCTCCGCTTTCGTGCTTTTTAGTTGTTTTTCGGATAACAACTTTTTAGCTAGCTTTTGACTTTATGTCTCCGCTTTCGTGCTTTTTAGTTGTTTTTCGGATAACAACTTTTTAGCTAGCGTTTTGACTTTATGTCTCCGCTTTCGTGCTTTTTAGTTGTTTTTTCGGATAACAACTTTTTAGCTAGCGTTTTGACTTTATGTCTCCGCTTTCGTGCTTTTTAGTTGTTTTTCGGATAACAACTTTTTAGCTAGCGTTTTGAAACTTCTTTCGATTTCGTTCTTTTCGCTTTGTACTATTTAGTTGCTTTTTGTAAAGCAACTTTTTAGTAAGCGTTTTTTCGAAATCCTGGTTCTTGCCGTTTTAAGGCTTCTTTCTCGGGCCGAGCTTTTTCTCGGACATCGGGTGCTCGAGTACCTCCTTTTGTTAGGTCCGACTTTGTCGTTGGTCGGTTCTTTTGAGTTATTTCTGTAATCTCTTTTTATTTGGCTTTTTGAGCCATTTTAGAGTTACTTTATAACTTTTCCCTTTGTTGGGTCCGACTTCGTCGTTTGGTCGGCCTCTTTAAGTTATTTTCGTAACCTCTTTTTTATTTGGCTTTTCGAGCCATTTCAGAGTTACTTTATAACTTCTCACATTAATTTGAACCTCGTCGCTTTATCTTTGCCGACCTTGTATGGTCTCTTGGCAAATGATTTTTTGCGTTTTGCCGAGCATAAATTAATGCGCCTTGGTGGGTACTTTCTAGGATCTGCTCATCATGAGGAAGAGAAAATAAAGAAATTTGATTAGTATTAAAAAGAAAGAATATTTACAAAGTGTTTACCCTTTAGGTCGGGTATCCTACTTAACCGGGTGTCTCATTAAAAAACCCTTGTAGGGAAAAAGAGTACACCTCGGGTTAAGTTTTTCTAGCTGTAGTACCGTCTTAGATTACAGGCGTGCCAGGTCCTGGGCAGCTCATTGCCTTCTAGGTCGGATATTTTGTAGTAGCCTGTCCCTAAGACTTCTGTTACCTTGTAGGGCCCTTTCCAATTTGCGGCTAGCTTTCCTTCTCCCGACTTTTGTGTTCCGATGTCATTTCGGATTAGAATCAGGTCGTGACTGGAGAAGCTTCGCTTTATTACCTTTTGATTGTATCTGAGGGCCGTTCGCCGTTTTAAGGCTTCTTCTCGGATTCGGCTCTTTCTCGGACCTCGGGGAGGAGGTCGAGTTCTTCCCTTTGTGCCTGTGGGTTGCCTCTTTCGTTGTAGAAGATGACTCTGGGCGACCCTTCATCGATTTCGATAGGAATCATTGCCTCCATCCCGTAAGCTAGCCGGAATGGGGATTCTCCCGTTGTAGAGTGCGGGGTTGTCCGATATGCCCATAGTACCTGGGGGAGTTCGTCGGCCCACGCCCCTTTGGCCTCTTGGAGTCTTCGCTTTAACCCGGCCGAGATGACTTTATTTGCAGCCTCTGCTTGTCCATTGGCTTGTGGTGCTCGACCGATGTGAATTGCTGTTTGATTTTTAGTTCGGCCACCAAGTTCTGAAAACTTGTGTCCGTGAACTGTGTTCCATTGTCTGTTGTGATGGAGTAGGGACTCCGAACCTCGTGACGATGTTTTTGTATAGGAATTTACGGCTTTTCTGAGCCGTAATAGTGGCTAAGGGTTCGGCTTCGATCCTCTTTGTGAAGTAGTCGACCCCTACTATGGTATTTGACTTGCCCCGGTCCTTGTGGAAACGGGCCGAGTAGGTCGAGTCCCCATTTTGCGAAGGGCCATGGCGCAGTGATGCTGATAAGGTCTTCGGGCGGTGCCTTTGTGAAAATTGGCGTGTTTTTGGCAGGGGGCATATTTTCACAAACTGTCGCGTCTCTTTGTAAGGTCGGCCAGTAGAACCCGCCCTGACTACTTTCTTGGATAGTGCCCGAGCTCCGAGATGGTTCCCACACATGCCTTCGTGGACTTCTTCGAGGACGCCCTTTGTTTCTGAGGTCGGAACGCACCTAAGGAGGGGGTTTGAGAATCCTCTTCTGTATAATACGTCGTGAATTAGCGTATAATTCTGGGCGTCCTTTGTAAGCCTTTTAGCTTTTTCTTTCTATGGGGAGAGTTCCTGACTTCAGGTAGTTGAGTATGGGGGTCATCCATCCTTGCTGTTGGTTGGATATATTTAACGTTTCTTCCTCTCTTAGCACGGAGGGATTGTAGGTTTCTTGGAGAAGACTTCTGTTGTTGCCTCCGGGCTTGGTGCTAGCGAGCTTCGAGAGGGCGTCTGCCCGGGCATTTTGTTCCCGAGGTATGTGCTGGATTTGTATTTCCGGGAAGTGTCGTAATTGTGCCTGTGTTTGGTCCAGGTATTTTTTCATAGTAGGGTCTTTGGCCTGGTAACTTCCATTTACTTGTGATGTGACGACCTGGGAGTCGCTGAAGATCGTGATTCTCTGGGCTCCGACCTCTTCGGCTAGCTTTAGTCCTGCTAGTAGGGCCTCATATTCGGCTTGGTTGTTTGAAGCCTGGAACTCGAATTTTAAGGATAGCTCTATCCGTGTTCCTTGGTCGCTTTTGAGTATAACACCGGCTCCGCTTCCTGTTTTGTTTGAGGACCCGTCGACATACAGATTCCACGAGAGTGGGGTTCCCGGGGTCTCAGTATATTCTGCGATGAAGTCGGCTAGATATTGAGATTTTATGGCAGTACGGGCTTCATAGTGGAGGTCGAACTCGGACAGTTCCACCGCCCATTGTAGGATTCGTCCTGCCATGTCTGTTTTTTGTAGGATGTGTCTCATGGGTTGGTTCGTCCGGACTTTGATGGTGTGGGCTTGAAAGTAGGGACGGAGCCTCCGAGCCGTGAATACTAGGGCGTAGGCGAATTTCTCTATTTTCTGATAGTTTAATTCGGCCCCTTGTAGTGCCTTGCTTACGAAGTATATGGGGTGTTGTCCTTGGTCATTTTCTCGTATTAATGCTGAAGCAACTGCCCGATGTCCGACCGAGAGGTATAATACGAGCTCTTCCCCTTTTAAAGGTCGGGTTAGGATTGGTGGCTGCCCGAGAAATTCCTTGAATTCTTGGAAGGTTTTTTCGCACTCCGGGGTCCATGAGAAGGGTTTCCCTTTCTTTAGGAGTGAGTAGAGAGTAGTGATTTTATCGCTGATCCTGCCAAGAATCTTGATAGGGCGGCTAGCCTTCCATTTAGTTGTTGTACTTCTTTGACACACGTCGGGCTCTTCATTTTGAGTATCGCTTGGCATTTGTCCGGGTTTGCTTCGATGCCTCTTTGAGTCAGCATGAAGCCTAAGAACTTTCCGGCTTCTACGGCGAAGGTGCACTTGGTCGGGTTAAGTCTCATGTTGTGTTTCCTGAGGTGCCGAAGACACTTGTGAGGTCGGGAACCAAGTTTCTGTCTTCTTGTGTCTTTACCAGCATATCGTCGACGTACACTTCTAGCTGTACCCCGATGTGCTCTGAGAATACTTTGTTCATTAGCCTCTGGTAGTTGCCCCGGCGTTCTTCAGCCCGAAGGGCATTACTACGTAGCAGTAGTTTGCCCTTGGGGTTATGAACGAGGTCTTTTCTTGGTCGGGTCCGTACATCGGATTTGATTGTATCCCGAGTATGCATCCATGAGGAGAGATATCTGTAGCCTGAGGCTGCGTCGACTAAGGCGTCGATGTTTGGTAGTGGATATGGGTCTTTGGGGCAGGCTTTGTTGAGATCCGTGTAATCGACGCACATCCTCCATTTTCCGTTGGGCTTTTTTACCAGGACCACGTTTGCGAGCCATAGGGATATTTTACTTCCCTGATGAATCCTGCATCTAGCAGTGCTTGTACCTGTTCTTCTATTGCCTGCATGCGCTCGGGTCCGAGCTTCCGGCGTCTCTGTTGGACGGGTCTGGATCCCGGGTATACTGATAGCTTATGGCACATCAGGTCGGGACTTATGCCTGGCATGTCGGAGGCCTTCCAGCGAAGAGGTCGGAATTCTCCCTTAAGAGGGTTATGAGTTCCTCCTTTAGGCCTGCTTCGAGGTTTGCTCCAATGTTTGTTAATTTTTCAGGTGTTTCCCGATTTGGATCCTTTCGGTTTCTCCCTCTGGTTGTGGCCGAAGGTCTTCTCGGGTTTGAACTCGCCCGAGTTCTATTGTGTTGACTTCTTTCCCTTTTAGGCTTAGACTTTCGTTGTAGCATCGCCGTGCTAATTTTTGGTCGCCTTTTAGGGTGGCGATTCCCTTTGCGGTAGGGAACTTCATACAGAGGTGTGGGGTTGAGACCACAGCTGCCAGTCTGTTTAGGGTTGGTCGCCCAATGAGGGCATTGTATGCTGAGGTAACGTCGACTATAATGTAGTCGATGCTTAACGTTTTAGATTGCTCGCCTCTTCCGAAGGTAGTGTGTAGCGAGATGTATCCTAAGGGGTGGATCGGGGTGTCCCCTAGCCCAAATAGGTCGGAGGGATAGGCCTTTAGCTCTTTTTCTTCAAGTCCGAGCTTGTCGAAGGCCGCTTTGAACAGGATATCTGCTGAGCTTCCTTGGTCAATCAGGGTTCGATGTAAGTTGGCGTTTGCTAGGATAATGATCACCATAGGATCGTCGTGGCCGGGTATTATCCCCTGAGCATCTTCTTGGGTAAATGAGATGGTTGGCAGCTCGGGCAGGGGATTGTCTTCTCGGACATGATAGATCTCTTTGAGGTGTCTTTTTCGCGAGGATCTGGATGTTCCTCCGCCTGCAAAACCTCCGTTTATCATGTGTATGTGCCTTTCAGGGGTTCGCAGGGTCTGTTCGGCCCGATCCTCGTTATCTCCCCTCCTTCTCCTTTTGGTCTCTTCTCCTTTTTCCGCTATGTATCTGTCGAGTTTTCCTTCTCTGGCTAGCTTTTCTATAACATTCTTCAGGTCGTGGCAGTCATTAGTAGAATGACCGTAGAGCTTGTATTCACAGTATTCGACCGATCTCTCCCCGCTCTCTTGTGTTTTAAAGGTCGGGGCGGTGGGATTTTTTCGGTGTGGCATACTTCTCTGTAGACGTCTACCAGGAAACTCGGAGGGGAGTGTAGCTATGGTACTTCCTTGGTTTGTCCGAGTTGGACTCTTCTTTCTTTTTCTGTTCTCGATCTCGTCTCGGAGTGGGTAGGTTGATTCCTTCCTAGAAGAGTCTCTTAGCTGGGAGGTTTCCTCCATGTTGATATATTTTTCTGCCCGCTCTTGCACCTCGTATAAGGAGGTCGGGTATCGTTTGGATAGGGATTGGCTAAATGGTCCTTCTTTTAGGCCGTTTGCTAGCCCCATGATGGCTGCTTCAGTGGGCAAGTGTTGTATGTCCAGGCAGGCTTTGTTGAATCGCTCCATGTATTCTCGGAGAGTTTCTTGGTTACCCTGTTTGATCCCGAGTAGACTGGGGGCATGTTTTGCCTTGTCCTTTTGAATAGAGAACCTTGTTAGGAATTTTTGGTTATCCTCGAAGCTGGAGATTGATCCTGGTGGCAGGTTGTCGAACCACTTCATGGCCGACTTGGTGAGAGTGGTGGGGAAGGCTTTGCACCGAATCGCGTCGGAGGCGTCGACCAGGTACATTCTGCTTCGGAAGTTGCTGAGTGGTGACTTGGGTCGGTGGTGCCGTCGTAGAGATCCATATCAGGTGGTTTGAAGTTTCGCGGTACCTTCTCCTTCATGATCTCTTGCGTGAAGGGATCATGGTTGTTTTCGGGGGTGGTGCCGCGTTCCGTCCGGTCTTTCAACTCGGCCTCTATCTTCCGCAGCTTTTCTTCTAACTCTCTGCGCTTGCGAGCTTCCCTTCTCAAATCTTGTTCAGTTTCTTTCTGCTTTTTTATGTCCTCTTCGAGTTGTTTCAGTCGGTTTTGCTGTGCCCGTACTGCTTCTAGAATTTCTGAGCTCTCTTCTTTTTCGGGATTTTGTGGATTTTTGTTTGGAAGTGATGTCTTTGGGCGATTCTGTTTGTTTCCTCCTGGAGTGCGTGGTGATAGGGCTGTCCGGTCGTTCTCCGGTGTCAATTTCCTCTTCTTGTTCTGATGTAGCGTGGTTATTGTTGGGAGGGTCATCCGCCATGGTAAAGGGATGACTTCCAGGTCCCCGGCAACGGCGCCAATGTTCCGAGGGTTACCTGAAACGTATAGCTCGGTCGTCTGGCAAGACCCGAGGTAGGGGTTCCGTGGCCCGAGCTTGGTGTGCTGAGCGGCGGGGTTGTACCTGCAATGACACTCCGATGCTTAAGTTAGCATGGGTCCAAGCAGATATTGAGTAGAATTAGAGTATGAGTTATACCTGGGTGCTCCAGTGTATTTATAGTGGTTGGTCGTGATCTTCCCTGATATATATTCTTATCTTATCTTATCTTTGGGTCTTATCCCTATCTTTGTGGAACCGCCTTTCCTAGGCCTGTTTTCGGCCTTTAGGTTTTGGGCTTCGTTCCTTTTGATGGGCCTTCTTCTTTATTTGTCCGAGGTCCGACCTTAGGCGTGGGCCTTTGGGACGAGGTCGGACCTTCTGCGAACTTCCCGAGTTTGGAGAGCTCGGTCAGGGTATGAACACTCTTCATGCTTACTCTCTTTTGTCATAGAGGGATGGCCATGTGCCTTAAACACAAGGTAGACCCTATTCAATTGAAGGACTAATTCACCTCTGTTGACATCTATCACAGCTCCTGCTGTGGCTAGGAAAGGTCTTCCAAGGATGATGCATTCATCCTCTTCCTTCCTAGTGTCTAAGATTATGAAATCAGCAGGGATGTAAAGGCCTTCAACCTTTACTAACACGTCCTCTACTATTCCATAAGCTTGTCTCAATGACTTGTCTGCCAACTGTAGTGAGAACAAGGCAGGTTGTACCTCAATGATCCCCAGCTTCTCCATTACAGAGAGTGGCATAAGATTTATCCCTGACCCCAGATCACACAGAGCTTTTGCAAAGGTCATGGTGCCTATGGTACAAGGTATCAAAAACTTGCCAGGATCTTGTTTCTTTTGAGGTAGAATTTGCTGAATCCAGGTATCCAGTTCACTAATGAGCAAGGGAGGTTCACTTTCCCAAGTCTCATTACCAAACAACTTGGCATTTAGCTTCATGATAGCTCCTAAATATTGAGCAACTTGCTCTTCAGTCACATCTTCATCCTCTTCAGAGGAAGAATAGTCTTCAGAGCTCATGAATGGCAGAAGGAGATTTAATGGAATCTCTATGGTCTCTGTATGAGCCTCAGATTCCTTTGAATCCTTAATAGGAAACTCTTTCTTGCTTGAGGGACGTCCCAGGAGGTCTTCCTCACTAGGATTTTTGTCCTCCTCCTCCCTTGTGCATTCGGCCATATTGATTATATCAATGGCCTTGCACTCTCCTTTTGGATTCTCTTCTGTATTGCTTGGGAGAATACTGGGAGGAGTTTCAATGACTTTCTTACTCAGTTGGCCCACTTGTGCCTCCAGATTTCTGATGGAGGATCTTGTTTCACTCATGAAACTGAAAGTGGCCTTTGACAGATTAGAGACTAGATTGGCTAAATTAGAAGTGTTTTGTTCAGAATTCTCTGTCTGTTGCTGAGAAGATGATGGGAAAGGCTTGCTATTGCTCAGCCTATTGAGTCCACCATTGTTAAAGCCTTGTTCAGGCTTTTGTTGATCATTCCATGAGAAATTTTGATGATTTCTCCATGATGAGTTATAGGTGTTTCCATAAGGTTCACCCATGTAATTAACCTCTGCCATGGTAGGGTTCTCAGGATCATAAGCTTCTTCAGAAGCTGCCTCTTTAGTATTGTTGGATGCATGTTGCCATCCATTCAGATTTTGAGAGATCATGTTGACCTGTTGAGTCAACACTTTGTTCTGAGCCAATATGGCATTCAGAGCATCAATTTCAAGAACTCCTTTCTTCTAAGGTATCCCATTATTCACGGAATTCCTCTCAGAAGTGTACATGAATTGGTTGTTTGCAACCATGTCAATGAGTTCTTGAGCCTCTTCAGGCGTTTTCTTTAGGTGAATAGATCCACCTGCAGAATGGTCCAATGACATTTTCGAAAATTCAGAGAGACCATAATAGAATATATCTAATATGGTCCATTCTGAAAACATGTTAGATGGACATCTTTTGGTCAGCTGCTTGTATCTTTCCCAAGCTTCATAGAGGGATTCACCATCTTTTTTGTTTGAAGGTTTGAACATCCACTCTCAGCTTGCTCAGCTTTTGAGGAGGAAAGAATTTATCCAAGAAGGCTGTGACCACTTATCCCAGGTCCAGGCTATCCTTAGGTTGTGAATCCAACCATATTCTAGCTCTGTCTCTTACAGCAAAAAGGAAAAGCATGAGTCTGTAGACTTCAGGATCAACTCCATTCGTCTTTACAGTCTCACAGATCTGCAAGAACTCAGTTAAAAAACTGATAAGGATCTTCAGATGGAAGTCCATAAAACTTGCAGTTTTGTTGCATTAAGGCAACTAGCTGAGGTTTCAGCTCAAAGTTGTTGGCTCCAATGGCAGGAATGGAGATGCTTCTTCCATCAAATTTGGACGTTGGCTTTGTGAAGTCACCAAGCATTCTCCTTGCATTATTATTATTTTTGGCTGCCATCTCCTTCTCTTGTTCGAAAATTTCTGAAAGGTTGTTTCTGGATTGTTGTAATTTAGTTTCCTTTTCAGAGTCCTTTCAGGTTCAGGAACAATTTCAACAAGAGTACCTTTTTCCCTGTTCCTGCTCATATGAAAGAGAAGAAAACAAGAAAAGAAGAATCCTCTATGGCACAGTATAGATTCCTTTATGTTAGTAGAAAAAGAAAGGGGATAAGGAAAGGAAATGGTTCGGATTTTTAGATGAGAGAGGTGAAGAGAAGTGTTAGTAAATAATAATTAAATAGAATAAGAAAGAGAGGAGAATTTCGAAAATAATTTTGAAAAGGGGTTATAATTTTCGAAAATTAAATATAAGATATAATTAAAATTAAAATTTAGAACAAAAAGAATTTTTGAAAAAGAGGTGAGATATTTTCGAAAATTAAAGAGGAAAAGTAGTTAGGTGGTTTTGAAAAAGATAAGAAACAACAAAAAGTTAGTTAGTTGATTGAAAAAGATTTGAAATCAAAATTTAAAAAGATAAGAAGATAAGAAGTTAAATAAGATATTTTGAAATCAAATTTTAAAAAAGATAAATTTTTGAAAAGATATGATAAAATAAAAAGATTTAATTCAAAAATTTAAAATTACTTACTTCCTAACAAGAAACTACAAGATAATTCTAGAACTTAAAGATTGAACCTTTCTTACAAGCAAGTAACAAACTTCAAATTTTGGAATCACTCACATTAATTGTTTAGTTTTTGAAAATTTGATATAAAGATAGAAAGATTTTGAAAATATTTTGAAAAGATTTTTGAATTTTTTGAAAAATAGAAAAAATGAAAAAGATATAATTTTTGAAAAAGATTTGAAAATAAGATTTTTAAATGCTCAGCTTTTTCTGTATAATTCCTCTGCAGTGTGTTTCTGAATCTTCAATCCCTTGTATCATTGACTTGAAAAGACACAAATTAAAAATATTTTTGGATTTTTTTTATAATAAAAATGCAACAAGAAAATAACAATGCATGCAAGACACCAAACTTAGCAGTTTGTACTACTGACACTAATGAACTGAAAATGCATATGAGACCACAAAATACTCAAGTCAATAGAATTCAAATCAGAGCAAGTGAATCATCAAGAACATCTTGAAGATCACTAAGACATATGAATGCATGCAATTGACACCAAACTTAGGATGAGACTAGACTCAAACAAAATATTTTTGAATTTTATGGTTTTGCAAATTTTTTTTTTGTATTTTTTGAAAATTAAGTGGAAAAAAAGTATCAAAATTCTTAATGAGAATTCCAGGAATCAGTGCAATGCTAGTCTAAGACTCCGGTCCAGAATTAGACATGGCTTCACAGCCAGCCAAGCTTTCAAAGAAAGCTTCGGTCCAAAACACTAGACATGACCAAAGGTCAGCCAAGCCTTAGCAAATCATTGCTCCAAAAGCAAGATTGATACAAATCACAAGCTCTTGTGGTGATAAGTTGAAACCTCGGTCCAATCAGATTAGACATGGCTTCTCAGCCAGCCAGATTTCAACAAATCATCATGAAACTCTAGAATTCATCTTCAAGAATTTCGAAAAAAAATACCTAATCTAAGCAACAAGATGAACCGTCAGTTGTCCAGCCTGAACAATCCCGGGCAATAACACCAAAAATTTGATGTTGTTGCCGGATCTTGGCACTGATGTTACCAAAGGCTGCTCAAAACTAGAACAATCCCCGGCAACGGCGCCAAAACTTGGTGCGCGAAATTGTGAACTATACTTTTTCACAACTCTCATAATCCCTGGTAATGGCTCCAAAAACTTGGTGCGCTCAATACCATGGCATTACACAACTTCGCACAACTAACCAGCAAGTGCACTGGGTCGTCCAAGTAATAAACCTTACTGAGTAAGGGTCGATCCCACGGAGATTGTTAGTATTGAAGCAAGCTATGGTCATCTTGTAATCTTAGTCAGGCAACTCAGATATATATGGTGATGAACGAAAATAACATAAAAGATAAAGATAGTGATACTTATGTAACTCATTGGTAGGAACTTCAGATAAGCGCATGAAGATGCCTTCCCTTCCGTCTCTCTGCTTTCCTACTGTCTTCATCCAACCCTTCTTACTCCTTTCCATGGCAAGCTCGTATAGGGTCTCACTGTTGTTAGCAGCTACCTCCCATCCTCGCAGTGAAAGCTAATGCTCAATACTCTGTCACAGTACGGCCAATCACCGGTTCGGTTCCCTCCCCTACCGGAATAGAATAACTCTTTTGCGTCTGTCACTAACGCCCAGTAGGTTACAGGTTTGAAGCACGTCACAGTCATTCAGTCATTGAATCCTACTCAAATACCACAGACAAGGTTAGACCTTCCGGATTCTCTTGAATGCTGCCATCAGTTCTTGCCTATACCACGAAGACTCTGATATCACGGAATGGCTGGCTCGTTTGTCAGGCGAGCACTCGGTTGTCAGGCGATCAACCATGCATCGTGCAATCAGGATCCAAGAGATATTCACTAAGCCTCAGATGCTTGTAGAACAAGAATGGTTGTCAGTCACCTTGTTCATGGGTGAGAATGGTGATGGGCGTCAATCATCACCTTCATCATGTGAAGAACAAGTGATATCTTGGTAAAAGAACAAGTGGATTGAATGCAAAACAATAGTAATTGCATTAATCTCGAGGTACAGCAGAGCTCCACACCTTAATCTATGGTGTGTAGAAACTCCACCGTTGAAATACATAAGCATAAGGTCTAGGCATGGCCGAATGGCCAGCCTCCCAATGATCTAAGAACTAAATGTCCAAAGATGATCTAGAGATCTAAAAGTGATCAAAAGATTTTTTATACAATAGTAAAAGGTCCTACTTATAAAACTAGTAGCCTAGGGTGTACAAAATGAGTAAATGACAAAAGAATCCTCTTCCGGGCCCACTTGGTGTGTGCTTGGGCTGAGCAATGAGCAATTTCGTGTAGAGACTCTTCTTGGAGTTAAACGCCAGCTTTGGTGCCAGTTTGGGCGTTTAACTCCCATTTGGGTGCCAGTTCCAGCGTTTAAAGCTGGGATTTCTTGAGGTGACTTTGAACGCCGGTTTGGGCCATCAAATCTTGGGCAAAGTATGGACTATTATATATTGCTGGAAAGCCCAGGATGTCTACTTTCCAATGCCGTTGAGAGCGCGCCAATTGGGCTTCTGTAGCTCCAGAAATCCACTTCGAGTGCAGGGAGGTCAGAATCCAACAGCATCTGCAGTCCTTTTGAGTCTCAGAATCAGATTTTTGCTCAGGTCCCTCAATTTCAGCCAGAAAATACCTGAAATCACAGAAAAACACACAAACTCATAGTGAAGTCTAGAAAAGTGAATTTTAACTAAAAACTAATAAAAATATACTAAAAACTAACTAGATCATACTAAAACATACTAAAAACATGCCAAAAAGTATACAATTATCCGCTCATCACAACACCAAACTTAAATTGTTGCTTGTCCTCAAGCAACTGAAAATCAAATAGATAAAAGAAGCGAATATGCAATGAATTTCAAAACATCTGTGAATCAGTATTAATTAGATGAGCGGGGCTTTTACTTTTGCCTCTGAACAGTTTGGCATCTCACTCTATCCCTTGTAATTCAGATGATTGGCTTCTTTAGGAACTCAGAATCCAGATAGTGTTAGTGATTCTCCTAGTAAAGTATGATGATTCTTGAACATAGCTATTTATTGAGTCTTGGCTGTGGCCCAAAGCACTCTGTCTTCCAGTATTACCACCGGATACATACATGCCACAGACACATAATTGGGTGAACCTTTTTAGATTGTGACTCAGCTTTGCTAAAGTCCCCAATTAGAGGTGTCCAGGGTTCTTAAGCACACTCTTATTTGCCTTGGATCACAACTTTATTCTTTCTTTTTCTTTCTTTTTCTCTTTCTTTTTTTTTTCTTTCGGTTTTTTTTTTCATTTGCTTTTTTTTTCGTTTTGCAATGCTTTTTCTTGCTTCAAATCATTTTGATTTTTTCAGATCCTCAGTAACATGTCTCCTTTTTCATCATTCTTTCAAGAGCCAACATTCATGAACCACAATTCAAAGACATATGCACTGTTTAAGCATACATTCAGAGAACAAAAATATTGCCACCACATCAAAATATTAACTATTATAAAATTCAAATTCATGCAATTCTTTCCTTTTCAATTAAGCCGTTTTTATTAGAGAGGTGATGGATTCATAGGACATTCTAACTTTAAGGCATAGACACTAAGATACTAATGATCATAAGACACAAACATGGATAAACATAAGCATTAAAATTCGAAAACAGAAGAACAAATAACAGGAATCAAAGACGGGTCCACCTTAGTGATGGCGGCTCTTTCTTCCTCTTGAAGATCCTATGGAGTGTTTGAGCTCCTCAATGTCTCTTCCTTGTCTTTGTTGCTCCTCCCTCATGATTCTTTGGTCTTCTCTAATTTCATGAAGGATGATGGAGTGTTCTTGATGCTCCACCCTCAGTTGTCCCATGTTGGAACTTAGTTCTCCTAGGGAGGTGTTTAGTTGCTCCCAATAGTTTTGTGGAGGAAAATTCATCCCTTGAGGATCTCAGGGATCTCATGATGAGTGAGATCTCTTGTGTACTCCATCCTTTCTTGGTGATGGGCTTGTCCTCATCAATGGGAATGTCTCCCTCTATGTCAACTCCAACTGAATAACAGAGGTGACAAATGAGATGAGGAAAGGCTAACCTTGCCAAGGTGGAGGTCTTGTCCGCCACCTTATAGAGTTCTTGGGCTATAACCTCATGAACCTCTATTTCTTCTCCAATCATGATACTATGGATCATGATGGCCCGGTCTATGGTAACTTCGGACCGTTGCTAGTGGGGATGATTGAGCGTTGTATGAACTCTAACCATCCTCTAGCCACGGGCTTGAGGTCATGCCTTCTCAATGGACCGGCTTTCCCTCTTGAATCTTGCTTCCATTGTGCGCCCTCTTCACATATGGTTGTGAGGACTTGGTCCAACCTTTGATCAAAGTTGACCCTTCTAGTGTAAGGATACTCATCTCCTTGCATCATAGGCAAGTTGAACGCCACCCTCACACTCTCCGGACTAAAATCCAAGTATTTCCCCCCGAACCATAGTGAGATAATTCTTTGGATTCGGGTTCACACTTTGGTCATGGTTCTTTGTGATCCATGCATTGGCATAGAACTCTTGAACCATCAAGATTCCGACTTGTTGAATGGGGTTGGTAAGAACTTCCCAACCTCTTCTTCGGATCTCATGGCGGATCTCCGGATATTCACCCTTTTTGAGTGAAAAGGGGACTGGGGATCACCTTCTTCAAGGCCACAACTTCGTAGAAGTGGTCTTGATGCACCCTTGAGAGGAATCTATCCATCTCCCATGACTCGGAGGTGGAAGCTTTTGCCTTCCCTTTCCTCTTTTTAGAGGTTTCTCCGGCCTTGGATGCCATAAATGGTTATGGAAAAACGAAAAAGCAACGCTTTTACCACACCAAACTTAAAATGTTGCTCGTCCTCGAGCAAAAGAAGAAGAAAGAGTAGAAGAAGAAGAAATGAGGAAGAAGGAGATGGTAGTGGTTTCGGCCAAAGAGGGGGAGAAGTGGTGTTTAGGTTGTGTGAAATTGAAGAGTTGAAGAAGGGTATTTTAGGAGAGAGGGGGCAAGGTTCGGCCATTATGGGTGGGTTTGGGAGGGAAAGTGGTTTGAATTTGAAGGGTGAGGTTGGTGGGGATTTATGAAGGATGGATGTGAATGGTGAAGAGAAAGATGGGATTTGATAGGTGAAGGGTTTTTGGGGAAGAGGTGTTGAGGTGATTGGTGAATGGGGGAAAGAGAGAGAGTGATGGTAGGGTCCTGTGGGGTCCACAGATCCTGTAGTGTCAAGGAAAGTCATCCCTGCACCAAATGTTGCTCAAAATCACGTTTTGAGCCATTTCTGGCGTTAAACGCCGGGCTGGTGCCCATTCCTGGCGTTTAACGCCGTTCTTGCCCTTTACTGGCGTTTAACGCCAGTCTGGTGCCCCTTTCTGGCGTTAACGCCCAGAAGGGTGCCAGACTGGGCGTTAAACGCCCAACAACTAGCATTACTGGCGTTTGAACGCCAGCTTCTTCTCCTCCAGGGTGCTGTTTTTCTTCCTGTTTTTCATTCTGTTTTTGCTTTTTTCATTGTTTTGTGACTTCTTATGATCATCAACCTACAAAAAAAGATAAAATAACAAAAGAAATAATTAATTATAAACATTGGGTTGCCTCCCAACAGCGCTTCTTTAATGTCATTAGCTTGACAGAGGACTCTCATGGAGCCTCAGAAATGCTCAGAACCGTGTGAACCCTCCCAACACCAAACTTAGAGTTTGAATGTGGGGTTTCAACACCAAACTTAGAGTTTGGTTGTAGCCTCCCAACACCAAACTTAGAGTTTGACTGTGGGGGCTCTGTTTGGCTTTGTTTTGAGAGAAGCTCTTCATGCTTCCTCTCCATGATGACAGAGGGATGTCCTTAGGCCTTAAACACAAGGATTTTTCATTCCTTGAATGTTAACTCTCCTCTGTCAACATCAATCACGCCTTTGCTGTGGCTAGGAAGGGTCTGCCAAGGATGATGGATTCATCCATGCCTTCCCAGTCTCTAGGACTATGAGTCAGTAGGGATGTAATGGTCTTCATCTTCACCAAAACATTCTCTACAAGTCCATGAGCTTGTTTTCTTGAATTGTCTGCCATCTCTAATGAGATTCTTGCAGCTGCACCTCAAAGATCCTAATTTCTCCATTACAGAGAGGGGCATGAGGTTTACACTTGACCCTAAGTCACACAAGGCCTTCTTGAAGGTCATGGTGCCTATGGTACAAGGTATAGAAAACTTCCCAGATCCTGCCTCTTTTGAGGCAATTTCTGCCTAACAAGTCATCCAGTTCTTTGGTGACAATGGTGGTTCATCCTCCCAAGTCTCATTTCCAAATAACTTGTCATTCAGTTTCATGATTGCTCCA
This sequence comes from Arachis stenosperma, assembly GCF_014773155.1. Lineage (NCBI taxonomy): Eukaryota > Viridiplantae > Streptophyta > Magnoliopsida > Fabales > Fabaceae > Arachis > Arachis stenosperma. The sequence goes on from NC_080382.1 coordinate 56,340,774, forward strand.
AGGTATTTAGCAACTTGCTCTTCAGTAACATACTCATCCTCTTCAGAGGAAGAATACTCATCAGAGCTCATGAATGGCAGAAGTAAGTCCAATGGAATCTCTATGGTCTCATTTTGAGCCTCAATTCCCAAGGTTCCTCATTGAGGAACTCAGAGGAGATTGGTGCACGCCCATTGAGGTCTTCCTCAGTGGCGTCCCCTCCTCTTTCCTCCCAGAATTCGCCATGGTTATGGCTTTGCACTCTCTCTTTTGGATTTTCTTCTGTATTACTTGGGAGTACTAGGAGGGAGTTCAGTAACTTTCTTGCTCACTGACCAACTGTCCTTCCAAATTTCTGATGGAGGACCTTGTTTCAATCATGAAACTTTGAGTGGTCTTTATTAGATCAGAGACCATTGTTGCTAAGTCAGAAGTATTCTGCTTAGAACTCTCTGTCTGTTGCTGAGGAGATGATGGAAAAGGCTTGCCATTGCTAACCTGTTTCTTCCACCATTATGTTATTGAAACCTTGTTGAGGTCTCTCTTGATTCTTCCATGAGAGATTTGGGTGATTCTCCATGAAGATTGTAGGTATTTCCATAGGGTTCTCCTAGGTAATTCCCTCTTCCATGGAAGGGTTCTCAGGATCATAGCTTCTTCCTCAGATGAAGCTTCCTTAGTACTGCCAGGTGCATTTTGCATTCCAGACAGACTTTGAGAAATCAATTGACTTGTTGAATATCTTGTTCTGAGCCATATGGCATTCAGAGTGTCAATCTCAAGACTCCTTTCTTCTGACTAGTCCATTGTTCACAGGATTCCTTTCAGAAGTGTACATGAATTGGTTATTTGCAACCATTTCAATCAATTCTTGAGCTTCTGCAGGCGTCTTCTTCAGATGAAGAGATCCTCCAGCAGAGCTATCCAAGGACATCTTAGATAGTTCAGAGAGACCATCATAGAAAATTCCTATGATGCTCCATTCAGAAAGCATGTCTGAAGGACATCTTCTGATTAATTGTTTGTATCTTTCCCAAGCTTCATAGAGGGATTCTCCATCCTTCTGTCTGAAGGTTTGGACTTCCACTCTAAGCTTACTCCATCTTTGTGGTGGAAAGAACTTTGCCAAGAAGGCATTGACTAGCTTTTCCCAAGAGTCCAGGCTTTCTTTAGGTTGAGAATCCAACCATATTCAGCTCTGTCTCTTACAGCAAAAGGAAAGCATCAGTCTATAGACCTCAGGGTTAACCCCATTAGTCTTGACTGTGTCACAGATTTGCAGAATTCAGCTAAAAACTGATGAGGATCTTCCATTGGAAGTCCATGGAACTTGCAATTCTGTTGCATTAGAGAAACTAATTGAGGCTTAAGCTCAAGTTGTTTGCTCCAATGGCAGGGATAGAGATGCTTCTCCCATAGAAATCAGGAGTAGTGCAGTAAAGTCACCCAGCACCTTCCTTGCATTGTTGGCATTGTTTTGTTTTCGGCTGCCATGGGTTCTTCTTCTTTGAAGAATTCGGTCAGGTCCTCTAAGAGAGTTGTGCCTTGGCTTCTCTTAGCTTTCTCTTCAAGGTCCTTTCGGGTTCAGGATCAGCTTCAACAAGAATGCCTTTGTCTCTCGCTCCTGCTCATATGAAAGAGAGAGAAAAGAAAATGTGGAATCCTCTATGTCACAGTATAGGGATTCCTTGAAGTGTCAGAGGAAAAGAGAAATAGAAAAGAAGAAGAGAAGAATTCAAACTTTAATTAGATAGGTTCGAATTGTGCATTAAGAAGGAGTAGTACTCCATAAATAAAGGATGTGGGAAGGAGGGAAGAGAATTTTCGAAAATTCAATTAAAAGATTTGATAATTTTCGAAAATTGAAAGTGGAAAAGAAATCAAGTGATTGTTGAAAAAGATTTTAAAATTAGAAGTCAAAGAGATTTGATTGAACTATTTTGAAAAAGATGTGGTTAAAAGATTTGATTGAAAAGTTATGGTTTTAAAAAGATGTGATTGAGAAGATATGATTTGAAAACCATTTTAAAAGATGATTTGAAAACAATTTGAAAAGATATGATTTTGAAAACTGACTTGCCTACAAGAAAATATGATTCAAACATAAAACCTTTCTCAACAAAAAGGCAACAAATTTGAGATGTTCAATCAAATCATTAATTGTTATAAGTATCTTTGAAAAAGGAAAGAAATTGATTTTGAAAACATTTGATTGAAAAGAATTGATTTGAAAAAGATTTGATTTTGGAAACTTGAAAAAATTGATTTGAAACAAAATCTTCCCCCTAGCACCATCCTGGCGTTAAACGCCCAGAATGGTATACATTCTGGCGTTTAACGCCCAAAATGCTACTTTTTGGGCGTTAAACGCCCAACCAGGTACCCTGGCTGGCGTTTAAACGCCAGTCTGCCTTCTTCACACTGGGCATTTTTGAATGCTCAGCTTTTTTCTGTATAATTCCTCTGCAGTGTGTTCTGAATCTTCATCCCTTGTATCATTGACTTGAAAAGACACAAATTAAAATATTTTTGGATTTTTTTTATAATAAAATGCAACAAGAATCAATAACAATGCATGCAAGACACCAAACTTAGCAGTTTGTATACTATTGACACTAATGAACTGAAAATGCATATGAACACACAAAATACTCAGTCAATAGATTCAAGATCAGAGCAGTGAATCATCAAGAACATCTTGAAGATCACTAAGACATATGAATGCATGCAATTGACACCAAACTAGGATGAGACACTAGACTCAAACAAGAAATATTTTGAATTTTATGGTTTTGCAAATTTTTTTTTTGTATTTTTCGAAAATTAAGTGGAAAAAAAGTATCAAAATTCTTAATGAGAATT